>NC_042980.1:46085840-46398340 GCF_901001165.1 Salmo trutta
ACTGCTGTGAATGTGAAATTAATAGGAGAATAAAGCAAAGTAGATCTGGTAAAAGATAATACAAAGAAAGAAATGTGTTCATTTAAATCTTAAATGCAAGAGAAGGGTCACAATGTATTATTCCAGGTTAGACACAATTTTTATGTTGGCCGCTAGATGGCAGAAGTGTACGTGCAAAGTTTTAGACTGATCCAATAAACTATTGCATTTCTGTTAAAATGTATCAAGTTTGACTAAATGTGCCTAATTGGTTTATTGATACATTTTCAAGTTAAAAACTGCGCTCTTCTCAAACAACAGCATGGTATTATTTCACTGTAATTGTAAATTGGACAGTGCAGTTAGATTAACAAGAATTTAAGCTTTCTGCCATATCAGATATGTCTGTCCTGGGAAATGTTCTTGTTACTTACAACCTCATGCTAATCACATTAGCCTATGTTAGCTCAACCGTCCCGTGGGGAAGACACCGATCCCGTAGAAATATAACCAGATTTTTGGAAAAAAAATGTCCAAATGCAACTTTTAAAAAATGTGTAGAATAAGCGAAATGTTTACATTTACATCATTTAGCAAACACTCTTATCCGGAGCGACTTACAGATTGGTGCATTCACCTTATGATAACCAGTGGAACAACCACTTTACAATAGTACATCTATATCTTTTTTTGGGGGGGGGGGGGGGTTAGAAGGATTACTTTATCCTATCCCAGGTATTCCTTAAAGAGGTGGGGTTTCAGGTGTCTACGGAAGGTGGTGATTGACTCCGCTGTCCTGGTGTCGTGAGGGAGCTTGTTCCACCATTGGGGTGCCAGAGCAGCGAACAGTTTTGACTGGGTGTTGTATATTTGTCTTCAACAAATGTATAAGATTGGCTAAGATCAGTGAGATGCTGTAATGACGACACCAGTGAAATCCTACAGGAGGAACAAGAGGTCGGCTGGAAACATAAAAGGTTGCAGGACCAAGCGGATTGTCTTGGACTGGCAGTTGACAAGATTAGTAGACTGTGGTTGACAATTTGTCAATGCAGAAATTCTGAGATGTAGCCAACAAAGATATCATCACATATCTGCATTGTTTTTATGTTTTCATCTCAAAATGTCCTCAGGAAATATGTGAAGATGGTTGATAATATTATTTAAAGTGACAAATTACATGTATCCACTTTCTGATTGGTCAGAGCGCATCAATGTAGAGAATAATTGTATGATGGCATTATAATAACTTGATGCCTGTTTTATTAAAAGTGAATAACAATAATGATAATGTCAGGTTCCTCTTTAAAACTGGAATGGTTTAGTATAAATGATGTTTAAGGAGATTTGTTTAGTACTTTTAAATGAAGGAGAAAGACCTAGTCAAAAGAGATATTAAACAGAGAAGACAATAGCAGACCCTTACCCTAACCTACGTCTTCATTTGGACAGTGAAGCTAAATTGTGTATATTTGGCCCCAAAAAATGTATTTTCACAAAGTAAAATGAATGTATTGTTACATGTTTCATGATGCTTGTCTCTAAAACAAAGTATATCATTTTTAAATTGTTCCCAATTGAACATCTCTGGAGAGACCTGAAAATAGCTGTGCAGCAACACTTCCCATCCAACCTTACAGAGATCTGCAGAGAAGAATGGGAGAAAGTCCACAAATACAGGTATGCCAAGCTTGTAGTGTCATACCCAAGAAGACTTGAGGCTGTAATCGCTTCCAAACGTGCTTCAACAAAGTACTGAGTAAAGGGTCTGAATACTGTCAATGTGATATTTCTGTTTTTATTTTTAATATATTTACAAAAGTTTCTAAAAAACAGCTTTTGCTTTGTCGTTATGGGCTATTGTGTGTAGATTGATGAGGGGAAAAAACAATTTCATCCGTTTTAGAATAAGGCTGTAACGTAACAAAGTCCGAATGCACTGTAAAAGTCTGCCAATGATATAAATACCAAAGGAAACTGCAATCCAGAACTCAGATATGCTGTAAATCTACACTGAGCTGTTTGGTGTGTGTTATGGGGCCAATCCAAAAAAGGCTTAATTTGAATCCAGCTGTCTCTATAGCTATTACCAGAGGGAGGGGGACCTGTATCGATGATCTTGACCAGATAGATCACCTGCAGAGATGGAAAACCTTATATTTCACCAGGGCTGTAAACAGGGTTTGAGTTTTACTGAGGTCTGGAAGGACATTGTTTTACTGCCTTTCTATTCAATGAAACACATTCAAATGCTATTTGTAGAACAGCAAAAACAATTAAAAATGACCCCAGCCATTATTGCCATGGCTGCTGTAGGTTCATTCACCTCAGTCCATCTACAAACACACAGCATATTGTGACGACCCTCCCACTCTGTCTGCTGTATTTTCTCTCTTTGCTCTTGTTCCTTATTAGGATGCCAGTGGGCGGAGTTGGAAGGGTCGTCAGCTAGATGGGAAACACCTGGGCTCGGGTGTGGCACAGGATAAAGACACCTCTTCCACAGTCATTGGGGAGACTCTCCATGCAGACACCTTGTTGTTTTGGTTGTGCTAGTTGTGGAATCTAATAAATTATATTTTTGATACTACTTGTCTCCACGTTGTCTCCCTTTTGTTGCGAACTCTGAGCCGGTTCGTAACAATATTAGCTATACAATTGTAATGTTATACTCCTGAAAGGGGGTAATCTGATTAATTATTCACACTGACATGTAGGATCAGCGAAGAAATGAAAATGTAGGACATATTTAGAACTGCATTGTTTGCATGTTGATAACATTTTAATGTCGGCCTATAGGGAAGGCCATGTGGAGATGTTCATTTTGAAACATACAGTGGTTGTATTTTAATGTCGGCCTATAGGGAAGATAGGTCCTGTGGAGATGTTCATACTGAAACATACAGTGGTTGTATTTTAGTATCGGCCTATAGGGAAGATACGTCCTGTGGAGATGTTCATATTGAAACATATCTTCTTTTTAAGAAGTTTGAGAAAATTAGTACAGATGTTCTTAGGGGACCATACATGGCCACCTACCCCAAGTCTGGGATCCACTGTACTAACCACTCTCTCTGCTGCTTAATTTTCTCTTTCCATCTCCTCTGCTTCCTCCTGCATGCATTGCAGCCTGCCTCAGCCTCACAACTGAGTGCCACATGACTGTCTATCTCAGTAGCCTACGCTCTGTAAAGAACGTTACTATGAGACACTTCGTCAACTAGTGTCATATTTTTTCCTCCTGCATGAGGTAGGCTCTGTTTAACATTAGCTTCTTACTTCATCCTTCTAGCTGGCTAAGTGGCTACTATCCAGAGCCCTTCAATGTTACTGCAATAGAAGTCTCTGCGCCTGTAGTCACCTGACGACTGGCATATCTATAAGCAACTATTTATCAGTTGTACTGCTCATTCTTCAAGAGTCGTTTTTGTTTGTTGGGGGATGTCTGTAGACACTGGCAGGGAGTCACAGGATGCATTTAATGGCCTTTGTCCGGCATCTCGCAGATACGACTGTGAGCTGTGACAGTCATTTCACGTTTCAACCGTTTTGAGAGAGTGGTGAATGTGCTGTTAAAAGCAAATCAAGGAGGCAATCAAGGATGCAGGCAAACATAACGCACAAACCTGTCACGTCCTGACCATAGTAAGTTGTTATTTTTCTATGGTAGAGTAGGTCAGGGCGTGACAGGGGGTGTTTGTCTATATTTTGTATTTCTATGTTCAGTTTCTAGTTTTGTATTCATATGTTGGGTTTTGTTTGGTGGAATTACGAACACGCTGCGTTTTGGTACGATCCTTCAGAAAGCCGTGACAAAACCACTGTTCATGATTCCACTCTTTCACAAAGAGGCAGGCTGTAATAGAACTCAGTCAGATCAATAACATAAGTGTTCTGAGCTTTGATCAATGCTGTGAGAAATAGCCTATTTAGATGTTGAACCATAATTGATTTTCTTGATTGTGTACAAAATATATATTTGTATTATCTATTATTATCTTCAAATTAGAAAAATGATATTGACCTCGGTGTCCTCATATGTAGTTAAGGCCATGCTACTCGCATATGTATAACTGGTTATAACCAATGGCGACCCCTCATCAGGGCAGGTGGGGCAGAGCCTGTTTGCATTTGACATAGTGTAAATACAGAGCGTAGGGTGTTTTGCAATCTTCTCTAGATTTACATTAGACGTGTCCATCCAAGAAAGCTCAAGGTCATTGGCTACACATAGAATGACGTCAAAACACGTTATATCTACCGAAGCTTTGATTGGAATTGATCATGTAACGTCATACTTTCAAAATCTTAGCCAGCCTCTACAGGATCGGTGTCCCCTTGCTGGGACGGTTGAGCTAAAGTAGGCTAATGTGACTTAGCATGAGGTTTGTAAGTAACCCAAAAAAATTCCAGGACATAGACATCTCTGATATGGGCAGAAAGCTTAAATTCTTGTTAATCTACCTGCTCTGTCCAATTTACAGTAGCTATTACATGTGAAATAATGCCCTGCTATAGTTTGAGGAGAGGTACAGTTAGTGTACAGAAAATATCTTAGTTTTCCTCAATCGCTTTGGCTCAATTCCCGAATGAGAACATATATTTTAAAACAATAAGTTCAAATCTCTGAACAATTAGTTTCTTGTTCACACCAGATTTGAATTTCTTATTCATTTAAGCAAATTGCACGTGTTTTGGCACGTGTGCAAAAGAGTAAGTACCACTGACTGCAATTTGCACAATAACTACATGTACATGGCTGATCCAAACTGATGAGTTGACTGTCAGTGAAATTGTCATACTCTTCACAACTTCACAACATTCTTTCATCGTGTGAGCCATCACATGCAAAATTATCCATTCAACTATCAAAATCTGTCAGACATAGATGTGTATTCCATAAATATCTATGACATGGAATGTTTGTGATGTCTGCTAAATTGGCAAATTACCTGCCTGGTGACATAGTAATGAAATAGCAATCACAATCTTACCAATCAACCAATCAAGTTTGGAAGCATATACAGGCAAAGTCAGAAGTTTACATACACCTTAGCCAAATACAATTAAACTCTGTTTTTCACAATTCCTGACATTTAATCCCAGTAAACATTCCCTGTCTTGGGTCAGTTAGGATCACCACTTTATTTTTAAGAATGTGAAATGTCAAAATAATAGTAGAGAGAATTATTTATTTCAGCTTTTATTATTTCATCACATTCCCAGTGGGTCAGAAGTTTACATACATCTCAATTAGTATTTGGTAGCATTGCCTTTAAATTGTTTAACTTGGGTCAAACGTTTCAGGTAGCCTTCCACAAGCTTCCCACAATAAGCTGGTGTAACTGACTCAGGGTTGTGGGCCTCCTTGCTTGCACATGCTTTTTCAGTTCTGCCCACAAATTTTCGATAGGTTTGAGGTCAGGGCTTTGTGATGGCCACTCCAATAACTTGACTTTGTTGGACTTAAGCCATTTTGCCACAACTTTGGACGTATGCTTGGGGTCAATGTCCATTGGAAGACCCATTTGCGACCAAGCTTTAACTTCCTGACATGTCTTGAGATGTTGCTTCAATATTTCCACATAATTTCCCTCCCTCATGATGCCATCTATTTTGTGAAGTTGCACCAGTCCCTCCTGCAGCAAACCACACCCACAACATGATGCTGCCACCCCCGTGCTTCACGGTTGGGATGTTGTTCTTCGGCTTGCAAGCATCCCCTTTTTTCCTCCAAACATAACAATGGTCATTATGTCCATACAGTTCTATTTTTGTTTCATCAGACCAGAGGGCATTTCTACAAAAAGTACGAATTCTGGCTTTTTTATGGTGGTTTTGGCGCAGTGGCTTCTTCCTTGCTTGAGCAGGCTTTCAGGTTAAGTTGATATCGGACTCGTTTCACTGTGGAAATAGATACTTTTGTACCTGTTTCCTCCAGCATCTTCACAAGGTCCTTTGCTGTTGTTCTGGGATTGATTTGCACATTTCGCAACGAAGTAAGAAGGCGAAATAGTTGAGACCCAATCACTGGTCAATTTAATAAATGGATCACTAGTCACTTTAAACAATGGCACTTTAATAATGTTTACATTACTCATATCACATGTATATACTGTATTTTATACCATCCATTGCACCTTGCCTGTGCCGTTTCGGCCATCGTTCAGCCGTATATTTATATATACATATTCTCATTCACCCCTTTAGATTTGTGTGTATAGGTAAATGTGGGAGAATTGTTAGATTACTTGTTAGATATTACTGCACTGTCAGAACGAAAAGCATAAGCATAAGCATTTCGCTATACTCACATTAACATCTGCTAACCATGTGTATGTGACCAATAACATTTATTTGAATTTTATTTGATTTGACTTTACAGAATTTAAAATTACCGTTCTTGTCTTTCATAATTGGTCAGAAATACTGGATGTGTAGTGTCAGCGTTTGTTGCTGGTATGTCATGCCTAAGTTTGCTAATCTTGTCAATAAATAAACATAAAAAATAAGTCATTAAAGTAGTTGGCAATATCTGTTGGTTTTGTGATGAATGAGCCACTGATCAATGAATGATGGAACTGGAGATTGCCTATTCCCAAAATGTAATTTAAGGTGCTCCAAAGTTTTTTTTACTATCAATCTTTGTCATTTATCTTTGTTTCATAGTGTAGTTTATTCTTCCTTTAATTGAGTTTATTCAAATGATTTCTCAATTTGCAGTGTGTTTGCCAATCGGTGTGCAGACAACCAGACTTACTAGCCATTCCCTTTGCCTCATCCCTCTCAACATTAAAATGTTTTTAATTCCTCATCAATCAAAAGGGATTTATAACTGTTTTTACAGTCATTTTCTTAAAGGGTGCATGCTTATGTAGTTCTGGAATAACAATTTTCATAAAGGCGTCAACTGCAGCTCCTGTTTGCTCCTCATTACACACCACAGACCAACAAATATTAATTACATCAACAATATAGTATCAATACAAAACTTAATGCATGACCTCTTATATTAGGCCCTTGCTTTTCCTAGATTTGTGCTACTATATTGTGATCACTACATCCTATGGATCTAGATACTGCTTTCAAGCTAATTTCTGCAGCATTAGTTAAAGATGTTATCAATACATGTTGATGATTTCATTCCTGTGCTGTTTGTAACTACCCCTGGTAGGTTGACTGATAACCTGAACCAGGTTGCAGACACTGGTTACAGTTTGAAGTCTTTTCTTGAGTGGGCAGATTGATGAAAGCCCGCCAATATTTAAATCACCCAGAAAATATAACCTCTCTGTTGATATCACATACATTATCAAGCAGTTTCATACATGTTATCCAGATACTGACTATTAACACATGGTGGTCTAAGCAGCTTCCTACCTAAATGGGCTTTAGGTGAGGCAGATGAACCTGTAGCCATATTACTTCAACAGTATTTAACATGAGATTGTCTCTAAGCTTTACAGGAATGTGGTTCTGAATATAAACAGCAAACACCTCCACCATTTCTATCTATTCTGTAAATGTTATAACCTTGTATTGCTACCACTGTATCAGTGGAGGTATTATCTAAGTGAGTTTTAGAGATAGTCAGAATATGAATGTAATCTGTTATTAGCAAATTATGATTTCATTTATTTTACCATTATTTAACTAGGCAAGTCAGTTAAGAACAAATTCTTATTTTCAATGACGGCCTAGGAACAGGGGCAGAGCGACAGATTTGTACCTTGTCAGTCGGGGATTCAAACTTGCAACCTTTCGGTTACTAGCCCAATGCTCTAACCACTAGGCTACCCCTGCCTCCCCTCATGAACCTTGTTTCTTAAACTACATATGCTAACGTGGGCTACTTTGAGCACTTTTCTTCTGGGATGCTTGCTTGTTTTCATTCCTTTACTGGGACACTTAGCAGAAGCAGATATGTTCATGTTATTTATGTTAGTGCAGGGTGAGCTGCACACAGTGGTCTTCCTCCTAGGGCAGACCGCCTCAGTACAAATGTAGTTGATAGGCACATGATTACTGCATACAATAGCTGTAGGATCAGCAGAGGCATTCAGGGCAGTTAGGTTATGTCACACCCTGATCTGTTTCACCTGTCTTTGTGATTGTCTCCACCCCCTCCAGGTGTCACCCATCTTCCCCATTTTTCCCAGTGTATTTATTCCTGTGTTCTCCGTTGTTTGTTGCAAGTTTGTCTTGTCAAGCTTAACCAGTGTTGTTTTTCCAAGCTCCTGTTTTCTCTTAGTCTCTGTTTTTCTAGTCCTCCCCGTTTCTGACCTCTTGCCTGCCCTGACACTAAGCCTGCTTGCCTGACCACTCAGCCTGCCCTGACCTCGAGCCTGCCTGCCGCCCTGTACGGTTTGGACTCTGACCTGGTTTAGGAACTTTTGCCTGTCCTCGACCTGCCTCTTGCCTACCTGTTGATGTTTAATAAATATCAGAGACTCTAACCATTGCCCTCCAATGTCTGCGTCTGGGTCTCACCCTGTGATGTTATAGGTTACTACATTGTGTCTACCAACGCCCCTGGTTGTAATGTACATTTGCTGAAGCATTATGACAAATCTACATCACAATGGTAGGGATTAGCTGAGCTGGGCTTTGGTCATTGATAAGTCATGGTCGCAATGCAGCCTTATAACGCTGTGAAAGGATCCAGGAACCCAATTGATTTGGTTGACTCCCATCCTCTTCATAAAACGTGTTCTGTTTCCAAAAGGTATCGAAATTATCAACAAAGTTACACCCATTGAGCTGCAATAATCGCGTAGCCAGTTGTGAAGAAGAAGAGTACTGCTAAAGCATTCAATGACACGATTCAGAGATCACAGGGCCAGATATGATGGGTCTTTTATTAGTGTCTAGCAGAGTACCAATCAGCTCTTTGAAATCCAGTTTCAACTGTTCAGAGCTGTCCTTCATAATGTCATTAAAACCCACATGGACTACGATAGAACCGATTTCCACGTCCTGATGTAGTACCATTTGGGAGCAGCTTAGTAAGGTAATTCACTCGAGCTCTGGCATAGGACATTGTTTTTGCACCAGGAATGTTCACATTTCTTACCATGGAGCTGCCCAAAAATCACGGCTGGTGAGAAGGATCAGGAAATCCGCCCCACTCCCACGCTTCACAGTATTCGGAGAACCATTTAATGGACGGGCGAGAGGCAGGATAACTTGAGCCCATTGCTCCCGGCGCTGGCCTCCGACAGATGGAGAAAGCCCCGCTCGATCCAGAGCAGGGATGTAAGGTTGCCGACGTCGACTTCGTAATCGTAGCAGTAGGCACTGCGGCTGCAGACACAGCAACTCCACTCCCACTCGTCTCCAATTCCAAATCTCAACCCTCAGCTTCCCTCAGTCCATCTCTGTATCTCTGCTGGCCACCCCCCTCGGATTTCTACCCACATATCTTTCAACTATGCTGTGATGTTTAAGCCTCCTATTGTGTTCGTTTCATGTTAATTAATTATGTGTTCCCGGTCCAAAATGACTGCCCCATTATAGCTGATTATAAATCCATAATAATACATATATTCTCAGCTAATGTTGTGATAGATCTATTTATCAACTTAAGTTCTTGTAAACATTACAAATTTTGAACTTCTATTTGCTATTTATGGCCTGTAGGCCTCATTGACCTGAGATCACACAACTCGTTTTTTTGAGTAAATAAAGCATAATGTATGGATTATTTTTACTATAACAAATACTGAAACATATTGTGCTCTTTATCACAGACTACTTGTGTCAAAGTTAACAAGGACTCTCTCCTCCTCACCAGTGTCATGATCAAATATATGATCAATAGCCTCACATACAGTATATTGTTTGGTCATTGTGTGCCACAGAATTAATTGTGAGCAAGGCTTCAAAAAAGCTTTATTTATTGCATCACTCATTCATCATTAATGTAATCATACAGGTGCTATCCCCCAAACAATGAATAAAGCGCACTGACCTTGTTATTTGCAGCTGAGGTTTCAATGTTGGCAGGATCTCGTCACCGCTTCTGTCGTATACCAATTCGCCACCGGCCTGTAAAGAACCCTCAGCAAGGGGCCAAATCTTTAATCTACGGATATTTCATCCGCCCATGCACGGTTTCGGTGTCTCCATGGAACGACAGGAGCGGATATTGAAATCCGGCTCAAAGGACCAAGCTGTCATAGGAATTTTCTATCCTAATGATAATAATTAACAATCAATAACGTTGACTAATAACCAAGGTTTGTAAGGACAATGGGTTAATAATTAGCCAAAGACTCAGCATCTGCAAAGGGTTTGTACGGTTTCAGAGAATGTTCTGCCCAACATTAACAAAGAAGTTCATTTCATCCTCTCTCCGCTTACGCACACACCTCCACACAAACAGTAGGTGAATAGTATCCCTCCCTGGAGTTCCCATCACTGTTAATCACTACCCAGCGCTGTCTGTTCCTTTCCCCCGAGATTAGAGAAACCTTGAGGGTCACTCCCTTTCTCATCTAAGTTACTCCAAGTTCCTCAGCTGCCGGGTCAATCACAGT
Organism: Salmo trutta; assembly: GCF_901001165.1. Classification (NCBI taxonomy): domain Eukaryota; kingdom Metazoa; phylum Chordata; class Actinopteri; order Salmoniformes; family Salmonidae; genus Salmo; species Salmo trutta. The sequence continues at coordinate 46,096,358 of NC_042980.1, forward strand.
CTACTTGTTGTTATCTTAGGCCCACTAAAACACACACCCACATTTTGTCCCGGGCCTCTACCAGACCTTATGGGCCAGTCGATTAGTACTTTAATTATTCATTATACATGCTACATCAACTACTAATTACTAATTAGATAAGTTTCAGAGTGGATTCTTTATTCATTTACTTATAAACATCTATTTCACTTATCAGGAGTACACCACATCAGTCACTGGCTTCATCAATAAGTGCATCAATGATGTTGTCCCCACAGTGACTGTACGTACATACCCCAACCAGAAGCCATGGATTACAGGCAACATCCGCACTGAGCTAAAGGGTAGAGCTGCCGCTTTCAAGGACTGGGACTCTAACCCAGAATTTTATAAGAAATCCCGCAATACCCTCCGACGAACCATCAAGCAGGCAAAGCATCAATGCAGGACTAAGATTGAATCGTACTACACCGGCTCCGATGCAGGTTGGATGTGGCATGGTTTGCAAACTATTACAGACTACAAAGGGAATCACAGCTGAGAGCTTCCCAGTGACACAAGCCTATCAGAGAAGCTAAATTACTTCTATGCTCGCTTCGAGCCAAGTGTCATGTCTTTGGCATCATTAAAGTGAAGACTGTTATTTTATCAAATCAATTCTCTGTATTTATTATTATGTGATTAAACTAATAATGTAAATGTAATTAACTAGGAAGTCGGGGCAACAAGGAAAATCTTCAGATTACAAAGTTATAATTTTCCTAATATAACCCTTCAGATATTTTAATATCTGATCAATAAATCTTCTAATTAATTAATTATTCTTTACCTCACGTTAGTCTCATTCCAAGCGTCAGCCTTTACTATGAATCATCCATACACCAATTGTCTTAATCATTTATTTACTAACTAACTAAATAATCACAGAAACAGATAAACAAACAACAGTTATAGTTACAAGGAAATGAGGTTCCCTAGTGGGCTAAGCCGATATGACGGCTTGGTGGACAAAGGGAAGTGGGTGTGGACTGAGAAGGGCGGGAAAGACAAAAGAGTCACTACACAGTTGATAATTACATTAATGTAAATGCAAATCCTTTGCACATGAACGCTCACTCATTCGGGAATAATTGCAATCAATATATATTTATGCCCAGTGTGGCATCATGATCTCTGTTGGAATCGTCAGTCCTTCTGTTGGAAAGTTCATCCGAGCGTCTCTCTGCTTCCCTGAAGTCTTTTGTGGTTAAAATGGATACTTCAGAGTCCCATTCAGAAATGTTCTTATAGATTAGATGTTTCAGCAGTTGTCGTCTTCACATCCCAGGTTGACATAATTTCTAGCTACAGACTAGTAATTAGTATCTAAGATTTGTTCATTTTCTGTTGGGATCGATAGTCTCAGAGTTTAAACCATTTCCACCCGTGTAGCCAATGCTCCACGTGGTATGGTTAGGAATTCAACAACCATTGTAACCTTAGCTTATACTGAGGTTTTTGTGGTCTCTACTCAAACCTTTGCCCCCTCAGCTGACCGATGTATGCGTGGTCTGAAGAGGATTTCTTCAGGAGGGGGTTTTATTCGTAACAGTAGAAAAGGGCTGTCCCATGAGCCAGATCATGTCTGTGCTCATTGGGACGGGCCAATGATTTAGTTAAACTTTAAAGGGAACATAATTTAAAGGGAACATTACACAATTTCACAAATAGTTCATCTTTACTCATTAATTTTATACAATAATTAGACTCAAACCTCACAATGGAGGCACCTGTATATAAACAGAGTTTTGGTAATGTGGCTGTGTTGTCTTTCATGAGGTAACAAACATGAAACAAAACGGATCGAGTCGTAGCTGACTTCTCCACCGACTGTTTACACATTCTCCAAAACATGGATATTGTTCAGATCTCAAGTTCTGTGATGTAGAAGAAGTTCCTTTTTTCTACTGTGAGACTCTCTCTCTATATGTATATACACTGCTTGGCCAGGAGGAGAGAGTCTCCTTCAGGAATTTACGACCTGCGATAACAGAACCTGGGTGTAGGAGAGAGTGTGAGAGAGAGAGTGAGGGGGATGCCATGATCTATACCCAGAAAGGGCCACGTCATGACACAAGTACCACTGAAACATGCATGAGAGCTTCAGCAGTTCCGGATGACCGTGTGATCACGCTCTCTTCAGGCGATGTGAGTAAGACCTTTTAAAAGGTCAACATTCACAAGGCCGCAGGGCCAGATTGATTACCAGGACCTGTACTCCGAGCATGACCAAATGGCAAGAGTCTTCAATTACATTTTTAACCTGTCCTGTTCCTGACCGAGTCTGTAATACCAACATGTTTCAAGCAGACCACCATAGTCCCTGTTCCCAAGATCACTAAGGTAACCTGCCTAAATGACTACCGACCCGTAGCCCTCACATCTGTAGCCATGAAGTGCTTTGAAAGGCTGGTCATGGCTCACATCAACGCCATTATCCCAGAAACCCTAGACCCACTCCAATTTGCATACGCCCCAACAGATCCACAGATGATGCAATCTCTATTGAACTCCACACTGCCTTTTCACACCTGGACAAAAGGAACACCTATTTGAGAATGCTATTCATTGAGTACAGCGCAGCGTTCAACACCATAGTGCCCTCAAAGCTCATCACTAAGCTAAGGACTCTGGGATAAACACCTCCCTCTGCAACTGGATCCTGGACTTCCTGACAGATGACTTACCACCCCAGGTGGTAAGGGTAGGTAACAACACGTCCGCCACGCTGCTCCTCAACACGGGGGTCCCTCAGGGGTGCGTGCTCAGTCCACTCCTGTACCCCCTGTTCACTCATGACCACACGGCCAGGCTCGACTCCAACACCATTAAGTTTGCCAATGACACAACAGTGTTTGGCCTGATCACCAACAATGACGAGACAACCTATAGGGAAGAGGTCAGAGACCTGACCATGTGGTGCAAGGACAACAACCTCTCCCTCATCGTGATCAAGACAAAGGTGAAAATTGTGGACTACAGGAAAAGGAGGGCCGAGTACACCCCCATTCTCATCGACGGGGCAGTAGTGGAGCAGGCTGAGAGCTTAAAGGTCCTCTGCTTCCACGTCACCAACAAACTAACATGGTCCAAGCACACCAAGACAGTCGTGAAGAGGGCACAACAAAACCTATTCCCCTCAGGAGACTGAAAAGATTTGGCATGGGTCCTCAGATCCTCAAAAGGTTCTACAGCCGCACCATCGAGAGCATTCTGACGGGTTGCAGCACTGCCTGGTATGGAAACTGCTCGGCCGATACCCTCTGTACATATTGCCTCGCTACTGTTATTTTACTGCTGCTCTTTAATTATTTGTTAATTTTCTTGTTACTTTTATTTAAAAAAAATTCTTGGTATTTTTCTTACAACTGCATTGTTGGCTAAGGGCTTGTAAGTAATAATTTCACTGACAGAACACTGAGCCAATCACGGCACAACTACAGAATATTAGCAACCCTTCCACGACAGAAAGCCCTGAGCTAGGCTGAAACACCTGCATTTTGGAGCTGCCTTACTCAGGAAAGCAAAAAAGAGACCATGTTTGTATGGAAGCTTTAGTAACTTAATGATTTAAAAAACTTGTTTGCATTGTTTTCAAATTATATATGTGACACATATTATTGCCAAAATAACATGGAAAACAGGCAACCCCCACCTGCCCTGAATTAACGGCACTTTAATAATGTATACGTATTCTACATTACTCATCCCATATGTATATACTGCATTCTATACCATCTACTGCATCTTGCCTATGCCGCACGGCCATCGCTCATCCATATATTTATATGAGCATATTTTTTATTCATGCCTTTACATTTGTGTGTAAGGTAGTCGTTGTGAATTTGTTAGATTACTTGTTACATATTACCGCACTGTCGGAACTAGAAGCACAAGCATTTCGCTACACTCGCATTAACATCTGCTAACCATGTGTATGTGACAAATACAAATTTATTTGATTTTATTTAAAATGTTTTGTATGATGATCAAATGTTGGTATAATTATTGTAGTCTTTGTTGGTGTAATAACTCCTGTGATGATCCGAAGGATCAGCTTACAGTGGGGCCACTACAGCATGCTCTCTCTCATAGAGGGGGAGAGAGGGAAGTCGGCTGTTTCATGGTCGGTCATAAAATACGCTGCCCCTATACTCACCTGTAGTGTTGGAGACCGGAATGTAAACTGTGGAACACAGAGTGACACTTGGACATCAAAAGCTTGAAAAGTTAAATCATATTTATATTTTTGAGAATGTAGGAGTGGTCCGTGGACACTTAAGGGACAGTCATGACAAGTGTGTTTCATTTGGTGATCTCATGAAGGACAGGAAACACACATAAGTACATTTCCCATCTGACAGGTTTACATCTAAATCTTGTGACACGTATGTGATTGAACATTAAACTATTTGTGGAAAGATGTTATGTGATGTTATCCTTCTAAATGAGAGTATGGATGTTCACATAAAGTTTAATTAGTCAATGGCCATGCCCCCGTGAACCCAGACGTCACATTAGGCGTCATAGAGCTGCCCCTTCTCAAACAGAGTAGAAAACCCACTTTCTTCAAAATGTACATTAAGTCAGAGAACGCCGGGATGGAGTCCCCACATTGAAATGGCTACAACTCTAAAGGTCATTGAACCTGAGAAAAAATGGTGCTGTCGCTACATGCTGGATTGGTTAAGAAATCTACAAACTGAAGTCAAACAACGCCGGGACGGAGTCCCCACGTTGAAATGGCTACCACTCTATAGGCCAAGGAGACCAGACAGCATGTAGTGTTGGCTACAAGGCTGGAAATGGTTAAACTCTGAGACAATCGATCCCTACAGAATAAGAGCAAATTCTAGATTTAGAATTACTAGTCTGCAGCTGGAAAATACGTAAGTCTCGTATGAGAATACCAACAACCGCGGAAGCATTTATACTCTATGCAACAACCATCTGTACGCCTGACATGTACAATAGATCAAACACTATCCATAGTCACTGAGAAAGCTCCAACCATAAAAGACATTGTGACTTCTGGGGAAGTTAACCAGAGACGCTCTGATGAACTGACTCTCCAGCAGACGGACTGGTGATTCCAACAGAGAGACAACAACGACATATGGGCATAAATATAAACATTGCAATTATTTTCAAATGAGCGGCCGTTCATGTGCAAAGGATTTGCATTTCAATGAATATAGTTATCAACTGTTTGAATTGAATCCATTTTGTCCTTCCTGCTCTTTATCCATCCCCACCCCTTTCCATTGTCTACCAAGCCGTCACACCGGTTTAGCCCACTAGGGACTGATCAATGCATTGTGTTCATAACCAATAACTACATTGTTTGTTTATGTACTTCTGTCATTTGTTTAGTTAGTAAATAAATCATTAAGCCAATTTGTATATCGCTGATTCATTATGGAGACTAGGGTTTGTGCAGATATCCAAGGGTTTGTGACATTCAGATATGAGACTGATGAGGTAATAATACATTAATGAGAATGACAATCGGTAAGATATGAAAATATTTGAAGAGTCAATTCGGGAAATAGAGACAAAACATTTTCCTGTGGTGCCCCGACTTCCTAGTTAATTAAAGTTTACAAGATTAGTTTAATCACGTAATAATAATTACAAAGATAATTAGTTTGATAAAATAACAGTATTCACATTTAATGATAGTCACAGACACGACATTGACTATATGTCAGAATTTCTGCATTGACAAATTGTCAACCACTGTCTACTAATCTTGTCAACTGCCAGTCCAAGGCAATCCGCTTGGTCCTGCAACCTTTTATGTTTCCAGCCGACCTCTTGTTCCTCCTGTAGGATTTCACTGGTGTTGTCATTACAGCATCTCACTGATCTTAGCCGATCTCATAAGTTTGTCTCATACGTTTGTTGAACACAAATAAACAAATTATATCTTATTTTACTCATTTTTTTAAAATAAATAACATTTGGCCGTTACTGCCCTTTCCAAAAATCTGGTTATACTTATATTAACATGTTTCTGTTTTTGGAAACATCTCTGAATTTTGTAACTGACAAGACATCACATTCAGAGGCTGCTGATTTTGTCATTGGCCAGTATAAGGCGATCCAATTGGGCCTGCAACTTTGCACGATACTGTTCAATCTCTGAATCCTCCTGTAGGATGTCATCAGTGTCATCTCTGTGTAGCAGATCCAGCATTTCACTGCACACAATCTTGGCTGACTGCTTCAGGATGAAGTAACCGATCAGCATGGGCACCTGGTCAGCCAGTCTTTGCACCACAATCTGTGAGAGAGGTGAGGTGGGATGGAGAGTGAGGGCTAGAAGTGATGAGATGGCCACAAGGCAACCAAAAGATTGCCAAATGACAACCAAGGCTCCACAAGGTGAACTTTAGACTTCAGAGTTGGATAGGTCTGCAAAATGCAATATACCACAAATCAACCCTGCCACAACAATGTATGTTTGAAACATTTGTCAAAACGCATTAATGAGAGATCTGATCATCCCATTGATGTCATGGATTCATTGTACAGGATGGAGCAGAGCTATACATATATATATATATATATATATGACCTATTATAGCAATCTCAGGAAGAAATCTTAGACATGTATTGATTGGTGGGGAGTTAAGATAATAATATTTATTTTCCCTAACAACAGTGGTGAAACTAAACAATAGAAATTTTAGTGTGATTATATTTCTTTGTTCTGTGCTGCAACTCTTGCTGTATTTATTATAATATAACTACCGTTCAAAGGTCCTATTTTTGTCCTTTTTTTAAAGAAAAGCAATTATTTTGTCCATTAAAATAACATCAAATTGATCAGAAACACAGTGTAGACATTGTTAATGTTGTAAATGACTATTGTAGCTGGAAATGGCTGATTGTTAATGGAATATCTCCATAGGCGTACAGAGGCCCATTATCAGCAACCATCACTCCTGTGTTCCAATACACCTTGTGTTAGCTAATCCAAGTTTATACATTTTAAAGGGCTAATTGATCATTAGAAAACCCTTTTGCAATTATGTTAGCACAGCTGAAAACTGTTGTCCTGATTAAATAAGCAATAAAAAACTGGCCTTCTTTAGACTAGTTGAGAATCTGGAGCGTCAGCATTTGTGGGTTTGATTACAGGCTCAAAATGGCCACTCCCTTCACAGAACAGCGCAAACTGGCTCTAACCTGAATAGAAAGAGAAGTGGGAGGCCCCGGTGCACAACTGAGCAAGAGGACAAGTACATTAGAGGGTCTAGTTTGAGAAACCATTGAAGCACAGGAGTGATGGTTGCTGATAATGGGCCTCTGTACACATATGTAGATATATCATAAAAAAATCTGCAGTTTACAGCTACAATAGTCATTTACAACATTAACAATGTATTTCTGATCAATTTGATGTTATTTTAAAACTTGTTTGGGATAGGGGGCAATATTTTCACGTTCGGATGAAAAGCGTGCCCAGAGTAAACTGCCTGCTACTCGGGCCCAGAGTCAAAAATGTGCATATTATTAGTTGATTTGGATAGAAAACACGCTGAAGTTTCTAAAACTGTTTGAATGATGTCTGTGAGTAGAACAGAACTCATATGGCAGGCAAAAACCTGAGAAAAATCCAACCAGGAAGTGTGAAATCTTCGTAGTTTTTTTCGTAGATGTTTGTAGTTTTTCAAGTGATTGCCTATCCAAACCACAGTGTCTGTGGGGTCATTTTGCACTTCCTAAGGCTTCCACTAGATGTCGACAGTCTATAGAACCTTGTTTTATGCTTCTACTGTTACTGGGGATAGAATAAGAGCTCACTGAACAAGTGGCCTGCCTGAGGCCAATGAGTTGTTTACTGCGCGGTCACGCAGGCGCGCCGTTCCTTCTTTTTCCTCTGCAATGAATACGCTATTGTCCGGTTGGAATACTATCGAAGATTTGTTAAAAAGACCCTAAGGGTTGATTGTAAACATCGTTTGACATGTTTCTACGAACGGTAATGGAACTTTTGGACTTTTTGTCTAGGGTATTGTGCTCGGCAATGTGCCTTTGGAATAGTGATCTGAATGCGTGACCAAAATTGAGGTATTTGGACATAAATATGGAGTTTATCGAACAAAACAAACATTTCTTGTGGAAGTTGGAGTCCTGGGAGTGCATTCCGACGAAGATCAGCAAAGGTAAGTGAAGATTTATAGTTTTGATGACTCCAGAACTTGGCGGGTAACTGTATAGCTTGCTTTGATTGCTGAGCTCTGTACTCAGAATATTGAACAATGTGCTTTCACTGTTTTGAAATCTGACACAGCGGTTGCATTAAGGAGAAGTGTATCTATAATTCTTTCAATAACTGTTGTAAATTTTGTCAACGTTAATGATGAGTATTTCTGTAAATTGATGTGCTCGTTCACCGGAAGTTTGAGGCAAAACATTTTCTGAACATAAGACGCCAATGTAAAATGGGTTTTTTGGATATACATATGAACTTTATCGAACAAAACATACATGTATTGTGTAACATTGAGTCCTGGGAGTGTCATCTGACGAAGATCGTCAAAGGTTAGTAATTCATTTTAGCTGTATTTCTGGTTTTTGTGACGACTCTCCTTGCTTGGAAAATGGCTGTGTGGTTTTTCTTGTCAAGGTGATGTCCTAACATAATCTAATGTTATGCTTTCGCCGTAAAGCCATTTTGAAATCGGACAATGTAGTTGGATTAATGAGAAGTGTATCTTTAAAATGGGTTATAATAGTTGTATATTTGAGAAATGTGAATTATGAGATTTGTTGTTGTTTTGTATTTCGCGCCCTGCAATTCCATTGGCGAGGGGTCCCGCTAGCGGAATGTCTGTCCATAACAGGTTTTAATGGATAAATATTTAGATTTTCTCTCAAAAACCAGGACATTTCTAAGTGACCCAACACTTTTGAACTGTAGTGTATATAGAGAGTTGGGCAAACTTTTAGAACGGACACCATGTTACCCCTTTGAGCATTCCATTTATCCAGTCATGACAAGTATGTTGATTCTAATTCTAGACTTTCAGTTACACAGCATTGTTTAAAAAAAATGTAAATGCCATCAACTGATATTGGTCAATATTGTCAACATGGCTGACATATGGACATTGTTGATTATACTGTGTAATATAAATGCATCATAATTATATTATTGATTATACCATTGCATTGTTGAATACTCCTTACTGATTGGCTTGAAGGGCATTCTAGAGCGTGCATTATTTCCTTATAACGCATGGTACATCAGCACGGTACTGCATTGTTAATGGAGCTAGCACATAAGCATTTTGCTACGCCTTTTATACCAGCTGTGAACTGTGTATGTGACGAATACAATATATGTCTCTGGTGTGGAGTACCAGGCTAGATGTAGTCCATTCATACACGTTGAGATCTTCACAAATTTGTGGATAGCCCTGATGAGAAAGTGTGTGACTTTGTTGATAAGCACACTACATAACATGCCAGTTTTATGTTAGCTGCAGGTTTAGTTAGATTTAATATCTGGAACACTCTATACATACTGCAGAGTAGATGTGTTGCATTGTACCTCATAGTATGCCTTGAGCAGCTCAGGGTACTTGCTCCTGGTGTCGTGAACTGAGCTTTCTGCTGTTCCCTCCATTCGACTATGTTTGTTGAAGATTTCATCCTGTGTGTAGACCTGCATCTCCATCTCAAACTGCTCCACGATCCTCTCCTTCACGATGTTTGACTGCTGTTCCTGGATTGTTTCATTTTTTCTCTGAGTTTAAACAAAGATTAAGATTCCATGAGGACATAAAGAACCTTAGATGCAGGGAGGCAGTGAAATACTGTTACTGTTTCAGATAAAAGTTCAGTTTGATATGCTCTAAATATCTTGTGGTGTTTTATTTTGAACATTTCAAGCTACGATCCTACAATGGACATCATGTAAATTGTAATTCTTCATAAAAATATATTGTGATTTTTAAGTGCTACTTTGCCTCATGTATTTCTGTCTTCTTGCTAGCGCCTCTAACTAAGATTTCAATTTCAGGCTAAAATCACAGAATAGAGAATTGTATGATTATCATGTCAGAGCGCTTAACAGTTTACAATTGTCATTACCTTTGAGACCCGATGAAGATAAGGATAATTCTTAAAGCACTCTCTGGACAAATGATCAAATTGCTTCTGCACCATGTCTGAAAAACCAAAATAAATGTATTTGGTGAAGAGATATTCCATAAAATGTTATTATTTAAAGGAATAGTACATCCAAAGTCATTTGTCCCAATATTAATATTCCATGTCCAAATAATCATTGAGTAACTTCATTGAGCTACACAATCAATTTGAGATACATTAGGATCATTTGGATATGAAGAGCAAAAAATGAAAACAGGTAAATTAAACCAAAGCATGGATTGATGTCACACCTTGTCCATAGACTGCTTACAGGGTAAGGAAACCAATATGTAATTTTGTAATTTGAGTGAAATATTCCTTCAGCATGTCCTATTTAGTCAATTAAAGTTCAAATGTCACTTGCACAAGTTCAATGAAATGGCGTTCTTGCAAACTCTAAACCCAACAATGAAGAATTAAAAATAACATAAGGTAGAACAAAAACACTAGAGAAATAAGAAGAGTGCGAGAAAGTAAGTAAGTTGTATACATGGACAATTCCTGGGTCAGTAAGCTAAATACAGGGTCAGTTCCAGGGTCAGTAGCTACTGTTTGTTCCAGGGTCAGTAGCAATTAACAGGGTCAGTAGCTATATACAGGGGCAGTTCCAGGGTCAGTAGCTATGTACATGGACAGTTCCAGGGTCAGTTCCAGTACCATATGTACAATGTGCAGGGATACTGAAGTGGTATGGTTAGATACTGTATGTATAAGGGTAAGTTGACCAGGTATCAGGTGTCATGACTGTCCTGATCAGGTCAGGGTACAGGAGACCACCACCCTACAGATTATCTCCCAAACCCCCAACAGAGGAGGAGAGATCTAGGGGTCTGAAGATGTGGGGGTTTTATGACACCTCATGCCCATAATAAACTTAGGCCACAGAGAAATTCCTTTGTCCTAACAATGGAGAACTGGCCTCAGAACATTAAACATGCAATAAAGGGACTTTGGAACAATGGTTTCCGTGGTTATGACGAAAAGTGGAATATTAAAATGTATGTAACTTTTGTATTTGTTTTTAAAGGTTAAGAGATGACGTTATTATGAAAACATTGTACCTTTAAGAGTTTTCCCAGTATATGCCTGATGTTTATACATTGTACGCTGTTTGGAAAATATCCAAATCAAACAGAATGTTTTGGTAAAGATGAAATGTGAAGTTAGTGTCTAAAATCGGATTTTTAGCCAAATCTAAGCCTTGCCCCCTTAACTTGGTCCGCCCAGAGAATTGCCCTAAAGGCGGTTACACCCACTTCTGACCCGAGGGTATAAGACAGGAGAGTGAAGAATTAACATAGGAGACTATTGACCACAAGCTGCAGCTAAGGTCTAACAAAGTCGACGAACCCCAAAACGAAACACAAGGTTGAAGACAAAGAAATATTTTTCTACACGAGCTACGGACGAGTAGCTGTGTCTAAGCGGGTGAATTCAAGCCGAATCACCCAGCCTCCACTCTCCATTGAATCGTGGTATCGACACCATTCGAGCCGAAGCTGTGAGCTCTGAGCTACAGAGCTGTCTGTCCTCAGAAGACCCCTTTCCGATCAAGGGTGAGGATCAGACCACTTAGCCAAGAAGGACACTGACATCGTGAGGACAACCAGAGAGCTGCGCCGGAGAACTGCGTCATTTAGAAGCCTAAACGACCACGCGGAGCTTCCCACCTGAGAACTCCAACACGTAATTACATCATTATATTCTGACCCATAAGAGCGGCAGTTCGGGGCAAGGCTAATTTTAAATAAGCATGGCTGACAAATGAACCCAAATGTATATTTCTCTCGTGTACTTCCTTTATTTCTCTCTCTTTAAAATCCCCATTTTGGGTAACAAGCGCCATAGTGTGTTGGCCCGTTATACTAAGTCCTAATCAATAGCTAGACTGTGTTTTGTGTATGTGCATTTTTATCATCATTTTAGCTTGCTAGTAAATAAATAATCAACTAAGATTGGTGTGGTAAATTCAGTGGTAAAGCCCGGGTCCGTGCAGATTCCCGGATTATACGACGTTCAGATTATGAGACTGTAGAGGAAATTGATTAATTTAGCGACTGTTGTAATCGATATTCTGATATCCTTTGAGTTAATTTGGGAAATAGAAACTCAATCAAAACAATGTTCCCATGGTGCCCCAGGTTAATGAGTTAATAATTGCTTGATTCATTGCTTAATTCATTTAATCACATAATTATAAACCGTTAATCATTTGATGAGCAACAGTCGTCACATTAACTAATACAACGTCACGACATATGGCGCCCCCTGTGAGGAATCTAAGATAGGACTAGGCCGCACTGTTGTGTTATTCCATATCAATTGTGTAGCAATATATATACATTCCATTAATAGCTATAGGCAGGACTAGTGCGGGAGAGAAGTGTGTGTGTGTCGTTCCATTTGACCCAGATACTGGTCGGGAGAGAACGACCCCTGTTGTATATCTGACCAAAGCCAGTGTGAAGGGGGTCTACTGAATGCTACGAGCTAGGGCATATGTACCAGCCGATGCAGGCATTCTGAGAAATACTACTAGTTGGGCCTAACGTAGTGTTATTTCTGTCGATCGCTTTCAGGAGTGATCTGACTCGGTCATAAGTAATTCCTAGAGCAGAGGACATATGAGCCAGCCATTACGGAAATTAGAGTAGATATATTCGTTTGACCGAAGCGAAGTTATTATCTCTCTACCTCTCGCGTTGGGTAACGGGGAGAGGTTAAGGGTTGAACGTGAGACGTCACCAAGTAAACCCGTTCCCTTGTTGGAGGGAACATCCCTTGTGCGGCGAGGGGGAAACCCCGCGCAAGGAAATCTAAGCATTGCGCCAGATGCTAAGCTAACAAAGGGGAGCCGCCATTTTTGTTTTCCTCTTTGTTCATAGTGAATTCCCGCGTTAGACGGGAATCCTGTGTGATCTCAGCTTGGGCTATCCGTAACCTCTGGCGAAGAAACGCCAGTCATTTTTCGTGAAATAAGTCAGGTTACGCTGTACGATATCTAACCAGTCTCAACTGATTGGATATCACTGTCTCATTCAATTTAATATACATTAAATTGCTACACTACCTGTGCAGGTTGGTTAGGGGAATAATACACACACGAATGTGCCATAACCAATGAGACATTGTTAAACTGTTCCACGTTAACTTAGATATAGCAACTATTTCAGGTTAATTAAAGCTAATTCCTTTAGCCTATACAGGGTTGACTAATCATTCAAATTGATTAATAGATTAAAGCTGTTTTACCAGCTTAATGGTGTTTAGGTAGACTTTTTAACAGTATTGTAAAATTCTATTTTCACTGGTACCCTGTCGATTTTAGCTTGTGTTAACAGTGACCTCCGGTGGTGAAGAATCACCAGTAATTATTTTTAAATAATTCAGGTTATGCTGTACGATATCTAACCAGTCTCAACTGATTGGATATCATTGTCTCGTTCAATTTAATATACATTAAATTGCTACACTACCGTTCAGGTTGGTTATTGGAATAATATGCAAACTAATGTGTTCTAACCAATGAGACATAGTTAAACTTTTCAATGTTAACTTAGATATAGCAATTACTTCAGGTTAATTAAAGCTAATTCCTTTAGCCTATACGGGGTTGACTAATCATTCAAATTGATTAATAGATTAAAGCTGTTTTACCAGCTTAATGGTGTTTAGGTAGACTTTTTAACAGTATTGTAAAATTCTATTTTCACTGGTACCCTGTCGATTTTAGCTTGTGTTAACAGTGACCTCCGGTGGTGAAGAATCACCAGTAATTATTTTTTTTAAATAATTCAGGTTATGCTGTACGATATCTAACCAGTCGCAACTGATTGGATATCATTGTCTCGTTCAATTTAATATACATTAAATTGCTACACTACCGCCCAGGTTGGTTATTGGAATAATACGCAAACTTTTAAAAGTTAAACTTTTCAACGTTAACTTAGAGATAGCAACTCTTTCAGGTGAATTAAAATTAAAATTCCCAAATAGCCGATACAGGTTAGATTTATCATTAAAATCGATTTAATCAATTAAACCTGTTTTGGCAAGTTCAGTAATAACCAACTCACATTACTGACCCAGTCTTGATGATTCACTGACGTTTACAAACTGAGTTAAATCGTGTTTGCAGCCTCCAACTAAAAACCCCAAACATTACGTAAATTGAAATAACTGACAATCATAATAATGAGCAATCCATCAGATGGGTTTCCACCCATTTCCCCTCTAATCAGTGGACCTTCACCCACGGAAAGATTGATCGCGGACCTCAGCAACGATGCAAATCCTAACTATGCCGAGGGGCTGAAAATGTTAGATTTCAATGCCATAAGCGAGAAAAATGCAGACATTGCGACAGACGCTCTTCAAAATAGACCATCAGGCGGAGGCCTTGTGAAGGTTCTCTCCAGTTTAGCCCTCAACTATGCCCACCAGCAGAGATGGACAGTGCACCAGTACCTCAGTGCCCAGCAGAGGCACGAGCAGGAAGCTGGGGAGTTCAAGGTAGAGGTGGAGAGAACCAGGGAGCTGGCATCGAAAGCCGAAAAAGATAAGCTACTGCTAGCTGAGGAACTGTGTGTGAGAACAGATAAATTGGAAGATCTGTCTAACACTTATAACAAAGAACGCGAACAAACTCTTGACCAAGTCCGTATTCTAAAAGAACAACTCGGTTTAGCCAAAACTAAATACGATGAAGTCCACGCGAAACTAGATGAATCGGACGAGCTAGCTAGAAAACGGGGCGAGCAAATTGATGCCCTACAAACGGTTGTGAATGAAACCACTCAAAGCAATAATGCTCTATTCCAAAAGCTGCAGACCAAAGACGATCAGTTAATGAACACAATGACCAAGTTGGAGGACAAAACAGCAGAACTCATTGAAGTCGCTGATTTAATGAAGGATGAGAAAGACCAGGTGAGAAAGTTGGAAAATGTGACCTCTAAACAAAAGGAGGACATCGCATCACTGGATCTCTCACTCCACACTCGCGACCTCTCCCTGCAAACCATGACAGATAAGTATGAGGCCGAGCGGAAAAAGGGCGACACCTACGTGTCGAAAATAAACACCCTCAACTCCCAGGTGGACTCTGCGATGCAGCATAACACCACCCTTAGGTATCATCTGGAGGAACTCCAGAACAGTCACGCGCTATCGCGGGACAACCAAACCAAGCAACCTAGCTCACATCCGGAGCTAAGAGAACGAGGGAATGTAGATGACAGGAGATTTCAGCCTCTTTCTCTTGGCCATTCGGCCCACAGTGAATTGGGGCCTCCTCGCCAACACAACCACAGCTTGACTTTTCCTCTTGGCCTCTCAGCCGACAATTCTCCACGGGAGAGTGCAGATGCTCCCCGCGCACTTGGCGGGGATCGCCTTGACAAAATCGTCAAAAACTTCCGCCTCTTCGACCCCGTTCCGGGAAAGCCAAACGACACTGAGACATTCTTAGCCGACATAGAGGACGCCTTGGATGGCTACCCAAACGCTACGAATGCAGACAGGCTCTATCTTTTGAAGCGAACGTCCAACAGACACGTGACAAGGTTCATCCGTCTACAAGAGCAACACGTGCAAAACGACTATGCTAAACTTGCCACGGTTTTGAAAATAGAATTCAGTGGTTCTGCGACTCGCAAACACGATAGTTCGTTGGCTAACAATATCAGACAAGCTCGAAATGAACACCCACAAGCCTACTATCACCGGCTTCGTTCAGCTTACTTTGGCATGCTCACTGAAACAGGAATGGAAGACCTATTACCGTTCAAACAACTTTTTCTGTCAAACATGTCTCCCAACTTCATTAACTACTTGGGCCCTACTGCCCACGTCGGGTTGCCAATCTCGACGCTCCGAGAGCTGGCAAGCACCGCTTTTGAAGCATCAAAAGCAAGCCGGGCTAAGAGCCCGGACACCTCGACTTTCGAGCTTAGGCGGGAACCATCACTCGAATTAGAAGGGGCTGCATCAGGGACATATGCTGTAAAGGAGGACGATCAAAGGGGGTGGCTACCAAGTAACCACCACCCCGACAACCACCGCCGTAACAATAGCTACGATGAACGTCCCCAATCTAACAGGTCCCGTAGAGATCAACCTAGCCGACATGCCCCTCCGCCTAACTCTCACAAAGGGTCAGGACACAAGGGTAACAAGCGTAACAAGGGCAACAAAGTGTTCAACAATGATTTAAACGCTAACCGAAATGATATAGAAGCTCTGATAAAAGATGTACTGCATCGTAAGAAATTTGAGAAAGAGGACAAGGATAAATCCTCATGACTAGGCGTAAAATCGTTGGAAACCGAGTCCGCCGAAATTCATGCAATTCAAGAGGACGCAAACATTTCCATTACCCCCGCCCCCACTCGAATCCCTGTCCAGGTACCGCCCGTTCTAGACACAAGCCCGCAGGTTTTGTCTACAGACTTGGACACGGAGGTGGAGATGCACGAGATAAGCAGCTTTGCAACAGATGATTCCTCTACCATTCCGATAGAGGACCCACTGGGTCACGTAGGTGACTTATCTGTCTTGGAAATCGACGCAGATTACAAACCGCTCCGTTCTCCCAACCCACTCCATTTTGGTGGGGATATGACGAGAAAAACCAACTCGAACAGGCCATACCTTAGAACAGTCCTGGAGGACTGTGTGACCTGTCACGCTCTGATAGATTCGGGTTCAACAATTTCCCTCATATCCGAAACCTTGCTGGATGAACTAAAAAGGGCAGTGGACCCAACAAAACGTTGGTTTAAAACGGAACATTGCGATACGAATCTTCGAGGTTTCACTCAAGCTACCTCGCCCCTAACCAAACGTCTCCTACTTAAACTCAACTTCGAAAGCGTGTCACTGATACACCCCGTGTATGTGACTAGCATCGAAATCGAACGAATGCTGATTGGGAGTGATTTAATTGACCGTTTGGTACCACTAATGGATTGGAAAACCAATCAAATCTGGTCACAAATACCTATGCCTACTCCGTTGACTTCGCCGCATTCTTCCAAGGCTACCTGCCTTACATTGTGCAACGACGTGGGTCCGACGTCAGCATCTGACGCAAACCCTGTGAACTTGGCCATGAGCCCGCCATTTGTGGCAAAGGACAATGTGAGTTCGACTCGGAACTTAACCGAACATGTGGTTTTCTTGTGCGGCTTGGGTGATTCACCAGCCGACACTTACCGCCCTCCTCTGATAGGGGGCGTGTGCCTAAACGGCACTAGGGCTGAGGATACCAGGCTGGCCACCTGGTCAGAAAAATCCGCAATCAGTTTGGAAATGTTCAACGAAATTTCGAAAACGGCTAACTGCCATCCCCTTGTGCCGAAAACGTTTAGATTTCCACTGGGAACGACTCCCCAGACAACACTCACCGCAATAGGGGTGTGTGCGCTATCGATCCGCATTGGAACCAAGGAATTATCCCACTACCTACTGGTTGTCGCGGACCTCCCACATACAGTCTATGTGGGAGCGGACATTTTGGTAAGATTGGGTGTTAAACTTGATACCATACACCAAGTTCTTTGGTCTTTGGCGCAGCCAAACCAACATGCCTTGTCTTTCGACCCGGTGCGAATGGCTTCCGGGCAGACTATTCCTGAAGCTTGCAAGACGATAACTGAGTCCGCCATGTTGATACCGGCAAGAACCACAGAGGTTTCTGTAAGACTGAACCTGGCGCCCGGATACCGGATGGAAGGCACCACTGCGTTCTTCCAACCCTCTCCAAAACTATTCGACTTGGGGCTAACTATCAATGGCAACCCACTGTTGGAACTAACCGCTAGATCCACTTACCTCCTGGTACAAAATCTGACTCAAGCGGATATTTCCATTCCTCGGCACACTCAGCTAGGAACATTGATCGATTACGCCTTCCATGATTTTGAACTAGTTGTTCCTGTGATTGGGCCTCTTCCGTCCTCCCTAGACCTAGATGGCGAGGGAGGTACGCTGTTTACTTGTCAGTCAAAAGCAATAGCACTAACTCCTGTATTGCCACTGGACGACACATCGGCATTCCGGCTGGATGCCGATCCTGACAGCAACCTGTTAATATACTCCATCGTCACGGAGGATGATATTGCGTCTCCTCCTGCATGCGAAGTACACTCTTGTGAGGAAACAACCGATGACTCTTCCAAAGGTGACATGCCGTCACCATCCGATGAAGACCTGTACAATGTCACCGAACCATATCCTGGCTTCCATGCACAGGTAATACAACTACTGTCGGAGGCTGATGCACTTGTCAATGACACTGAACGCCATCAGTTGATAGAATTGTTTAACAAACACAGTGAGATCTGGTCGACAGACTCGCTGGATTGCGGGGTTACGGGTATCCATGTGGTGCGTATTCCTACGCCACCCGGAGCAACTCCTACGTTCGTTAGACAATACAAAATCCCGCTCGCAGCATACGCAGCAGTACAAGAGATTATCGATTCCTTATTAGCTAAACGGATAATCAGGGAATGTAACAGTACGTACAGCGCTCCCGTGTGGCCCGTTCTGAAACCAACGGGTAAATGGCGTCTTACCATTGACTACAGACAACTCAACAAACTGGTTCCGTTGTCTCGTTGGCCAATGACACAGCTCGACCAAGAGTTGCCAAAGGTGGCAAACGCCAAGTACTTCTCCACAGTCGACGTGGTAAATGGTTTCTGGACCATGACAGTCGACCCGCGTGACCAACACAAGTTGGCTTTCTCTTTCTCGAACAAGCTCTTCACGTTCAATCGTTGCCCATTCGGGTATGCGAACTCCCCCTCAGAGTTCAACATCTTCCTGCACAAGGCGATGCCAGATGCAGCCTCTAGGGGGACGATAATTTACGTGGACGACGTTCTCATGAGAAGTGAGACTTGGTCACATCACCTCAATGAAATGGACCACGTTCTCACCCAACTCGGGACTGCAGGGGCTAAGTTGGCCATCATGAAAGGACAATGGTGCAGGACCAAGGTAAACTATGTTGGGCTTCTGGTGGGTGCCGAGGGCATCCTGCCACAGTCTAACCGAATCCAAGCAGTCCGCAACATCAAAACACCTACAAACCTTCACGAGGTGCGCAGCTTCTTGGGAGTATGTAATTACTCCCGTCAATTCATCGAAAACTACGCCGACTTGTCAAAACCGTTGACTCACCTTCTTCAGAAAGACACCCCATTCGTTTGGGATGTCACTCACAACGAAGCGGTGGCTTCCTTGAAAAACCTGCTTTGCGAGGCACCCTGCCTGGTATACCCCAACAAAGACAAGACATTCTTTTTGGAAGTCGGTTTCTCAGAGCACTGCCTTAGCGCTGGGTTGTACCAAAAATACGACCAAGACAAACGTGTGGTTGCTTACGCGAGCAAAACACTCAACCCCGCCGAACACAAATACTCAGACTGCGAAAAAGCGCTGCTGTCGACAGTCTGGGCGATCAAACACTTCACCAGTTATGTCGGCGGACAAAAGGTGATCATAGAAACATGTCACCAGCCTGTGACTTTTCTGAAAAGCCAACGAATCCGTGAGGGTGCTGTACACAACAGCAGGATAGCGGCTTGGCTCATGACGCTGCAGAGCCATGATGTAGTAATCAACTACGCAAAAGCAAAGAACCTGCCTTTGGGCAGTGCTTTGGCGGTGTGTCAACACTGTGGTGACGATGAAACCGACTCCGGACCAACCCCGCGTGACATCGCTCCGCCATTGCCTTCGAACCATCACTATTTCGAAGAGAACGTGTGTCTCGACATGCCGATGGCATTTGTAGATGGCTGTTCTTACCGCCATCTAGACCACTTGCAAGCTGGGGTGGGATTGGTATGGCACAACAACATTCCGTGCAAACCACTTCAATTTCAGCTTGGCAACAAGACCAGCCAGTTTCCAGAAGTGGCTGGCGTGCTGATCACCCTGCAAACAGCGGTGAAACACGGATTGGCAGAACTGGCGATCTGCACCGACTCTAACTACGCGAGACTCACCTTCTTATGCCACTTGCCGTTTTGGAAACAAAAGCACATGACTACTTCAAGTGGTAAAGAGGTGAAAAACAAAGAGCTCATTCTAGCTTGTGATGATCTCATCACCAAACACGACATACAGGTGTATTGGAAGAAAGTCAAGGGACACTCCAAATCACCTGGTCGTGACAAAGTTGGCAACGACCATGCTGACAGCATGGCGAAATCTGGTGCAATTCACGGCACCCCTTGGGTGTTTGCTGCTCGAGACGAAAAACCCACTGAGGAAGCTATGGTGTCTGCGGTAACGCGTAGCCATGTAGCACCACGGAAAACGTCGTCGCACAAACATAATGTGTTGCTAACGCATTCATTCATGAATGGCGACCTGGTAGCAATGCAACACCAAGATGAGTCCCTCGCCACTTTGATGGCATTCCTGTCGGATCCTGTCAACCACCCAGTGTCCGAACTGGCTTTGGCAGGTTCACACGACTTGCGTTCGCTGTACGCAACTAAACAGCACCTCACACTTGTAGATGACCTATTGGTGTATGTTTCAGAAACCGACACCGCTCGAAGGTGGGTGGTTCCTAAAACACAGAGGGGGATAATGATAGCTCATGCCCACGACGAGCCATGTGGAGGCCATAGGGGGGTCAAGGCTACATGTGAAACATTGCGACAGGTGGCCCACTGGCCTCACATGGAACAAGACGTGGCACGATACGTGAGGGGGTGTCTAGTTTGCTGCCAGTTTCAACCCACCAAGCCACTTCACAGAGCACCCCTGCAACGCAAGGGTGTGTCTTACCCCTGGAGCTCGATCCAGATCGACTGGGTCGGCCCAGTTGCCAGGTCTGCCAGAGGCAACAAGTACCTCCTCACAGTGACTTGCGCATTCACAAAGTGGGTGGAGTGCCTGCCGGCGACCAATGACACAGCGGAAACCACTGCCGTTCTTTTGCTAAACCACGTTTTCAGTCGTTTCGGCCTGCCAGGAGAAACCGTGGACAGCGACAGAGGAACCCACTTTTCGGCAGCTGTAATGACCGAACTGTGGAAGCTCCTGGGAGTCAAAGCTAAACTCCACATCGCGTACCACCCTAGGAGCTCGGGGGGGTGTAGAAAGGAGCAACCAATCAATTGTCAGAATCTTGAGGAAATATGTGGCAGCCAACCACAAAGATTGGGACCTCAAACTCCCATTGGTACTGATGGCAATCAGAGCCACACGCAACAGGTCTACGGGAATGACACCCTTTGAGATGATGACGGGCCGGCAAATGACCCTTCCACTGCATCTCCTGTACCAACCCGGGAGATGTCGCCGCAGCCACCGCCTACACGGCTCATCAATACGTGACCGACTTGCGGAACCATCTCCAGACTACCTTTGCGTACGCTCAAGGACAATTGGAAAGAAGTGCAGAAGGTGACAAGACCTATTACGACAAAAAAGCCTCACACCAGGTGTTCGAGGTCGGAGATAAGGTGTGGTACTACATATACACCAAACCCGCGGGCGTCGCAACAAAGTTCCTGCCCCACTGGACGGGGCCACACGAGATTGTGGTGAAGCTATCACCTGTAGCTTACCAGATCAAAATCAGCAAAGGTCGACAAAACGCCACATTAAAGTGGGTCCACCGGAACCAAATCAAGTTGTACACTCCCCCCATGGGAATAGAAGGGGTGCTAGCCAGCACCGAATAGATAAAAACCCTAGCAAAAACCCAGAGGTACTAAGAAAATTCTTAAGTACCCTCAGCTGATCCCTTCCAGGAGACCAGTACGTTGCACCTAATATCTTTTATTCTCTTCCCAGCTACCAGATATACATCTGTTGTCACTAGTGATATCGTCCTGCGCTGTACTGATTAAAAATAAGAAAAACAGAAAAATAGTTGTCAAAACAATTTTTGTTTACGAATACAAATAACTGAAATAATCCAACAATCTCTGATTATGCGTTTCTGTAGGATGGAGTTCCTTTGGATGATCCTGACACTCTGCGCCCTGGTCAAAACCAACCCAGCAGACGTAATCACGAATGGACCCCCTACGGGAATCGTTCTCCGCGACGATCCAGGACTCCTCATAACTAACTGCAGAGTACACACGCAGAGGGTATATGTCCGCCTAGATGCAGAGAATGTGTACCGCCAACACATTCCACCTGCGGCGCATTTGAGTTGGGCCGGGGCTGACTGGACCAGCCAGGCAATTAAGCACGCCCAGCTAGACACTGCCCATATGTTGGCCCAACTCCAAAAGTTCACAGTAACCCAGTCAGAACTAGCTGAGCCCAGGCGAGAAAGACGATTCGTCGGGGCGCTACTATCGATAGGGGCAGCCGTAGGGTCACTATTTGCCCTAGGTACCACTGCCGTCAACGCAGTCAGTCTAGCCACAGTCAAGAGGAATGTTAGGGAGATTACTGAAGAGATGCCACTTATCCAGCAGCAGATGAAGGCACAGGCCCTTAGGTTGCAACATGTGGGAAAGTCTCTCCAGGACACTATTCTGGTGGTCAACACACACGCTACTCTCCTGAACAAAACTATCCTGTCTGTAGGAAAGCTAGCAGAGGTCATGAACCATGACTATGCCCATGTCCAATTGGTTCGATTGTTACTGGAGGATTTTCTCCGTGAAGTTAGCTCTTCTATGGACCACTTGGCCATGAATAGAATCCCCTCATATCTAGTGCCCCTCTCAATGCCGGACGACATATTGACCTCAGCTACTTCAACCACACTAAGGCCGTTACAATCACATTTGGCCTATAGTCTGGGGTCGGCCATCCCAATACACGTTGATGTTGATCGTAATGAAGTGGGTTTTCTACTGACGCTGCCGGTGGTTGAACTGGAGAATATCTATAGATTGAAAACGGTTCTCAATGTAGGATTTTGGCGCGACAGTACCCACGTAAAGATTGCCACGCCCCCAGTTGTAGCTTACCAGGAAAACAACCCAGATTTCTATCTCACCCCTAACCTGCTAATGTGTACTCTAACCAAAGATGTCCACTACCTTTGTCCTAGCAAACCATTTGTCAGGGATAACACTGAGCGTCTTTGTGGTATTAAAGCTATCACCAGCGAAGAACGCTGTAGAGCCAAACTAACAGCCAGGGATGGGGCCACCACCACACAAGTGGAGGTGGTAGGGAACTGATGGTTGGTCAACACACCGTTCGCGTCCGCCACTATGACTTACGAACGCCATGACTCCATCACCCAATTGAACCTCCCCAACTAGACTGTTTTTGTTACGGTACCAGAGGGGGCGATTATTCACATAGACGACCTCGCTCTATACCACCTTCCCGACGACCGGATAGACAGAGATTGAAATGCCGGACGCTTTTGCTAAACGTTCCCTTGAGTTACCACAAGCCATTCAATACCAAATCCAGTACGAGGGACCCATGACTGTCGATCTTAGCGTACTGGATGAGGCACTGTTAGTCGACCCGACTGACTACAGACCAAAAGATTGGTCTGTCGCCCGCTCTTGGACGGTGCCGGACAGTATCCTGACTGTTACCATGATCCTTGGTCTCATTTCCCTTGGCGTGTGCACCTACTACGTACACAGGCGCACACGTGCAATGGAAGACCTAATGAGGTCTTATACTAGGATCACCCGTGGGACGGAAGCAATCCCGATTTTTGGAAAGGTGGCAATGGATCCGGAAACCCTCTTACAGGGCCCGGTCCCAGCCTCCTCTCCCGAACTCGCTAGGTCAGCCCAGTAATGTCCCTAATGTAAGCTTTGGCCTTCAGGGGCCAAGTTTTTCCAAGTGCCTTAACTACCCACCTGCAAGTAGGATCAACCTAGACATGACATTAGAGACAATGCCATGATAGAGCTATTTAGCCAAGGCCTTGGACACATATAGAACATAGTCCATATTAGATGATTAAGGTGTGGTAGACATATTTTGTATACTTTTATGTTTTTATTCCAATTTTTCGTTTCATTACCTTTGACACTTAGGAAGCCTTAGAGCCAAGACACCGCTCGTTTGGGGAGGAAATGTAATGATGTATTGCCTGAGTGTTGTGCGTTATTAACGTCTGCCAAGTTACTGCCTAGGTCCACTAACAGGGATAACCGGACGACGGGCCGGAACACAGAGCCACTGCCAGACCTCCTTGATCCATTCTGGTGGTGATCCACAGCTTGCGGAAAGCCTACCAGGGGGAACCACTAAAGGGGGGGGGGCTGCTCTGATGATCCACAGACCAGGACATCCGATGGTCATTCTTATGGTGGGTTGCAACATGCAGAATCATTCCAAGTTGAACCTACCAGAGGGGGACTGTCATGACTGTCCTGATCAGGTCAGGGTACAGGAGACCACCACCCTACAGATTATCTCCCAAACCCCCAACAGAGGAGGAGAGATCTAGGGGTCTGAAGATTTAGGGGTTTTATGACACCTCATGCCCATAATAAACTTAGGCCACAGAGAAATTCCTTTGTCCTAACAATGGAGAACTGGCCTCAGAACATTAAACATGCAATAAAGGGACTTTGGAACAATGGTTTCCGTCAGCCACAATGGTGGTTATGACGAAAAGTGGAATATTAAAATGTATGTAACTTTTGTATTTGTTTTTAAAGGTTAAGAGATGACGTTATTATGAAAACATTGTACCTTTAAGAGTTTTCCCAGTATATGCCTGATGTTTATACATTGTACGCTGTTTGGAAAATATCCAAATCAAACAGAATGTTTTGGTAAAGATGAAATGTGAAGTTAGTGTCTAAAATCGGATTTTTAGCCAAATCTAAGCCTTGCCCCCTTTACTTGGTCCGCCCAGAGAATTGCCCTAAAGGCGGTTACACCCACTTCTGACCCGAGGGTATAAGACAGGAGAGTGAAGAATTAACATAGGAGACTATTGACCCCAAGCTGCAGCTAAGGTCTAACAAAGTCGACGAACCCCAAAACGAAACACAAGGTTGAAGACAAAGAAATATTTTTCTACACGAGCTACGGACGAGTAGCTGTGTCTAAGCGGGTGAATTCAAGCCGAACCACCCAGCCTCCACTCTCCATTGAATCGTGGTATCGACACCATTCGAGCAGAAGCTGTGAGCTCTGAGCTACAGAGCTGTCTGTCCTCAGAAGACCCCTTTCCGATCAAGGGTGAGGATCAGACCACTTAGCCAAGAAGGACACTGACATCGTGAGGACAACCAGAGAGCTGCGCCGGAGAACTGCGTCATTTAGAAGCCTAAACGACCACGCGGAGCTTCCCACCTGAGAACTCCAACACGTAATTACATCATTATATTCTGACCCATAAGAGCGGCAGTTCGGGGCAAGGCTAATTTTAAATAAGCATGGCTGACAAATGAACCCAAATGTATATTTCTCTCGTGTACTTCCTTTATTTCTCTCTCTTTAAAATCCCCATTTTGGGTAACAAGCGCCATAGTGTGTTGGCCCGTTATACTAAGTCCTAATCAATAGCTAGACTGTGTTTTGTGTATGTGCATTTTTATCATCATTTTAGCTTGCTAGTAAATAAATAATCAACTAAGATTGGTGTGGTAAATTCAGTGGTAAAGCCCGGGTCCGTGCAGATTCCCGGATTATACGACGTTCAGATTATGAGACTGTAGAGGAAATTGATTAATTTAGCGACTGTTGTAATCGATATTCTGACATCCTTTGAGTTAATTTGGGAAATAGAAACTCAATCAAAACAATGTTCCCATGGTGCCCCAGGTTAATGAGTTAATAATTGCTTGATTCATTGCTTAATTCATTTAATCACGTAATTATAAACCGTTAATCATTCGATGAGCAACAGTCGTCACATTAACTAATACAACGTCACGACACAGGATATATGATAAACAGTAGCATCTCAGTATACGATGATTGCGTGTGCTTGTTTGTGTTTAGAGTCAGTATAAATGTGTGTCAATGTTATGTGGTTGACCAAATGAAGTGTGTGTGTGTGTTGGAGTGACAGTGAGTGTGTAGAGTTCTGACAGTGTGCATAGAGACAGTGCAAAGATACAAATTAATAAAGGGGTCAACTCAGATAGTCAGGTAGCCATTTTGTTATCTAGTTAGCAGTCTCATGACTTGGGGATAGAAGCTGTTCTGGAACCTGTTCAGGAGCTGTTTGTCATGCAGAAGCAGAAAGAACAATCTATGGTTTGGGTGGCTGGGGTCTAACAATTTTCCGGGCCTTCCTTTCACACCGCCTGATATAGATGTCCTGGATGGCACAGAGCTCTGCCCCAGCGATGTACTGGGCTGTCCGATCCACCCTCTGTAAATCCATATAATCGAGGGTGGTGATTTTGCCATACCAAGCAATGACGCAGCTAGTCAAGAGGCTCTCGATGGTGCAGCTGTAGAACTCTGAGGATTTGAGGGCCCATGCCAAAGCTTTTCAATCTCCTGAGGGGGAAAAGGCGCTGTCTCGCCTTCTTCACGACTGTGCGCACGTGTGTGGACATTAGCGATTTGGACACCGAGGAACTTAATGCTCTTGACCCATGTCATTACTACCATACAGACCCGTACATAATGTTCAATAAAGGGGCTTTTGGAAAATCAAATCGAACCTAGGGCTGTAACGTGTACGCTAATAAATCTGGAAGCAAGTACAGGAAGTAAGTTTAATAAATAAACAAAACAAGAGACACGAGTAGAATACAGACATGAAACACAGAACAGAAACAATAAGGTGCGTAACGATGGTGGCAGGTGTGTGTAATAATGATTAAACTGGCAACAACAAGCACCAGAGAGTAGGAGCGGGAGTAGACGTGACAAGGGCTTTTGGTCACTTACCTCTGATTGTCTGTAGTGTCGTCATAGCTGGTCTCTTAAGTTCAGCCACTAGTTTCTGAACAACATGTTGAAATACCCTGTAGTTAGTGAATCCTGGCAGCTCACTTCCCCTGTGCTTCTGATCATATTCATCCACCACTTGTTGCACTACTTCGTGGTCTAAATTCAGGAAAACAATGTTAATCATTTATTGGAGATTATAATCACTGTTGTATGACATAACTATTAGTAGTATAATAATTATATCAGTAAATATTAGGAATGATTAGAAACATAAATATTTATTGGTTAGACATGGTATTATGATGAGCAATACCTGGGCTATTCAAAATTGTACCTACAATGTGATTTGGCATTTTCCAAACATTTCATCCACTCTGTAAATTCCTTTCGCATGAGATCAAACAGATTTTCTTCAACGATAATATCTCCATTGGACAGTTGGGTAATCTGATCATTGAAATCTGTTATGACCTGAAGAAGGAAACATAACAAAACATACCTGTTTAAATGTTTAATATTAAGGTCTTTTAGATTACTGTTCAATGAAATGGCTCCACAAGACCCACCCATCCTTAAGTCCTCTACAGATATTTAACAAGAACTATCTTACTAGCTTGTCCAAGTGTTTTTGTAAAATCAGCTGTCAAGGCAAAGTATTGTTTAACCTGGTGACAAACATAACCAGCTGGGAATTAAGGAAAGAGAGTGGAGAAAGTGGGAGTGTGGAGAAACTTTTAATGCTATTTAATTTATCTTTCTGGACAGTATGTCTACTCTTAAACCTGTGTTGCAAATCTGACCAATCCAAATGGCAGAGATTGTGCAACAAAGCTGATGCCTTTGCACCAGGTACCATTGCCCAAATTCTCTATAGGACATTATCCTGACAATTTACTGAACCATGACTATTACACACCTGGACTACTGTTCCACAGTATGGCCTCCAACCCCACAGACATTTTTATTGAACTTTTGTACAAAATAAGTTTACGAAGTAGAAAGATGTGCTCACCTGAATGAGGTACTTCCTCTTCTCTGCAGGTTCCAGGGGAGGAGGCCTGTCCTCTATTTGACTCAATAAATGCTTTACCTCCCCCAGCCGCTCCTTTATCGTCTCTGACATCTGGGGCAAGGATTTCTGACCAGGAGCAAACATACACGTTAATAGGTACCAGACAACATGTTTTCCAGTGTGCACTGGGTGTAGGGAGAACAGATAACCATAGGGTATCTGGTTGGACTAACTTTGATCTCATTGACCAGGGTATTGCTGAGCTTGGTGGCTAGGCACTTGGTGGTTGCCTTCTCCTCACGCAAAAGGGATCTATACATTGAAAGGGAGAGAAATATAACAAACTAAGGGCACAAGGCGAGACACAGATGCAGACACTGGAGGCAGAAGGTTTGAGTCTTGATATTTATTAATCAATCCAAAAGGGGTAGGCAAGAGAATGGTCGTGGACAGGCAAAAGGTCAAACCAGTTCAGAGTCCATGAGGTACAGAGTGGCAGGCAGGCTCGAGGTCAGGGGTAATGGTCAGGCAGGCGGGTACAGAGTCCAGAAAACATGCAAGGTTCAAAAACCGGAAGGACTGGCAAAAGAAAATCGAAGCAGTAGTACGGGAAAACACACTGGTTGACTTGAAAAAGATACAAGACAAACTGGCACAGGTGGAAAGGAAACACAGAGATATATACACCAGGGATAATAAGCAACACCTGGTGTGGGGTGGAGACAATCACAAGACCGGTGAAACAGATCAGGTTGTGACAGAAATTGTCCAACACATTTAACACCTGCATTTTTTAAATTAAAACTGTCAAATACAAATGTCAGTTAACCCTTGGCCTACAATAGTCCCACGGATATCTACATAACATAATAAAAAATCCCCATCAAAATCAATCTGTTTAAGCTAGAGATATGTGCGAAGCTAACATATGGAAAAGTTTTTTTGTGAGTATACCAAAGATCATTTAGTCATTTGATTTTGAATGTTAAAATGTACAATATGCAGAAATGTAAGAGAAGGGAGGGGAGGGACTCATAAGGAAAGACCATTCATGAATACTATATGGATCTACTCTCAAAGGTTATGTGGAAAAAAATATATATTCATAAAATCCTGAAATCAACATTTTGGGGCCCTGAACATTTTCAGATGTGAAGCCATCAAAAACAAAGATGCAAGTTCATTTAACACATGGCAAGAACACATTTTACCTGAAGTGCTCGTGATTTTGGAAGAATTCCAACTCCTCCTCAATCGCATCAGTAATGGACATGTTTTCATCAATATTCTTCTGACCGCGACATTTCACAATGAAATAGCCCATATTGAGTATGATGACTTTATTGTGGACAATTTCCAACACATTCTTCTCTGCTCCTGGGTCTATCAGGTCTGGCTTTGTCAGAATGGCTTGAAGTAAATGAAAAGCATTATGATAACTGCTAATATAAAAACCCAATTAAAAATACATTCATCTATATAATGTCTTTACCCAGAGTTCTTGTTCCTTCAGGATCCACTTCTTGTGCCATTTTCAGGGCCTCTGTTGTTGGTATGTCAACATTACATGGTACCACCACCAAAATAATGGTTATCTTATTCTTTATGAATTTCAAAATGAGATTCTTGATCTAGCAAAAAAGGAAGAGGAATGTGACAAAGCAGTCAGGATGCAAGCCTTTGACCGAGTTATTTGATTAATCTACGATAGGGTATCAGACCTCTTGTTACCGTGATATCGCCCTGAGTGGGGCACTCTGTTCTTTATGGTTCTGAAGCTCAACCTTCCTCAAAGTCAACACACCAGATTCAACCATCATAGCTACCTTGCTAGCAATTATATTAAAAAGTCTTTACACCTGGCTAAAACAATTCATCCTTAGTGAATCATAAGATGAGAAACAAGAGTCATGAGATAACCAAGCACTGTACTGGACAAAGTACAAAAGCTATACACGCTAACGTTAGACTTACTTGGGCTCCAATGTCATCTGGTTGTCCTTTCACAGCCACCCTGGCGATCCCTGGTAAGTCAATCAGACTGAGGTCACACACCGTGGAGGATGTGATCTTTAGAGTGATCAGGTCTTCACATATCCCCACTCCCTTTCCAGTTAACGCGTTCTGAGCTGTTAAATCAATGGGAAAATATTGATGAAACAACAGGTGTCTATTATTTGTTTGTTTGTCTGTCTTATACCCCAACAGAACTCTTATTATAATATAATATATATTCTTCAGTTGTTTATGGTAAATACCATACAAACTTTTCCACATTAAATTTGAATAGATATGTCAATGTCAGTAGCAGTATGTGCCATTTAAGATCTGTTTGTTTGTTTATTATTTGTTTGTTTGTCTGTCTTATACCCTGACAGAACTCTTCTATTTATAATATATTATGTATTCTATCTCCCTCACTAGCTTTAAGCACCAGCTGTCAGAGCAGCTCACAGATCACTGCACCTGTACATAGCCCATCTATAATTTAGCCCAAACTACTACCTCTTCCCCTACTGTATTTATTTATTTTATTTATTTTGCTCCTTTGCACCATATTATTTATATTTGAACTTTGAACTTTCTTCAAACTACAAATCTACCATTCCAGTGTTTTTCTTGCTATACTTTATTTACTTTGCCACCATGGCATTTTTTTGCTTTTACCTCCCTTATCTCACATCATTTGCTCACATTGTATATAGTCTTATTTTTTTTTCTACTGTATTATTGACTGTATGTTGTTTACTCCATGTGTAACTCTGTGTTGTTGTATGTTGTCGAACTGCTTTGCTTTATCTTGGCCAGGTCGCAATTGTAAATGAGAACTTGTTCTCAACTTGCCTACCTGGTTAAATAAAGGTGAAATAAATAAAAATAAATACAATTCTGTAGTTGTCTGTGGTAAATACCATACAAACTTTTCCACAACAAATTATAATAGATTTGTCAATGGTGGTCAGGTACCGTTTAAGATAAGGGAGAACATCATATTTTTTTTGAGCATGGCCTTATTTCTATTACAGCGCATAGGATGACTGTCATTCATATTCCATTCACCCAGCTCAATGTAACGTCGATAGGTTTAGGCTACTACGTGATTCTGGAATTTCCCAAATAGCCATGTCATGACTGTCCTGATCAGGTCAGGTTACAGGAGACCACAACCCTACAGATTATCTCTCAACCCCCAACAGAGGAGGAGAGATCAAGGGGTCTGAAGATGTGGGGGTTTTATGACCCCTCACACCCATGATAAATCTTAGGCCACAAAGAAATTCCTTTGTCCTCTCCCTGTGGAGAACTGGCCTCAGAACATTAACTTCTTACATCTAGACGTTCCGCTAGCGGAACCCCGTTCCGCCAGCGGAACCCCTAGCCAACAGCCAATGGGGTCACATGGCGCAAAATACAAAAACCTCAAAAATGCAATAATTTCAATTTTTCAAACATACGACTATTTTACACCATTTTAAAGATAAGACTCTCGTTAATCTAACCACATTGTCCGATTTCAAAAAGGCTTTACAGCGAAAGCAAAACATTAGATTATGTTAGGAGAGTACATAGCCCAAAATAATCACACAGTCATTTTCCAAGCAAGCATATATGTCTCATAAACCCAAAACACAGCTAAATGAAGCACTAATCTTTGATGATCTTCATCAGATGACACTCCTAGGACATTATGATGTACAATACATGCATGTTTTGTTCAATCAAGTTCATATTTATATCCAAAAACAGCGCTTTTTACATTGGTGTGTGATGTTCAGAACATGCATTCCCACCCAAAACTTCCGGTGAATTTATAAATTACTATTCATAAAAGTTGACAAAATACATAACAATTATTTAAAGAATTATAGATACAGAACTCCTTTATGCAATCCCTATGTGTCACGTTCTGACCAGTAAGGGGTTATTTGTTATTGTAGTTTGGTCAGGACGTGGCAGGAGGGTATTTGTTTTATGTGGTTCGGGGTGTGTCAGTATATGTGTTTATGTAGAGGGGTGTTTGTTTAGAGTATTCCGGGGTTTTTGGTTATGTTCTATGTTTCGTATTCTAGGATCTATCTATGTTGTGTATTTCTTTGTGTTGGCCTGGTATGGCTCTCAATCAGGAACAGCTGAACATCGTTGTTGCTGATTGAGAGTCATACTTAGGTAGCCTGTTTTCACCTGTCCCTTTGTGGGAAGTTGTTTGTGCACTGCTATGTTTAGCCTGCAGAACTGTTCAGCTGTCGTTTGTTTTTTTTCCGTTTTCTTATTTTGTTACTTCGTGTCTCTAATAAAAGTTAAGATGAGCACTCAACCCGCTGCATTTTGGTCCACTTCATACGACGTCCGTTACACTATGTCAGATTTTAAAATAGCTTTCGGCGAAAGCACATTTTGCAATATTCGGAGTACATAGCTTAGCCATCACGGCTAGCTATTCAGACACCCGCCAACTTCGAGGCTCACTAAACTCAGAATTACTATTAGAAAAATGGTATTACCTTTGCTGATCTTCGTCAGAATGCACTCCCAGGACTGCTACTTCCACAAGAAATGTTGTTTTTGTTCCAAATAATCCGTATTTATGTCCAAATACCTCTGTTTTGTTCATGCGTTCAGGTCACTATCCAAACAGTAACGCGCCAGCGCATATCGAGACAAAATGTTTCTTTACTGTACTTAGAAGCATGTCAAACGCTGTTTAAAATCAATCTTTATGGTATTTTTCTCGTAAAATAGCGATAATATTACAACCGGACAATGTTGTATTCATTCGAAGACGAAAATAAAAAACAGCATGGTCTCGTGAACACGCATCTCCAATCTCTTAGTCACCAGGCAGACACTGACAAACTGAGCTCCTATTATCTGCCCAGAGACAGGAGATGCCTCAATCCGCTTTCTGAAGGCTTTAGAGAGCCAATGAAAGCCTTAGAAAGTGCCACGTAACTCCAGTATCTGAGCTGTTTCAATAGAGAAGCAAAAGAAGGACAACAAATTCGCAGACAGGCCACTTCCTGCTTGGAATCGTCTCAGGTTTTTGCCTGCCATATGAGTTCTGTTATACTCACAGACACCATTCAAACAGTTTTAGAAACTTTAGAGTGTTTTCTATCCAGATCTACTAATAATATGCATATTCTCGTTTCTGGGCAAGAGTAGTAACCAGTTTAAATCGGGTACGTTTTTTTTCATCCGGAAATGAAAATACTGCCCCCTATCCCAAACAGGTTAAACATGCAGTAAAGGGACTTTGGAACAATGGTTTCCGTCAGCCACAATGGTGGACATGACGATAGATGGAATATGAAAATGTATGTAATTTTAGTGTTGTTATTAAAGGAATTAATAGATGATGTTATTACAAAAACATTGTAACTTTGAGTTTTCCCAGTATATGCCTGATGTTTATACATTGTACATTGTGTGGAAAATGTCCAAATCAAAGAGAATGTTTTGGTAAAGATGAAATGTGAAGTTAGTGGTCTAAAATTGGATTTGAGTAAAATCTAGACCTTGCCTTACCTTGGTACGCCCAGAGAATTGCCCTAAAGGCGGTTACGCCCACTTCTGACCCGAGGGTATAAGACATGGGGGTTAAGAATGAACAGATCAGACTAGGTGATCCAGGCTGCAGCCAAGGTCTAAAAAGTTAACGAACCCCAAAACAAGGAAGAATACAAAGAAATATTTTTCTACCCATGCTATGGACGAGTAGCCGTGTCTAAGCGGGTGAACTCAAGCCGGAACACCTGGCCTATACTCCCCATCGAATTGTGGTATCTACGCTGTTTCATTCCTACGCTGTGAGCTCTGAGCTACAGAGCTGTCTGTCCTCAGACGACCCCTATCCGAGCAAGGGCGAGGAATCGGACCACTAAGCCAAAAGGACACTGACATCATGAGGACAACCAGAGAGTTGCACCGGAGAAGTGCGTCATTGAGAAGCCTAAACGACACACGCGGAGCTTCCCATCTGAGACCCCCAACACGTAATTACATTATATTCTGACCAATAAGAGCGGCAGTTCGGGGCAAGGTTAGGGTTAAAATAAGCATAGCTGACAAATGCACCCAAATGTATATTTCTCTCATGTACTTTCCCTTTTTCTCTCTTTTAAATCCCTATTTTGGGTAACACGTGCCATAGTGTGTTGGCCCATTATACTAAGTCCTAATCAATAGCCTAGACTATGTTTTGTGTATGTGTATCTTTTATCATCATTTTAGCTTTCTAGTAAATAAATAATCAACTAAAATTGGTGTGGTACGAACTCATTGGTGGGACCTGGGTCTGTGCAGATTCCCGGATTATGCGACGTTAAGAATGAGACTGTAGAGGAAATAGATTTAATTTTTTTATTTTTATTTCACCTTTATTTAACCAGGTAGGCAAATTGAGAACAAGTTCTCATTTACAATTGCGACCTGGCCAAGATAAAGCAAAGCAGTTCGACAACATACAACACAGAGTTACACATGGAGTAAAGCAAATATACAGTCAATAATACAGTAGAAAAATAAGTCTATGTACAATGTGTGCAAATGATGTGAGATAAGGGAGGTAAAGGCAAAAAGTCCATGGTGGCAAAGTAAATACAATATAGCAAGTAAAACACTGGAATGGTAGATTTGTAGTAGAAGAAAGTGCAAAGTACAAATAGAGATAATGGGGTGCAATTAGTTAGTGACTGTTTTAAAATCTATATTCTGATATTCTTTGAGTTACTTTGGGAAATAGAAACTCAATAAAACAAATTTTCCCATGGTGCCCCAGGTTAATGAGTTAATAATTGCTTGATTCATTTAATCACGCAATTAGAAACCTATAATCATTCGATGAGCAACAGTCGTCACATTAACTAATACAACATCACGACACCCATCATGAGGTTGCTACAACCTCGCCTATTAATGAATGTTTACAGCATAGGTGCAGACGTTGAGAATTTTTTTTGTAATCAAGGTGACACACATTCAAAACCACCTTGCACACTCTTGCCTGCATCTAGTTGATCTAGGGTGTAATCATTAGTCCAACAGTTGCAAACAAGAGTTTCTATTGGACAAATTCAGGTATGTTTATCCCTGCTTCTTTCCGTTAAAGAAACATTTTTCAACAGAATTTGTGGAATGAATACACCCCTGAACACACGCAAGCCATGTTCACTATCATAGCAACCAAATACAAAAATGATGATGTCTTTGATCATTGTTTTTATAATTCCTCCTCCCATCTACACGCTCCTCTCTTCTCACCTTTACCCTTCGCTTGTGGACTTCAGTGCACAACACATCAGCTCTCTGTGATAAGATAAAAAAACCTTCCCAAGACAAACCTTCATATCAGCTCTACACACAGCCTACATCGTTGTCACCATATTATATCATCATAGTCAACATAGCTACTAGAGCTAAAACGTTAGTAAGCCTGCTACAATCATGCAGTACAGTGTTCAGTCAGCAGCAAGCAGTTTAGCAGTTACACCGGCGGGCCCCATTGGCTAACAATTTATAAAACCTAAAAACTTACCTTGACTTGGAAGAGGTACTTTGTTGGATAGCCATAGCCAGCTAGCTAACATAGCATCCATCTCTGTTTGAGCCTGGTGTTTGAGTAGCTCTGATACATTGGAGGACATCCTCCGGAAGTTGTCATAATTGCTGTTTAACCTGTTTAGGATAGGGGACAGTATTTTCACGGCCGGATAAAAAACGTACCCGATTTAATCTGGTTAAATCAGAAACTAGAATATGCATGTATTGTTTGATTTGGATAGAAAACACCCTAAAGTTTCTAAAACTGTTTGAATGGTGTCTGTGAGTATAACAAAACTCATATGGCAGGCCAAAACCTGAGAAGATTCTAAACAGGAAGTGCCCTCTCTGACCATTTCTTGGCCATCTATAGCCTCTTTATCGAATACACAGGATCTCTGCTGTAACGTGACATTTTCTAAGATTCCCATAGGCTCTCAGAAGGCGCCAGAACGGGGAATGATGACTCTGCAGTCCCTGGCTGAAAAACAGTAGCGCATTTGGATAGCGGTCGGTCTGAGAACAATGAAATGGGTGTGTGCGCATGCACGTGAAGAGTCCATTTCACATTTTCAGTCTTTGAACGAAAACGACGTCTCCCGGTCGGAATATTATCGCTATTTTACGAGAAAAATTGCATAAAAATTGATTTTAAACAGCGTTTGACATGCTTCGAAGTACGGTAATGGAATATTTTGAATTTTTTTGTCACGATTAGCTCGTTTGGAGGTTTGTTAATTAACACATTGTCCAAAGAAGGGCCAGATGTATACAAAATGGTGTCGTCTGCGTCGAGGTGGATCAGAGAATCACCAGCAGCAAGAGCGACATCATTGATATATACAGAAAAAAAGATTTGGCCCGAGAATTGAACCCTGTGGCACCCCCATAGAGAGTGCAAGAGATCCGGACAACAGGCCCTCCGATTTGACACACTGAACTCTATCTGAGAAGTAGTTGGCGAACCATGCGAGGCAGTCATTTGAGAAACCAAGGCTATTGAGTCTGCCGATAAGAATGAGATCATTGACAGTGTTGAAAGCCTAGGCCAGGTCGATGAAGACGGCTGCACAGTTCTGTCTTTTATCGATGGCGGTTATGATATTGTTTAGGACCTTGAGCATGGCTGAGGTGCACCCATGACCAGCTCGGAAACCAGATTGCATAGTGGAGAAGGTACGGTGGGATTCGAAATGGTCGGTGATCTGTTTGTTAACTTGGTTGCTGCAGGAGGTGCAGAGCTATTGGCCAGGGTAGGGGTAGCCAGGTGGAAAGCATGGCCAGCTGTAGAAAAATGCTTCTGGAAAAATGCTTATTGAAAAATGCATATTGAAATTATAGATTATTGTGTATATATATATATATATATATATATATATATATATATATATATATGCAGCGGAAGATGTTAACTAGCTGTCCTCCGGCTACACATTAGTGCTACCTAACAGATTGCTGTTGAGGCTACTGTAGACCTTAATTGTAAAGCAGTGGGTTTTAATCAGTTATTTGGTCATTTGAATATATTTAGTATAGTTTTATTTAAAAAATAATACTTTATAAATGTTTCATTATTTAAATGTTTCTGAAATTCACTGAGGAGGATGGTCCTCCCCTTCCTCCTCTGAGGAGCCTCCACAGGTTAATGTACAGTGTAGAATAATATGTCTGTGTGTTTGTGTCTGTGTTCGTTCCCATCTGACCTTGTTCAACGTGTTTCACGACTTCTGAAGGTTCGTCAAAATCAAAGACATTCTCTCCGTATGAGATGACAGCCTCCCAATTCACTGCCTTGTCATTACAGAGTTGAAGTAGCAGTGGGCACCTGGTGACAATTCCTGGAAACAAGGAAGTACCAATGACAGATCATTATACTGTATTACAGAACAATCAATACAACAATCAATATGACAGTACAGTCAACATCGGACCGGAACATGAATTTCATGATAAATATTTAACTTGTTGGGGCTAGGGGGCAGTATTGAGAATTTTGGAAAAAAAATGTGCCCATATTAAACTGCCTCCTACACAAACTCAGAAGCTAAGATATGCATATTATTATTTGATTTGGATAGAAAACACTGAAGTTTCTAAAACTGTTTGAATGGTGTCTGTAAGTATAACAGAACTCATGTGGCAGTCAAAACCCTGAGACAAATCCTAACAGGAAGTGGAAATCTGTGTGGAATCACTTTCAAGGCTTTCCTATGAAACACACAGTAAGTTAGGATTCATGTAGCACTTCCTAAGGCATCCACTACATGTCAACAGTCTTTACAAAGTGGTTTGAGTCTTCTCCGGTAAAAACTGACCGAACGAGAAGCCTGGAAAGTTTGTCATAAGCGGATGGCCTATACTACTATGACGCGCATGCATGTGGGGACTCTTTCGTTCCGAAACGTTTTATAAGACAATGCAATCGTCCGCCTTGAATATTATTGAAGTTCTGATTGAAAAAGGCCCTAAAGATTTATGCTATACAACGTTTGACATGTTTGAACAAACGTAAATATATTTTTTTGAACTTTCGTGGCGACATGTTCCGCGCACATCGTACATTTGGAGTAGCCTTCGGAACGCGCTAATAAGAAGGAGCTATTATGACATAAATTATGAGCTTTTCCGAACAAAACAAAATTTGTTGTGGACCTGGGATTCCTGGAAGTGCCTTCTGGTGAAGATAATCAAAGGTAAGTGAATATTTACAATAGTATATTTCATTTTAGATGATTCCAAGAGGGCGCTAGCCTGTATTGCCAAGTCTATTTTTCTGAGCATAGCACCTCGTTTATTGCAAAGTGTGATTTCCCAGTAAAGTTATTTTTAAATCTGGCAATGCGGTTGCCTTCACGAGATGGTAATCTATAATTCTTTGAATGACAATATTATATTTTAAAAATGTTTTCGAATAGTAATTATTTAATTTGTAGCACTGATTCACTGGCGGTATTGGACGGAAAATATTTTCTGAACATCACCGCAATTGTAAAATGCTGTTTTTGGATATAAATATGAACTTGATAGAACAAAAAATGCATGTATTGTCTAACATAATGTCCTAGGACTGTCATCTGATGAAGATTGTCAAAGGTTAGTGCATAATTTTAGCTAGTTTTCTGCTTTTGGTGACGCCTGTACTTGCATTGAAAATGGCTGTATGTAATGTTTTGCCAATGTACTGTCCTAACATAATCTAACTTTACACTTTCACCGTAAAGCCTTTTTGAAATCGGACAACGTGGTTAGATTAAGGAAATGTTTATCTTTCAAAGGGGGTAAGATAGTTGTATGTTTGAGAAATTTGAATTATGACATTTAATAGTTTTCAAATTTGGCGCCCTTGATATTTCACTGGCTGTTGATAGTGTGTCCCGGTGGTGGGACGCTAGCGTCCCACGTAGCCCATAGAAGTTAACTTCTGCAGGCTACAGACAACAAGGTTGCTCTAATGTTCTGAAAGCATGTCAGACATGTCTGACTAAATGTTGAAAAAACTCATGTACAGTCAACTTGCAATGAACATTTTCTGAAAAGGTTGGCTGCGGTTATCAAGTTAATTTGAAGGTTCTAAACATTTCAGTAATGTCCGTGTCTCTGTGGTCCTATTGTACTGTCTGTTTCCTGACCTCGTCTATGGACAAGGACAGTGTGAAATCCTGCTTCAGGGTTGTTTACCTAGCCACTGGCATCAAACGCCAACTTCAGCATTTTCAAACCAAAAACTTGTCAATGCCCAAATCATGTTTAAGTTACACAACCACTTTCAGAGACTTTGGGTGATTTGGGCATTACATTTAAAATGCTAATATTGATTTCAAATAGTTTTTTTGTGTGTTCAGAAAACATTACAGAATCTCACCAGTCCCTCTGGGCAGCGCCACCCCAGCAAGGGTCTCAAGCACAGAGCTCTTTCCTGAACTCTGGTCTCCCACCACAGCAATGGCTGGCAGTGGTAGTTCCTTATCTATCCCTATGGATCTCATGTCGTCTACTAAGTCTATGAAGGGCCGGACCTTCTCCGCCAGCTGGTCTTGGAACATCCTGATGGAATGTCAGGGGTAAAAAACAATGCCATTATGAATGGTTAATTTGTTGATAGACATGCATGGCTAAATTTATTATTTGACACAGTTTTTATAGTTAGTAGCTTAATTATTATAATTTGAACTACATGGGATGAGAAAATGTATTCTCCAAAAATGTTAATACAACACCATGTGTAACAAAATGTCACACTATTTACTGCATAAATAATCACCACTGTATCAATAATCACCACTGTATCAATAATCACCACTGTATCAATAATAACCATCACCATACAATTCTGAATATTAGGATTATAGTATTGTGGTACAGCGTAGTACAGAGTATTACTGCAAGTGTGCAATAACAAGTGGAAAATGGAGGCCTTTTACTGAAGTAATGTTGTCCCACCTCAGTCCATCGTCATAAGACATGTCTCTCTTCCGCTGAAATAAAAGAGAATGAAAGCTAAACCATTTAGATGAAAATACAGAATAACAGCAATGCATATGTATTTTGAACTGAAGTTATTATAATCTAAATCATAACATAAATATAACATAAGAGGAGATAGTCTCACATGCCCAGTTCGTAATCTTACAATTTGCCAACTGTAATACACTGGGTATACCAAACATTAGGGAACAACTTCCTAATGTTGAGTTGCTAGATGAGAATCTTGTAAAAATGAAAGTGTAGGGCAGTAACTGAATAAGTAAAATCCTTTTATGATTTTAAACATTACACTAGACTCCAGTATTTATGCTGCAGTAGTTTATGTGTCGTGCGGCTAGGGTCAGTCTGTTACATCTGGAGTATTTCTCGTCTTATCCGGTGTCCTGTGTGAATTTAAATATGCTCTCTCTAATTCTCTCTTTCTTTCTTTCTCTCTCTCTGAGGACCTGAGCCCTAGGACCATGCCTCAGGACTACCTGGCATGATGACTCCTTGCTCTCCACAGTCCACCTGGCCGTGCTGCTGCTCCGGTTTCAACTGTTCTGCCTGAGTCTATGGAACCCTGACCTGTTCACCGGACGTGCTACCTGTCCCAGACCTGCTGTTTTCAACTCTCTAGAGACAGCAGGAGTGGTAGAGATACTTTCAAAGATCGGCTATGAAAAAGCCAACTGACACTTACTCTTGAGTTGCTGACCTGTTGCACCCTCGACAACTACTATGATTATTATTATTTGACCATGCTGGTCATTTATGAACATTTGAACATCTTGGCCATGTTCTGTTAATTAAAATCTCCACCCGGCACAGCCAGAAGAGGACTGGCCACCACTCATAGCCTGGTTCCTCTCTAGGTTTCTTCCTAGGTTTTGGCCTTTCTAGGGAGTTTTTCCTAGCCACCGTGCTTCTACACCTGCATTGCTTGCTGTTTGGGGTTTTAGGCTGGGTTTCTGTACAGCACTTTGAGATATCAGCTGTTGTAAGAAGGGCTATTTAAATACATTTGATTTCATTATTAAATTACAATGTATTTATTCCCTTGGTCAATGTCTATTGGAGCATAAATTGGTACACTATATATACACAAAGGTTTGTGGACACCCATTCAAATGAGTGGATTTGGCTATTTCAGCCCACCCGTTGCTGACATGTGTATAAAATCGAGCACACAGCCATGCAATCGCGATAGACAGACATTGGCAGAAGAATGGCTTTACTGAAGATCTCAGTGACTTTCAACGTGGCATAGTCATAGGATGCCACCTTTCCAACAAGTTGTTAAAATTTCAGCTCTGGTCAACTGTAATGTAATGTAATGGTTTGCTTAGGAAATTATTGAATTACCTACAATACTGTTTAAATAGACCTACTATGCTGTTTTTACCTTGAGAATTGTCCATTGTTATATGTAAGTATTTTTTGGCTGATACAGGACTGTCTTTTGTGACTTAGTCATAAGTCTGGGCATATAGATAAGAGCCTTTTAGGTGCAACCTCAGTATGTGACATCCTGTTTTCACAATCTACAGGAACGTAGATGGGTGGAAACATGCAGGAAGGAACAGATAATGATGGCAACGTCAGCTATGTTAATCTGCACAGACAAGCTAAATCAGCTTTTACTCACCATGTTTCGTCCCTGTTTCCACCCATCTGCTAAACGGCCATGTAGACAAAATAGGTTGTACTTTTTCTATAAGAGGAGAGAGACAACTCTGTTCGTTGGGCTTTCCTGACGATGCACTGTTGAGTGGTTGTTATTGATTGCGTTGTTTGTGCAAATCTTATAGTAAAGTTGTTTTAAAGAATACAGTCTCTCTCCTTCTGCTTAGAATTACCACGACAGTTGGCGACGAGGATGGGATGCTAACTCTGCTTGCTGATTGCTCCTGGGAGACAGAGGTTAAACTGTGTGCAGGGGCTCCGTTAGACGTGGCTCAGGTTAGCCCACACTCTGACTAAAACGGAGCAGAGAGGGACATGCCTCGGACCTTCCGGTAGTGTCAGTGAGTGGATACGTCATTCTGGTCAGACAAAATAAATTACCACGACAGTGGAAGCAACAAAAGCTCAGCCCG
The DNA here is from genome assembly GCF_901001165.1 of Salmo trutta. Lineage (NCBI taxonomy): Eukaryota > Metazoa > Chordata > Actinopteri > Salmoniformes > Salmonidae > Salmo > Salmo trutta. Next base: position 46,138,493 of record NC_042980.1, read on the forward strand.
CGAAGTGGTTGCATCGGCTGGAGTGGGGTAAAGCTTTCTGTCATCAGACACTGGAGCAGTGGAAACGCGTTCTCTGGAGTGATGAATCACACTTTACCGTCTGGCAGTCCGACGTACGAATCTGGGTTTGGCGGATGCCTGGAAAACGCTACCTGCCCTAATGCATTGTGCCAAGTTTGGTGGAGGAGGAATAATGGTCTGGGGCTGTTTTTCATAGTTTGGGCTAGGCCACTTAGCTCCAGTGAAGGGAAATCTTAACGTTACAGCATACAATGACATTCTAGATGATTCTGGGATTCCAACTTTGTGTCCCTTTCCTGTTTCAGCATGACAATGCCCCCGTGCACAAAGCGAGGTCCATACAGAAATGGTTTGTTGAGATCGGTGTGGAAGAACTTGATTGGCCTACACAGAACCCTGACCTCAACCCCATCGAACACTTTTGGGATGAATTGGAATGCCGACTGCGAGCCAGGCCTACTTGCCCAACATCAGTGCCTGACCTCACTAATGCTTTTGTGACTGAATGGAAGAAAGTCGCCGCAGCAATGTTCCCAACAACTAGTGGAAAGTAATCCCAGAAGAGTGGAGGCTGTTACAGCAGCAAAGAGGGGACAAACTTTGTGTTAATGCCCATGATTTTGGAACGAGATGTTTGACGAGGAGGTGTCAATACACTTTTGGTCATGTACTGTAGTTATTTAACTACCATAAAAATACTGTTATCACTAGATGCACCCTCATAGTTCTCTCCTCAAATAAAAGCCTAACGTTCTAATCATTACATCATCATTCAACTAAAATCATCAAACTTAATGTACACTGAACGGTTTACAAAAGTAAATTGTGCATCTATTTATCTCAAACCCACAGCAGATTTGCTTTGGATTCATAAAATTGTTCACCACATTAGCCTGCTTTTCATTCACATCTGACAGAAGATCGCTTTGTGAAATGAAAGTTATGGAACTCCCTCGTGTGCTACTGTTATGGGAAAAAGTCCACAATGAAACTGAAATTATATGTGGAGAATGATACAATTGTATAGAAACTTTAGAAATGTAGACATTTTTGCAAATTGATTGTGTAATACCCTTGTTAAAACCAAGTTTAGAGTTAATTTGTTACAATTAATTGGTATTAGATTTAAAAGGGGATCGAATTACAATGTCGTTAATGCATTTCTTTTGAATAACTATTTATTTAATGTACAAGTGAATAAGTTGGTTTACTTTTAAGTTTACGTTTTCACCAATAAGGTAGCTAGTTAAGCTATTATTCCTAAAACAGGGAATTTTTACTAGGATTAAATGTCAGGAATTGTGAAAAACTGAGTTTAAATGTATTTAGCTAAGGCGTATGTAAACTTCCGACTTCAACTGTACCTCCACGATGAGACGGTAGCTTCAGTCCCTACTAAGTCTTTCTTAACAAAATAATAACTCTTATAAAATCAAACCAGTATTTCCATTCAAAACTGGGTAGGAATGGGTTTTGTTCTATTTTTATTGTCTTCTTTGATAATTTTTCTTCAGCAACACTGATAACGTCTCTCCATCTTTCTTCAACTTCTCTCCCTCTTTTTTCAACGTCTCTTTCCCAGGCCTCCTGTTAACCAGGTCAACTCTCCCATTTTACAATGAAGTCAATGGTGTCTTTAAAACAGTTACAGAGTTCAATGGCGGTGATAAGAGAGAACTGATAATGTATAAACAGCATTGTAGTTACTCCACAATACTAACCTAATTGACAAAGTCACCATTGGCCTCATTGTAAAATCTCTGAGCAGTTTCCTTCCTCTCTGGCAACTAAGTTAGGAAGGACACCTGTATCTTTGTAGTCACTGGGTGTATTGATACACCATCCAAAGTGTAATTAATAACTTCACCATGATCACAGGGATATTCTATGGTTCCTTTTTTCATTTTTACCCATCTACTAATAGTTGCCCTTCCTACGAGGCATTGGAAAACCTCCCTGGTCTTTTTGGTTGAATCTGTGTTAGAATTTCACTGCTCCGGAGGGACCTTGCAGATAATTGTATTGTTGGGGTACAGAGATTGTGTAGTCATTAAAAAACACTATTATCGCAACTTGTTCTTTTTACTCTTGAAGTTATTTAGGCTTGACATAACAAAGGGGTTGAATAATTGACTCAAAAAATGTAAGCTTTTCATTTTTTATTAACTTGTAAGAAAATGTTTAAAAAATAATTCCACTGACAGTGCAGGCCATTGACAAAAAATCTACATTTGATATAATATTACTTTCGTGCTCTAGATTGCATGGTAGAATTAACTTGACAATGGAAACGGAAGTACTATTACTTTTAGCTCTACATCTGAAGCAGGGTAACGATTAACACTGTGCACACAGACACATTTCAAACTGCAAGACAGCTCATTTACATATCCCCTTGACCTTCAACCTCAAGAGTGATACTGATTGGCTGTTATTAAACACAAGGGAGTTATGGACTATCATTAAAGGTGTATATTTCCATATATTACACCCCCCCCCCCTCTTAGCTAGAGCTTCCAAGTAAACATAACTTTTTAACAAAAATATAGTATTTTTAATACTGCTGAATAGCCAAAAGGTAGGTGGTGGTCTACTTTCACTTACAATACCAGGTTTTTACCTCTGACTCACTCAAGTACAGTCCTGTAGGCTCGCTGGTAGTTTAATAAACCTGGCTGCTCTGGTGCACTGACTGGTGTGAGTCTCTATGACAGAGGGTTCTGGTGCTCTGTCATTTGTCATGTTCTGTTCATTTGTGTCTCTTTGTGTCACCTCTTCGACCTCCTGGTTCGAATCAAAGTCAGTGATTGTGACTACTTCATTGTCCCTGTACCTGGCTGTTCTGTCAGGTCTGAGATGCTTTTTGTGAGCTCGTGCGGTCCATGCTGGGCATTTTTGGGAGTCACTGGCTGAAGGGCTGCTTTACTTGTAGGTAGTTTGGAGTGTAGGATACGTCCCATGAGTAGCTGAGCAGGGGAGTGCTGCAGACCCATGACAGGTGTGTTTCTCAGGTTCAGGAGAGCTGTGTGAGATTCAACACCTGTCTGTGCTGTCGACTTGAGCATGCTGTTCACTGACTGAATGGTCCTCTCAGCCATTCCGTTTGACTGGGGAAACACTGGACTAGAATGATTGATTTTGAAACTCCACTCTTTTCAAAACTGGGCCATCTCAGCTCTTGCAAAGGCTACATGATCTGCATTCAGTTCAGCTGCAATACCATGTCTAGCAAACATAGCTTTGAACTTTGCTACAACAGAACCTGATGTCTTGTCCGACAGCCTCAGCGCCTCTGGATATTTGGAGTAGTAGTCCACTATCAGAAGGAATGAGCATCCTTGGAACTCAAAGATATCAACTGTGATTCTATTGTCATGGAGTGTCATGCACTTTGTGTGGTAGGAGTGGTTCCTTTTGGTTGCTGGGTAGTTTTTCTTGACAGGAAGTGCACGATTCGACCATCATTTGGACATCATCAGTGAGGCCAATAAATGAGCTATGTGGAGCCTCTTAAGTACCTCAGCTCCAAAGACTTTGGGAATGATAATGCGTTTGTTTACCATGAGTAGTCCATCTTCAACGTAAAGAGAGTCTCTGATGTGCCGGTAGGGTTGCGCTTTCAGTGGAGCACTTTTCTTCTTGTCTGGCCATCCATCTCTATGCAGGTTCCTCAGCAGTTGCATCTCACTGTATGCATATCTGACTGCTCTCAGCTGTTGCATAACAGCACCCTCCAGTGGCTGATGTGCCAGGCACGACTCCAACACCATCATTAGGTTTGCAGACGACACAACAGTGGTAGGCCTGATCACCAATAACGATGAGACAGACTATAGGGAGGAGGTCAGATTCCTGGCTGTTTGGTCCCAGAATAACAACCTATCCCTCAACGTAATCACCACAAAGGAGATGATTGTGGACTACAGGAAAAGGAGGACCGAGCACGCCCCCATTCTCATTGACGGGGCTGTAGTGGAGCAGGTTGAGCGCCTCAAGTTCCTTGGTGTCCACATCACCAACAAACTAGAATGGTGCAAACACACCAAGACTGTTGTGAAGAGGGCACAACAAAACCTATTCCCCCTCAGGAGACTGAAAATATTTGGCATAGGTCCTCAGATCCTCAAAAGGTTTTACAGCAGCAACATCGAGAACATCCTGATGAGTTTCATCACTACCTGGTACAGCAACTGCTCGGCCTCTGACCGCAAGGCACTACAGAGGGTAGTGCATATGGCCCAGAACATCACTGGGGCTAAGCTGCCTTCCAACCAGGACCTCTACACCAGGCAGTGTCAGAGGACGGCCCTAAAATTGTAAAAGACCCCAGCCACCTCAGTCATAGACTTTTCTCTCTGCTACCGCATGGCAAGCGGTACCAGAGAGCCAAGTCTAGGACCAAAAGGCTTCTCAACAGATTTTACCCCCAAGCCATAAGACTCCTGAACAGGTAATACAATCGCCACCGGACTATTTGCCAACCCTTCTTTTACGCTGCTGCTACTCTCTGTTTATCATCTATGCATAGTCACTTTAAATATACATTCATGTACATATTACCTCAATTAGCCCGACAAACTGGTGCCCCCACACATTGGCTACCCGGACTATTTGCATTGTGTCCCGCCAACTCCCACACGCCAACCCCCTCTTTTACGCTGCTGCTACTCTTTGTTTATCATCTATGCATAGTCATTTTAACTATACCTACATATTTCCTCAATTTGCCTACTAACCGGTGCCCAAGCACATTGACTCTGTACCGGTACCACCTGTATATAGCCTCGCTTCTGTTATTTTCAACGTCATTTTAACGTTTTTTTATTTCTTTTCTTTACCTAATACCTATTTTTTACTTAAAAATTGCAATATTAGTTAGGGCTTGTAAGTGAGCATTTCACTGTAAGATCTACACCTGTTGTATTCGGTGTAGATCTTACAGTGACAAATAAACTTCAATTTTAGATTTTTTTTCTTTTACTGCATAAATGATTTCCTCATCGCTTACGTCACATTCTTCATTTGTGGTGGTCTGGGGTACAGTCCTGGAGAGCGTGTCTGCTATTAACATGTCTATGTGAATGTCAAATATGTCATATTTCTATATTTGAAGCATGATCCTTTGAATACAGGCTTGGTGATTTTTATTATTACTTCATATCTCCTTTTATTTAACCAGGTAGGCCAGTTGAGATCAAGTTCTCATTTACAACTGCGACCTGGCCAAGATAAAGCAAAGCAGTGCGACAAAAACAACAACACGGAGTTACACTTGGAATAAACAAACGTACAGTCAATAACACAATCTATATACAGTGTATGCAAATGAGGTAAGATTAGGGAGGCAAGGCAATAAATAGGTCGTAGATGCAAAATAATTACAATTTAGCAATTAAACACTTGAGTGATAGATGTGGAGAAGATGAACATGCAAGTAGAGATACTGGGGTGCAAAGGAGCAAAAAAAAAGATATGGGGATGAGGTAGTTGGATGGACTATTTACAGATGGGCTATGTAAAAATGCAATGATCTATGAGCTGCTAGGACAGCTGATGCTTAAAGTTAGTGAGGGAGATATGAGTCTCCAGCTTTAGTGATTTATGCAATTCGTTCCAGTCATTGGCAGCAGAGAACTGTAAGGAAAGGCGGCCAAAGGACGAATTGGCTTTGGGGTTGACCAGTGAAATATACCTGCTGGAGCGCGTGCTATGGGTGGGTGCTGCTATGGTGACCAGTGAGCTGAGATAAGGTGGGGCTTTACCAAGCAAACACTTATAGATGACCTGGAGCCAGTGGGTTTGGCGACGAATATGAAGCGAGGGCCAGTGGTGGGTAGTATATGGGGCTTTGGTGATAAAACGGACGGCACTGTGATAGACTGCATCCAAATTGCTGAGTAGTGTCTTGGAGGCTATTTTGTAAATGACATCGCCGAAGTCAAGGACCTGTAGGATAGTCAGGTTTAAAAGGGTATGTTTGGCAGCATGAGTGAAGGATGCTTTGTTGTGAAATAGGAAGCCGATTCAAGATTTACTTTTGGATTGGAGATGCTTAATGTGAGTCTGGAAGGAGAGATTACAGTCTAACCAGAAACCTAGGTATTTGTAGTTGTCCACATATCAGAACGTCTAGAGTTGTGATGCTGGACGGGCGGGCAAGTGCGGGCAGCGATCGGTTGAAGATAATGCATTTAGTTTTACTTGCATTTAAGAGCTGTTGGATGCCACGGAAGGAGAGTTGTATGGCATTGAAGCTCGTCTGGAGGTTAGTTAACACAGTGTCCAAAGAAGGGCCAGAAGAATACAGAATGGTGTCATCTGCGTAGAGGTGGATCAGAGAATCACCGTCAGCAAGAGCGATTGATTGATAAATTGCGATTGATATATACAAAAAAGATTTGACACACTGAACTCTGTCTGGGAAGTAGTTGGTGAACCAGACAAGGCAGTCATTAGAGAAGGTACGGTGGGATTCAAAATGGTCGGTGATCTGTTTGTTAACTTGGCTTTCGAAGACCTTAGAAAGGCATGGTAGGATAGATATCGGTCTGTAACAGTTTGGGTCTAGAGTGTCTCCCCCTTTGAAGAGGGGGATGACCGCGGCAGCTTTCCAATCTTTGGGGATCTCAGACGATACGAACGAGAGGTTGAACAGGCTAGTAATAGGGGTGCAACAACTGCGGCGTATAATTTTAGAAAGAGAGGGCCCAGATTGTCTACGCCAGCTGATTTGTAGGGGTCCAGATTTTGCAGCTCTTTCAGACCATCAGTTATCTGGATTTGGGTGAAGGAGAAATGGGGGAGGCTTGGGCAAGTTGCTGTGGGAGGTGCAGGGCTGTTGACCGGGGTAGGGGTAGCCAGGTGAAAAGCATAGCCAGCAGTAGAAAAATGCTTATTGAAATTCTCAATTATCGTGGATTTATCGGTGGTGACAGTGTTTCCTAGCCTCAGTGCAGTGGGCAGCTGGGAGGAGGTTCTCTTATTCTCCATGGACTATACAGTGTCCCAGAACTATTTGGAGTTTGTGCTACAGGATGCAAATTCAGTTTGAAAAAGCCTGCCTTTGCATTCCTAACTGCCTGTGTATATTAGTTCCTAACTTCCCTGAAAAGTTGCATTTCGCGGGGGCTCTTCGATGTTAATGCAGTACGCCACAAGATGTTTTTGTGCTGGTCAAGGGCAGTCAGGTCTGGAGTGAACCAAGGGCTTTATCTGTTCCTGGTTCAACATTTTTTGAATGGGTCATGCTTATTTAACATGGTTTCTTCAGACTTTCCAGTGCTGCTTGTTTTTTTGGGTGTCACTGACATGTCATGCCCTTCCTGAGGAGCATTCTGAGTGGTGCAGTGGGCATGGCTTCATCTTGGATATACTGGGATAGGAAACGTGTCATATCCAGTAACCTTTATAGACATGTTCTGTCTTCAGGTGGGGGCATCTGTGTGAATGCTGTCATATTGGAGTTGTCTGCTTTAACCCCGTCTTCTGTCTTCAAGTGGGGGACATCTGTGATTGCTGTCACCTTGGAGTTGTCTGCACTAACCCTGTCTTTTGTCTTCAAGTGGGGGACATCTGTGTGACTGTTGTCACCTTGGAGTTGTCTAATTTAACCCCGCCTGGGCTGATGACGTGCCCCATATACTTCACTTCACTCACCATGTAATGTATCTTTGTCAGCATTGAACTTCACATTAAGATGGATTGATCTGTCCATCACCTGCTGTAGAATTTGGCCATGTATCTTCTTTGGAGGCTGCTGCAATTATCAGGTCGTCTGTAATTACATAGACATCAACAATGTCACCAAAACTCTCTGAGATCATCTGCTGAAATACCTTGCTGACACTTTTTATGTGGGGTATTGAATGTGCAGAGATCAGCTGATTCCTCATCCAGCTTGATTTGCCAATACCCCTCCTTCTCATCTTGGATAGTGAAGATCTTATTGCCTACTAGTTTGCATTGCACATCCTCTGAGGTGGGAATGGAGAAGTGTTGGCACTGTCTGGCATTGTTCAGGTCCTTGGGATCCACTGTATGGCCTTGCTCAGGTCCTTAGGATCCACTGAACGACCTTGTTCAGGTCCTTGGGATCCACTGTATGGCCTTGCTCAGGTCCTTAGGATCCACTGAACGACCTTGTTCAGGTCCTTAGGATCCACTGTCTGGCCTTGTTCAGGTCCTTAGGATCCACTGTATGGCCTTGTTCAGGTCCTTAGGATCCACTGTATGGCCTTGTTCAGGTCCTTAGGATCCAATGTATGGCCTTGTTCATGTCCTTGGGACACAGAAACACCCTAAGAGAGCAATTTTTATTTTATGTTATGACCAGGCTTCTCACCCACCCTGTTGGTTTTGTTACTTTGGTGACCACACCCCTCTGTTCTTGAATGTCCAATGTCTCGGTATGTAGGCCGTCATTGTAAAATAAGAATGTGTTAATTAACTGACTTTCCTAGTTAAATCAAGGTTAAATAAAACTGTTCCGTGCTACTGCTAGCTGACATAGCTTTAGCCTGAGCTGATGTAACTTATTTTGCATGTCAAACATCTGTGGCCTTAGTTTGGGTTAAATCTGAAATGGAAAGTAGTTTCTCTCTTAGTCCACTATCTGACGCTTAGCACAATTTTGTCCCTTAGAATTAGATCCTCAATGTTTTTGAACTCACAGCTATGTGCTCTCAGTCTCAGTTTGGTTATAAACTTGTCAATACCTGCCTGTTCATTGAACTTGTGTGCCCAAAACATATGTCTCTGGGACACGGTATTCCTGAGTTGTGAACAGTAGTTTTCAAAAGCTTTCATCACCTTGGCCAGTTTCTTGTTTTCCTGGTCGGCATATGTGATCTCCATCGTGGTGTATATCTCCACCACGTCTTTGCCGATGCAGTGTAACAAAACTGCTATTCTCTGGCTTGTCATTTAGCCCAATGGCTAAGTAATACAAGGTCAGTCTTTGTTCCCATTTCTGCCAATATTCTGGGAGGTTTCCAGTCAACAACAATGGAGATGGTGGTGTAAATGACTGCATTGGTGCTAATCCCAAGCTTGATAGCAAAACAAATCAAAGTATGTTGTTTCACTCATGTTAGCGTTAGTCTGCTAACTAGCCACTCATTTTAGTAGCCTGCTGGTGAAGTCCACGTTCTCACTTACGCAGCTAGCACTGGACATTTTTTCTCAAATTTTTGTTTAATCTTCTGCCACTTTTGACACCATGTTGTGCTAAAGATGGCACGGTAGAATTCACTTGACAGTGGAGACTGAAGTACTATTATTTTTAGCTCTATATCTGAAGCAGGGTAACGATTAACACTGTGCACGCAGACACACTTCAAACTGCAAGACAGCTCATTTACATATCCCCTTGTCTTTCTCCCTCAAGAGTAATACTGATTGGCTGTTAAACACACCTACATTTAATATAAATATATAAATATATCTAAAAAAATATTTGTGGTTGGTGGGGGGGTGGAATCGAGTGGATTTGGGCAATTGCTCGGCCGATTCTAGTTCTAAAATGGCAGCTTTGTCTCAGTTCCTGAACTGGTTAAAAGCACATTTAAACTAGGGGTGTGACAACATGGTTATACTCATAATCATATCCATAAATTGAAAGTTGATAGTCGGATTGGATCGGATGAAAGTCATGATCGGTAAGTTTTATAATATGCCTAAATAGATGGTGGCAAAATACCTCCCTGCACATTCTCACTGCAAAAAAGCTGCAAATTAGGAGCAATGCGCTGAGGGATGTGTATCCTCAACTTGCAGCTGACAGCCAAATTTGCTCATTCAGTCAGAATGCACATCAGTGTTTCATATTTTTTTCCCTACCCTTGCCCCACTTGTTAGATATTAAGCACATTGATAACTTGATAGCAAACGTCCTCGCCATGTGTTTTATCATAGTAGCAGGCAGCAGGAACCTAAATGATCTGACCGAAAACATGAAGCCAGTGGATGGAGATAGAGTGACGCTGTATATCTAATCAGAGCAGCGGGAACAACATACAGCCTGCCCTTCTCTTTACGGATGTCACGCCCTGACCTTAGAGAGCCGTTTTATTTCTCTATTTGGTTAGGTCAGGGTGTGATGTGGGGTGGGAATTCTATGTTGTTCATTTCTTTGTTTTTGGCCGAGTATGGTTCCTAATCAGAGGTAGCTGTCTACCGTTGTCTCTGATTGGGAATCATACTTATCATTGTGAGTTTGAAGATAGTGAACGTGACAACAGAGTTATTTAGACAAGGTAGAACCTCGCGCATGACTCACTGACATGAGAAAGATACGTGCTGGCACCTGAATATTTGGGAGGGGATCACGGAAAATGACAAAAAAGACTGCACAGTGTCTGCACAAACTTTATTCATGTGAACTGAACCAATTTCTATTTCTATGTTTAGTTAATTGGGTTGACCTTCAATTGGAAGCAGCTGCTCCTCGTTGCTTCTCATTGAAGGTCCTATTTAGTAGGGGTGTTTTTTCATTGGATTTGTGGGTAGTTGTTTCCTGTTTTGTGTTTGTTGCACCTGACAGGACTGTTTCCGTCATTTGTTTGTTATTTTGTTAAGTGTTCACGGTTTCCTTCATTAAAGAAGATGAGTATTCACATTCCCGCTGCATTTTGGTCTCATCAGTACGACAGGAAACAGCCCAGTCTGACCATGTTTCTAATGTGGTGTACGACCTCCCTGCAGGAAACAGCCCAGTCTGACCATGTTTCTAATGTGGCGTACAACCTCCCTGCAGAAAACAGCCCAGTCTGACCATGTTTCTAATGTGGGGTAGGACCTCCCTGCAGAAAACAGCCCAGTCTGACCATGTTTCAAATGTGGGGTATGACCTCACCTGAATATTTGGGAGGGGATCACGGAAAATGACAAAAAAGACTCTGATCTTAATCGTATCCAGAAAATTGCCTATATCCATTACGATACTCGTTTTGATCGGCTACTCGGCACGCCCCTAATTTAAACAATCACCTGAGAGGAACTTTCTCTGAACAACACATGATGAATGAGTCTTACCTCTCCCAGAAGAGGCCCGAACATTATATCTAACCCAAGTGTCTGCACAAACTTTATTCATGTGAACTGAACCAAGAAACAAGAGAGCCTATACTTGAGCTCCGACGAGTGAAAAGCTTCTTTGATCAAAAGCTCCAAACGCCGGGACCATAGACCTTTTTCCTCGTCTACCACTCTGCCATCTCTCCCAACTGGACCAGACAACACAGCTAAAATTCATGTAAATATATGGTAGTGGTGGTGGAAGTAACTGAGTATTGTAAAACACAGTTAGTCTTAATTATATATCACAATGAATATTGCATTGCACCCATTTGCATGCGAACAGATAGTCTAGCCACTGGCGACCCATGGTGTAACCTTACTAATGTAGGCTGTCTTTAATAGCTCTTGTTTGCACGTATAAGAATTTCCCACTATTCCAAAATCCAGTTAAAGTGTTGTCAAATCTGCAGATGAGTCCGTAAGTCTATTCAGTTGATCTGTAGTGTTTCTCATGCTAATGATTGTACTGCATTACATTTGTATCTTGTCTATTAAGATAACTGTCACTAGGGGAGAGCCGAGACGAAAGTAACAGGGCGAAAGTAACACGCCCGTTGTCTCATTACACAGAAGCTATTGAAATCCCACGGGGGGCCAGTACGAAAAAGAAAAAAAACATGTATGAAATGTATGCATTCACTACTGTAAGTCGCTCTGGATAAGAGCGTCTGATAAATGACTAAAATGTTTAAAAAAAATGTAAAAAAATGAAATCAGCATGCTCCTCATGTGTCATACGATCTCTCTGCAGAAAACAACCGAGTCTGACCATGTTTCTAATGTGTGGTATGACCTCCCTTGTCACGTCCTGACCAGTAAAGGTGGTTATTTGTTATTGTAGTTTGGTCAGGGTGTGGCAGGGGGTGTTTGTTTAGTGTGTTTCGGGGTTTTTTGGGTAATGATCTATCTTAGTCTATTTCTATGTTTAGTCTAGTATGTCTATATCTATGTTTGGTTAATTGGGTTGACCTTCAATTGGAAGCAGCTGCTCCTCGTTGCTTCTAATTGAAGGTCCTATTTAGTAGGGGTGTTTTTTCATGGGATTTGTGGGTAGTTGTTTCCTCTTTTGTGTTTGTTGCACCTGACAGGACTGTTTCTGTCGTTTGTTTGTTATTTTGTTAAGTGTTCACGGTTTCCTTCATTAAAGAAGATGAGTATTCACATTCCCGCTGCATTTTGGTCTCATCAGTACGACAGGAAACAGCCCAGTCTGACCATGTTTCTAATGTGGTGTACGACCTCCCTGCAGGAAACAGCCCAGTCTGACCATGTTTCTAATGTGGCGTACAACCTCCCTGCAGAAAACAGCCCAGTCTGACCATGTTTCTAATGTGGGGTAGGACCTCCCTGCAGAAAACAGCCCAGTCTGACCATGTTTCAAATGTGGGGTATGACCTCACCTGAATATTTGGGAGGGGATCACGGAAAATGACAAAAAAGACTCTGATCTTAATCGTATCCAGAAAATTGCCTATATCCATTACGATACTCGTTTTGATCGGCTACTCGGCACGCCCCTAATTTAAACAATCACCTGAGAGGAACTTTCTCTGAACAACACATGATGAATGAGTCTTACCTCTCCCAGAAGAGGCCCGAACATTATATCTAACCCAAGTGTCTGCACAAACTTTATTCATGTGAACTGAACCAAGAAACAAGAGAGCCTATACTTGAGCTCCGACGAGTGAAAAGCTTCTTTGATCAAAAGCTCCAAACGCCGGGACCATAGACCTTTTTCCTCGTCTACCACTCTGCCATCTCTCCCAACTGGACCAGACAACACAGCTAAAATTCATGTAAATATATGGTAGTGGTGGTGGAAGTAACTGAGTATTGTAAAACACAGTTAGTCTTAATTATATATCACAATGAATATTGCATTGCACCCATTTGCATGCGAACAGATAGTCTAGCCACTGGCGACCCATGGTGTAACCTTACTAATGTAGGCTGTCTTTAATAGCTCTTGTTTGCACGTATAAGAATTTCCCACTATTCCAAAATCCAGTTAAAGTGTTGTCAAATCTGCAGATGAGTCCGTAAGTCTATTCAGTTGATCTGTAGTGTTTCTCATGCTAATGATTGTACTGCATTACATTTGTATCTTGTCTATTAAGATAACTGTCACTAGGGGAGAGCCGAGACGAAAGTAACAGGGCGAAAGTAACACGCCCGTTGTCTCATTACACAGAAGCTATTGAAATCCCACGGGGGGCCAGTACGAAAAAGAAAAAAAACATGTATGAAATGTATGCATTCACTACTGTAAGTCGCTCTGGATAAGAGCGTCTGATAAATGACTAAAATGTTTAAAAAAAATGTAAAAAAATGAAATCAGCATGCTCCTCATGTGTCATACGATCTCTCTGCAGAAAACAACCGAGTCTGACCATGTTTCTAATGTGTGGTATGACCTCCCTTGTCACGTCCTGACCAGTAAAGGTGGTTATTTGTTATTGTAGTTTGGTCAGGGTGTGGCAGGGGGTGTTTGTTTAGTGTGTTTCGGGGTTTTTTGGGTAATGATCTATCTTAGTCTATTTCTATGTTTAGTCTAGTATGTCTATATCTATGTTTGGTTAATTGGGTTGACCTTCAATTGGAAGCAGCTGCTCCTCGTTGCTTCTAATTGAAGGTCCTATTTAGTAGGGGTGTTTTTTCATGGGATTTGTGGGTAGTTGTTTCCTCTTTTGTGTTTGTTGCACCTGACAGGACTGTTTCTGTCGTTTGTTTGTTATTTTGTTAAGTGTTCACGGTTTCCTTCATTAAAGAAGATGAGTATTCACATTCCCGCTGCATTTTGGTCTCATCAGTACGACAGGCATGACATCCCTGCAGGAAACAGCCCAGTCTGACCATGTTTCTAATGTGGAGTACGACCTCCCTGCAGAAAACAGCCCAGTCTGACCATGTTTCTCCGAGTTATCAAAACAATTTGCTTTCAGTGATTTAAGAAAAAAAAAGGACCCAGAAATAGTTTTGGGTTGTAGATTTGTTTAAAGTTCCAAACATATGTCATTTTCTAAATGTAACTAAATGACAGCAGAGATTTCAAGTATTATGTTAGATAGTCTTGGGTGTTAGCCTTGGAGAAGTTACAGGAGAGATGGGTAGGACAAAGCAACACAATGTAAACTGATGACCTGGAATAAAACATTGAAAAGCTTAAGCACAGTCTCATCTTGTTCATATTGCTTTTATAATGTTAGCAAAATATAAACAAGTGACAATATTTGAAAATGATATACTGTTTGACTTGTATTTGACTTAGTTGATGATGCAAGTTATAGGCCTACTGTTGCTCTGGCCGTAAGGCAAAATATTGTGGTTGCACAACATTGCGATGTTGACGCATGGTTATTTTTCATACATTTTTAACCTATAGCATTAATTGACACAAACATGAACTGATGGCTGATAGTACATTTGATGAAAGTAAGTAGTGTTACAAACCAGAAAAATGGAGGTAAAACAGATATTCTCCACTTCTTACCAGGTGTTAGTTCTGTCCCAAGTCTGTGTTACTCCCTCCCTGCTGACAGATACAAAAGTAACGGTACTTCTGTTATCGGTCTATTTAATTTTGACTCATTTACCCTAGAAATGAAATTACAGTTGCTAATGGTAGAGGACATATATAGGTTGGTTGTCATAAAATATGGTGTCTCTAGCTCTATCGATCTCTTGAGTAATTAGGAAAAAAACTATGTGTTACTTTTGTCCCGGTTCTCCCCTAGCTCCTTTTCCAACTTATTGAGTCTAGTAAATAAAACCTTTAAGTGAATCTGTTGTTGTCTTGAAGTCCTTAAACAAGTGTTTGGATTCTTGAAGTCTAAGAGCTCAACGACCTTTCAGAATACGAATATAGTAACTGGCTGTTGATTAAGTCTACCGTTGATACAAGTATTAAAGGTAAAACCATTTAATGATAACTATGATAGAATTAATTCAAGGGACCTCTAAAAAAAAAAAAAGTAATGGTTCCACTACATGATTAATTTGGATTGGATAACCAAATTATTTACGATAAATTAGATCAATTAATTACTCCAGTAATTACTTCATAAATTATCTTGAATAGCCAGGGGAGCAACTTTGTTTTATGTTTTTTTATCCAGTCGGATAAACACTCCGAACAGCCTACTGACCGCTTGGAGGCGTCCGCATGGTCTTAAAGCAAACCCATGCCTAGTTTTGTATCACATTCCAATGATAAAACTGGGGGGGACAAAAATGCAATTTCAGAATGTGGGGGGGGACATGTCCCCCCCGTCCACAGTGAGAGTTGCGCCCTTGTCCGTAGCCAAAGACCCACAACACAGCCAACGCCCCAAATGTTGTTAATGGTTTTACAGAAGATGGGGTATTGATAGAGAAAAGTGGGGAAGACACACTTTAACTTGCATTGCCCGATCAATACCTATTATAGGGTTATAAAAGGGCAATGGGTTTCACTGAATTTCAGACAGACATAAAATGTTCTGCATCGTATCACTGAAATAACATCGTAATATGGCCACTATTATGCTGCGTTATATGGTATCAGGCTGTGGGTGTGTCATAAGATGTCATAAGGCTAGAAAATAAAGCAATATCTTTGTCATAACACAATCATTACTTATTTATGACAGCTTATGACATGCGTTATGAACCTTTACAACATGATTATGACATGTTCAAAAGTAGTGTTACCCAAAATGTTGGTAAGCAATTTCCCCAATGACCAATAATCAAATGTACAGTGTTGGACCATATGTCAGAGCTCACAATGTATTACAGTGCTGCAATTATTCTAAAGAAGAACACACACATTTGAAAACAGACCCTGCCTTTAACCTCTGAGCTCTCTTGTTCAGAAAATGCATTTGCAGATTTAAAAAATGACAATATAAAAATTAAATACTGTGATTTTCCTGTGATTTAAATACTAGCAAAAACCTTAGCTGACATGGGCTAGTTGATCTGGACATTTCTGACAAGTTACACATAGCTCTCTAAGGTCTGCAATGACTGAAATGACAAGAGGAAACCTGGTGATGCTCTCCCCAAAAATGCCCCCCACACCCCACAGTTTGGAAACCACTGGTATAAATGGGGTCCATTATATTTAGTTTCAATTTGGTTTTAGTCCTTTCGATGTAGATTGAGGTAACCATGCCGTCGATTATAACAACACCACTTCCAATGGAACTGTACAGAGCTAAGGATCTAATCCTGGGGTCTTAAACTTTTTCAGCTCAAGAACCAAATTAGAAATTGACCGTCATCCCATGACCCAAATCATCCTCCAATGACTCAAAATACGAGGGAATATTGTGCAAATATATATGTATTTTATTATCTTGCGACTCAACTATCACACGCTCAAGACCCACTTTTGGTCCCGACCAATAGTTTGAAAGAAACCCTGATCTAGTCCATTAGTTAAATGCACACTTACTTTGAATTTGGTGACGCCTTCTGACAAGTAGGTTGCGTGTTGAGTCAGGGTAGCTTGAGTCTAACACCTTTTATAGAAAGTAAAATGAAAGTGAAACGGTGGTCCGGAAAGCATACCATTATACTCCATCTGTTACAAAGTGCCTAATCACATCTCAGATACAACCTCATTGGTTCTTAAGGGTCACATGATTTCCTAGAAAGTAAAATGAAACCAAGGTTGTTTCTCAAAGTGCATACTACCACAAAAAAATTGATGAAAGCCCACTGTGGATGTAATAGACTTTACAATGGGGGAATACTTATACTGTACAGTATAAGGGGGATTGTGGATTGTGTCCCCATGAAATGGGCTATCTCCTCAGTGATATTAACAGAACACAACTGTGTAGAAATTACACAAATATTAGTGTTTTAGCTGCAGGACTTTGACTGTGAGAAATTAGCTCACTACACAGCCTATTGTGCATATTGAACATACAGATTGTACTGTGCAGTCTAAACTAGAGATTGTGCACCCATGAAATGGGTATCAACCTACTCAGTGACACTCACAGAACTATGTACAGTTTACACACATATTAGCGTCTTCGCTCCAATTGTGCCCCTCTGCACACTTCACTTCCCTTCACTGAAAGGGGTTCTGTTGTTTCATCGCCCCCAAATGAAAAGCCCTATACATATTGACCAACTACGGTTTGGACCCTATCATGAATAGGGGGTTGGAGATCGTTGGTCCACAGTGTGGTGGTGGTGAGTATACTGGTAGCTAGACCATAGACTGATGGTTATGTATCTGGTTATGTATATTTGAAAGGTTGTGTTGAAAATACCCAGTTTGATAAACTAGTAGCCTAATTCCCAGCCAAGCAGATACAACTAGTAGAGTCATTTTGGTTGTGAAGTGCATTAGCAAAAAGCATAGTTCTTTCTTTACAACAAAATGCAATTGACCTCTCTATTACAGTGGCTTGCGAAAGTATTCACCCCCTTGGCATTTTTCCTATTTTGTTGCCTTACAACTTGGAATTAAAATGTCTTTTTTGGGGGGGTTTGTATCATTTGATTTACACAACATGCCTACCAATTTGAAGATGCAAAATATTTGTTCTTGTGAAAGAAACAAGAAATAAGAAAAAAAACAGAAAACTTGAGTGTGCATAACTATTCACCCCCCAAAGTCAATACTTTCTAGAGCCACCTTTTGCAGCAATTACAGCTGCAAGTCTCTTGGGGTATGTCTCTATAAACCTGGCACATCTAGCCACTGGGATATTTGCCCATTCCTCAAGGCAAGACTGCCCCAGCTCCTTCAAGTTGGATGGGTTCCGCTGGTGTACAGCGATCTTTGAGGTCTGCACAACCGATTGGCAAACACACTGCAAATTGAGAAATCATGTGAATAAACTGAATAAAAGGAAGAATAAACTACACTATGAAACAAATATAAATGGCAAAGATTGATAGAAAAAACTTTGGAACAACTTAAATTACATTTTGGGAAATAGGCAAACTAAGTTCCATCATTCATTGAATCAGGTGGCTCATTCATCACAAAACCAACAGATTTTGCCAACTACTTGTAATGCTCGGGCGTCGTGGGTGAGGAATCAAATGCAGGAAGCAGCGAATACAGGGTAGTGGCTTTTAATAGGCCAAATGGCGAAAAACACAAGCCACCCCAAACAGTGATGAGAGTGCACACAAATCACAAAATTCCCCCAAACACAGGGGGAATTACACAGTCAGCGCAAAAATACAACCAGCGTGTACACAAGCATTCAACAGATAAACGCAATCCCGCACAAAGAAAAGGTGGACCAGCTAATATAAATAGCCCCGCTAATCACCCCCACTCAGAACAGGTGCACACAATCACAAACAGCGGAAAAACAAAAAGGGAATCAGTGGCAGCTAATAGGCCGGTGACGACGACCGCCGAGCGCCACCCGAGCAGGAGGGGGCGCCACCGTCGGTGGGAATCGTGACACTACTTTCATGATTTATTTTTTATTTTTTATTTATTGACAAGATTAATAAACTTATGCATGACATACCAGCAACAAATGCTGACACTACACATCCAAGTATATCTGACCAACTTATGAAAGACAATTTACATTTTTAATTCTGTAAAGTCAAATTAAATAAAATTCAAATAAAATGTTATTGGTCACTTACACATGGTTAGCAGATGTTAATGCGAGTATAGCGAAATGCTTATGCTTACGCTTTTCGTTCTGACAGTGCAGTAATATCTAACAAGTAATCTAACAATTCCCCCAACACTTACCTAATACACACAAATCTAAAGGGGTGAATGAGAATATGTATATATAAATATACGGATGAACGATGGCCGAGCGGCATAGGCAAGGTGCAATAGATGGTATAAAATACAGTATATACATGTGATATGAGTAATGTAAGATACGTAAACATTATTAAAGTGGCATTGATTAAAGTGACTAGTGACTGGGTCTCAATGTAGACAGCAGCATCTTTGAGTTAGTGATTGCTGTTTAGCAGTCTGATGGCCTTGAGATAGAAGCTGTTTTTCAGTCTCTCGGTCCCAGCTTTGATGCACCTGTACTGACCTTGCCTTCTGGATGGTAGCGGTGTGAACAGGCAGTGGCTTGGGTGGTTGCTGTCCTTGAAGATCTTTTTGGCCTTCCTGTGACATCGGGTGCTGTAGTTGTCATGGAGGGCAGGTAGTTTGCCCCCGGTGATGCGTTATGCAGACCGCACCACCCTCTGGAGAGCCTAGCGGTTGAGGGCAGTTCAGTTGCCGTACCAGGCCCGACAGGATACACCCCTACAGGATGCTCTCGATTTTGCATCTGTAAAAGTTTGTCAGGGTTTTGGGTGACAAGCCAAATTTTTTCAGCCTCCTGAGGTTGGAGAGGCGCTATTGCACCTTCTTCACCACACTGTCTGTGTGGGTGGACCATTTCAGTTTGTCTGTGATGTGTACACCGAGGAACATAAACCTTTCCACCTTCTCCACTGCTGTCCCTTCAATGTGGATAATGGGGGTGCTCCCTCTGCTGTTTCCTGAAGTCCACGATCATCTCCTTTGTTTTGTTGACTTTGATTGAGAGGTTGTTTTCCTGACACCACACTCTGAGTGCCCTCACCTCCTCCCTGTAGGCTGTCTCTTCATTGTTGGTAATCAAGCCCACTAATCAGTGTGGAAGAGGTCAAAAAATGATTGTTGTCAACAAACTTTCAACATGCTTAAACGGAAGAACATTCAACAAGTTTCTTACACAAATTACTTACACAAATTACTGATAATTGGCTGAGAGAAATTGATGATGAAAAGATTGTTGTTTTGGGCTGTTTTGTTAGACTTCAGTGCGGCTTTTGACATTATTGATCATAGTCTGCTGCTGGAAAAACATATGTGTTATGGCTTTACACTCCCTGCTATATTGTGAGTAAAGAGTTACCTGTCAAACAGAACACAGATGGTGTTCTTTAATGGAAGTCTCGCCTACAAAATCCTGGTAGAATCAGGAATTCCCCAGGGCTGCTGTTTAGGCCCTAAACTTTTAAAAATGTTCACTAATGAATTGCCACTGGCTTTGAGTAAAGCCAGTGTGTCTATGTATTGGAATGACTCAACACTACACATGTCAGCTACTACAGTGACTGAAATGACTGCAACACTTGACATACTCAAATCTAACTGTTTTTTTTTATGCTAGAGAACGGTCACAATGCATTATTCCAGGTTAGGCACACTTTCGATTTTGGCCACTAGATGACAGCAGTGTAGGTGCAAAGTTTTCGACTGAGCCAATGAACCATTGCATTTATGTTCAAAATGTTGTATCAAGACTGCCTAATTGGTTTCTTACAGTTTTTTTCAATTGCTTTGGCAAATTCTTTGAAACAGTCTTAACATTCTCTAAATTGTAAATTGTCACAACTGTTTTATGGGACATCACTCTATTGCATGTATGCAAAATGTAATAACTCACGCACAACTTTTTAATTCATGTTTCAAAAATGAGTTCTTGTGTCAGTAAATTGGCCAATGCCACCAAAATAAAACGTTTTTTTGTCATCGTGTGATCCGTACTGGTCAAAATATTTTGATGTTTTTTCACCATGGCAGTCAACCCTGGAAATGTTTGTTATATACAAATTTCAGTTTTGTTCTACTTTGTTGTTGACACTGACTGCTTACTGTGCTATACAAGAATGTCCGTTTTGTCTAGCTGAATGCTATTGTGTATCACACTGAGCTGTTTAGATATGGATTTCAACAGAAGGTAAAAGTTTACTGGGAAAAGTCAATACTGTACAATACTGTATTACACAGAAAAAGGATATGCACATTTGTACGTATACAGTCAGTTTATTTTTGTAGCAATGTGTTACATGTAAACAGAACATTCACATTTGCATGTCCATTTTTACATATTTCTTACATGTAAAGTCATATATAGTGAACAGAAAATTTGCCACAAAATGACATCCATGCAAAAAATGTAAAAAAACTGCAACAATGAAAAAAACTGCTGTAGTTCTGTAAAAAACAATACATTTTACCTCCTCGCGGTACGTAACACTACAAGTTCCCATCTTCTTGGTGGACATCCTGTTGCTCTTGTTGGTCTGGCAAGAGATTTTCCTCTACGTGATGTTTTCCCTTGCGATATACCGTTGGAAAAATCTCCTTGTGTGGCGCATCCATCCCCTGCAATGATCGCCTGTGATGTCCTCACAAGCAGCATTCATGGCATCTAACAGAGACATCTGATCTTGTGCCCAATAGATATATACTTTCGAACTCCTACCTGGATATACTGGTACCACTGCTCCTACCTGGACATACTGGTACCACTGCTCCTACCTGGACATACTGGTACCGCAGCTCCTACATGGACATACTGGTACCGCAGCTCCTACCTGGACATCCGGGTACCGCAGCTCCTACCTGGACATCCTGGTACCACAGCTCCTACCTTGACATCTTGGTACCACAGCTCCTACCTGGACATCCTGGTACCGCAGCTCCTACCTTGACATCTTGGTACCACAGCTCCTACCTGGACATCCTGGTACCGCAGCTCCTACCTTGACATCTTGGTACCACAGCTCCTACCTGGACATCCTGGTACCGCAGCTCCTACCTGGACATCCTGGTACCGCAGCTCCTACCTTGACATCTTGGTACCACAGCTCCTACCTGGACATCCTGGTACCGCAGCTCCTACCTGGACATACTGGTACCATAGCTCCTACCTGGACATCCTGGTACCACTGCTCCTATCTGGACATCCTGGTACCGCAGCTC
The DNA here is from genome assembly GCF_901001165.1 of Salmo trutta. NCBI lineage: Eukaryota > Metazoa > Chordata > Actinopteri > Salmoniformes > Salmonidae > Salmo > Salmo trutta. Next base: position 46,160,337 of record NC_042980.1, read on the forward strand.
CTACCTTGACATCTTGGTACTGCAGCTCCTACCTGGACATCCTGGTACCGCAGCTACTACCTGGACATCCTGGTACCACAGCTCCTACCTGGACATACTGGTACCGCAGCTCCTTCACTCTGTCACTATTCCTCTCAAATGGCACCTTGTACAGTTATTTCATAGTCATTAGATTTTTTTTCAAAACTCTGTCTATAGCGGAAGTGCTGACAGAATTTATATTTGCTGGCTATGAACCTGTTGCAATTGTCTTGTTCTTGCTGATGGTTGAATACTTCTGCTCTGCCACCAGCATGAATGAGGTCGTTGTGCAGTCCTATATATGACATGTAGAATTCACAAATAGATGATATTACAGATAGCATATTGTATTCAAATTGTGCTGTATTACTGTATATTCCTCATACATATTGTACGGTACATTGTGATTTTCAGACTTGCATTTACCTTTACAGTAGTTGCTGTATTGTTGTGAATGAAGTACTGTAACAAAAGTAAAGAACGAGTACATATTTATCTGTTTTCCCTACGGAATGTTTGCACAATTGATGACACCGTGGACCTGTTTACATTAGGCTGTACTCTCCGACCAGCTTCTTCCATTGTAAGACCATGGTTTATGACACGGTCCACAATTGTGGCTCTGATTTCATCAGGGACTCTTATTATTTACCTTCTACCTCTTCCTCTATGATGTCTTCCCCTAACACCACCACCACCCATTATTACACATCTTCTTAGTTCTCTTCCATGAGCATGTAGTTGCTGTTCAGGGTTGTTAAGTTCCTCCATGTTCAAAAAATGGCAGTGATTGTGCTGTGGGCAAGCTCCATATATATGCTTCCAAATTTGATTGGTTGATTGGTAAGATTGTGATTCCTACTTCAATAATATGTCATTACTATGTCTGACAGATTTTGATAATAGAATGGATCATGTTGCATGTGACGGCTCACACGATGACAGGATGTTGTGAAGTTGTGAAGACAATTTCACTGAGAATCAACTCATCAGTTTTGATCAGCCATGTGCATGTAGTTATTGTGCAAATTGTAGACAATTGTACTTACTTTTTTGCACACATGTGCCAAAACACGTGCAATTTTCTTTAATAAATCTGGTGTGAACAAGAAACTAAGCTTGGTACACCTGTATTTGGGGACTTTCTCCCAATCTTCTCTGCAGATCTCCTCTGTCAGGTTGGATGGGGAGCGTTGCTGCACAGCTATTTTCAGGTCTCTACAGAGATGTTCAATCGGGAACAATCTTAAAATGATCTACTTTGCTTTACAGACAAGCATCATGAAACCTCGAACACAATACATTCATTTGACTTTGTTAAAACAATTGTTTAGGCCAAATGTACACAATTTCACTTCAATGTCCAAATGAAGACGTGGGGCAGTGTAGGGAGAAAATAGCTGTGCAGCAACGCTCCCCATCCAACCTGACAGAGGAGATCTGCAGAGAAGATTGGGAGAATGTCCTGGGACTGCTATGATCTTCTCTGTTTAATATCTCTTTTGATGAGGTCTTTATCTCCTTAATTTAATAAAAGTACTAAACAAATCACCTTAAACATCATTCATAACTAAATCATTCCAGTTTTAAAGAGGAACCTGACATCATCACCACACATTGTGCCTTCAAAACACATCACTAAGCTAAGGACCCTGGGACTAAACACATCCCTCTGTAACTTGGATCCTGGACTTATTGATGGGCCGTCCCCAGGTGGTAAGGGTAGGTAACAACACATCCACCACGCTGGTCCCCAACAAGTTTAATAACACAGACAAGTTATTATAATGCCATCATAAAATTATTCCCTACATTGATGCGCTCTGACCAATCAGAAAATGGATACAACCTTCAATTCATTTGTCACTTTAAATAATATTATCAACCATCTTCCCATATTTCCTCAGGACATTTTGAGACGAAAACGTAATAACACACCACATTGCAGATATGTGATGATACATTCACATCATGTTATTTGAATCCCAATTTTGACAAAATGTAGAGATGCCCATCATATAAAATGTTCTGTGTGCTGTTCAAATGTAGATATAATTATTGCAGGCTTTGTTGGCTACATCTCAGAATTTCTGCATTGACAAATTGTCAACCACCGTCTACTAATCAAGGCGATCCGCTTGGTCCCGCAAACGTTTACGTTTAAGGCCGTCTTCTGGTTCCTCCTGTAGGATTTCACTGGGGTCGTCTGTACAGCATCTCACTGATCTTAGCCGATCTTATACATTTGTTGAATACAAATATACAAAATATAACAGATTTTACTCATTATTTAAAATAAATTGCATTTGGCCATTACTGCCCTTTCCAAAAATCTGGTTATACTTCTATTAACCTGTCTCTTTTTTTGGAAACATCTCTGAATTCTGTAACTGACAAGACATCACCCTCTCAGACCCTGCTGATTTTGTCATTGGCCAGTATAAGGCGATCTACTTGGGCCTTCAACTTTGCACGTTTCTGTTCAATCTCGGAATCCTCCTGGAGGATGTTATCAGTGTCATCTCTGCTTAGCAGATCCAGCATTTCACTGCACACAATCTTGGCTGACTCCTTCAGGATGAAGTAACTGATCAGCATGGGCACCTGGTCAGCCAGTCTTTGCACCACAATCTGTGATAGAGGTGAGGTGGGATGGAGAGTGAGGGCCCAAAGTGATGAGAAGGCCACAAGGTAACCAAAATGCAATATACCACAAAGCAACCCTGCCACAACAATGTATGTTTAAAACCTTTGTCAAAAAGCATTAATGAGAGGTCCTACCCCTTTGAGTATTCCATTTATCCATTCATGACAAGTATGTGGATTCTAATTCTAAACGTTCAGTTGCTCCGCATTGTTTAAAAAAATGTAAATGCCATGAACTGCTATTGGTCAATATTGCCAACATGGCTGCCATATAGATATTTTTGATTATACTGTGTAATGAAAATGCATCATAATGTTATTATTGATTACTATGGCATTGTTGAACGCTCGTTCCTGATTGGCTTGAAGGGCATTCTAGAGCGTGTATTACTTCCCTATAAAGCACGGTACATCAGCACGGTACTGCATTGTTGAGGGAGCTAGCACATAAGCATTTTGCTTCACCTTTTATACCAGCTGTGAACTGTGTGATGAATACATGTGATTTGATGCAGCAACCTCAGTGTCCAATCTCTAATATGTCTCTGGGGTGGAGAACCAGGCTAGATGTAGTCCATACATACACGTTGAAATCTACACAAATTTGTGGAAGGCCCTGATGAGAAAGTGTGTGAGTTTGTCGATAAGCACACTACATAACATGCCAGTTTTATGTTAGCTGCAGGTTTAGTTAAAACCTCTTAGGGATAGGGGGGCAGTATTTTAACGTTCGGATGAAAAACGTGCCCAAATTTAACTGCCTCCTGCTCAGACTCAGAAGGTAGGATATGCATATTATTAGTGGATTTGTATAGAAAACACTCTGAAGTTTCTAAAACAGTTAGAAACAGTTAGAAACTGTCGTGCCTTTGGAATAGTGATCTGGATGCACAAACAAAACGGATGTATTTGGACATAAATTATGGACTTTATCGAACAAATGAACATTTCTTGTGGAAGTGGAAGTCCTGCCAGTGCATTCCGCCGAAGATCAGCAAAGGTAAGAAAATATTTATAACACTATTTTAGAGTTTTGTTGACGTCGTGACTTCGCGGCTAACTGTATAGCTTGCATTGATGGTTGAGCGCAGTACTCAGAATATTGAAAAATGTGCTTTCTCCGTAAAGTTATTTTAAAATCTGACACAGAGGTTGCATTAAGAAGTAGTATATCTATTAAATCTTTAAATAATTGTCATATATTTTGTCTACGTTTATGATGAGTATTTCTGTGATATGTGTGCTCATTGTGCTGATTCACCGGAAGTTTTGGAGGCTAAACGTTTTCTGAACGTCACGCACCAATGTAAAATGCTGTTTTTGTATATAAATATGAACTTGATCGAACAAAACATACATGTATTGTGTAACATGATGTCCTAGGATTGTCATCTGATGAAGATGGTTAGTGCTTAATTTTAGCTGTATTTCGGGTTTTTGTGACACATCTTCCTCCTTGGAAAATGGCTGTGTGGTTATTTTTGTCTATGTACTGTCCTAACATAATCTAATGTTTTGCTTTCGCTGTAAAGCCTTTTTGAAATCGGACAATGTGGTTACATTAAGGAGAAGTGTATCTTTAAAATAGTGTAAAATAGTCGTATGTTTGAGAAATTGAAATTATTATCCTATCTCGAAGGGGTCACCAAGAGGTTAATTAGATTTTATTTCTGGAACACTTTATACATACTGCACAGTAGATGTGTTGTGTTGTACCTCATAGTATGCCTTGAGCAGCCCAGGGTACTTGCTCCTGGTGTCGTGCTCTTTGCCTCCTGCTGTTTTCCCCTCCTCTAGAATATGTTTGTTGAAGATTTCATCCTGTGTGTAGACCTGCATCTCCATCTCAAACTGCTCCACGATCCTCTCCTTCACTATGTTTGACTGCTGTTCCTGGATTGTTTCAATGTTTTTCTGAGTTTAAACAAAGATTAAGATTCCATGAGGACATAAAGAACCTTGGATGCAGGGAGGCAGTGAAATACTGTTACTGTTTCAGATAAAAGTTCAGTTCGACATGCTCTAAGTATCTTGTGGTGTTTTATTTTGAACATTTCAGGGAACAATCCTACAATGGACAACCTGTAAATTGGAATTCTTCATAAAAACATCTAGTGATTTTTAAGTGCTACTTTGCCTTATGTTTCCTTGCCTTCTTGCTAGTGCCTCTAACTAAGATTTCCATTTCAGCCTAAAATCACAGAATAATTGTATGATTATCATGTCAGAGCGCTTAACAGTTTACAATTGTCATTACCTTTGAGACCTGATGAAGATAAGGATAATTCTTAAAGCTCTCTCTGGACAAATGATTAAATTGCTTCTGCACCATGTCTGAAAAACAAAAACAAATGTATTTGGTAAAGAGATATTAAAAGAGACAAATGTATTTGGTAAATAGATGTAAATAAATGTTTTTATTTAAAGGGCTAGTTCAGCCAAATTACAAATCAATAGTACAAATACTATAATTTGTTTTTGCTTCATGTCCAAACAATCATTGAGTAACTTCATTGAGCCACACAATCAATTTGAGATGCATTAGGATCATTGGGACATGAAGAGCAAAAAATGAAAACAGGTAAATTAAACCAAAGCATGGATTGATGTCACACCTTTTCCACAGACTGCTTACAGGGTAAGGAAACCAATATGTAATTTTGTAATTTGAGTGAACTATCACTTCAACATGTCCTATTTAGTCAATTAAAGTTTAAATGTCACATGTCACACACAAATGAAATGACGTTCTTGCAAACTCTAAACCCAACAATGAAGTATTAAAAATAACATAATAGTAGAACTAAAACACTAGAGAAATAAGAAGAACACAAGAACATAAGTAAGCTATACACATGAACAGTTCCAGGGACAGTAGCTATATACATGGAGATTTCCAGGGTCAGTAGCCATATACATGGACAGTTCCAAGGTCAGTTCCAGTACCATATGTACAATGTGCAGGGATACTGAAGTGGTATGGTTAGATACTGTATGTATAGGGGGAAGTGACTCGGCATCAGGCTATATAACGAACAGAGTAGCATCTGTGCATATAATGATTGAGTGTGAGTGTGTGTGTTTAGAGTCAGTATACATGTGTGTAGATGTTATGTGGTTGAGCAGTGTGTGTGTGTGTTGGAGTGACAGTGTGTGTGCATCTGTAGAGTTCTGACAGTGTGCATAGAGACAGTGTAAAGATACATACAAATAAAGGGGTCAACTCAGATAGTTTTGATATCTAGTTAGCAGTCTCATGGCTTGGGGATAGAAGCTGTTCAGGACCCTGTTCAGGAACCGTTTGCCGTGCGGAAGCAGAGAGAACATTCTATGGCTTGAGTGGCTGGGGTATTTAACAAATTTCCAGGCCTTCCTTTCACACCGCCTGATATAGATGTCCTGGATGGCATGGAACTCTGCCCCAGTGATGTACTGGGCTGTCCACACCACCCTCTGTAAAGCCATATAATCGAGGGTACTTTTGCCATACCAAGCAGTGATGCAGCTAGTCAAGATGTTCTCAATGGTGCAGCTGTATAACTTTTTTGATGATTTGAGGGCCCATGCCAAAGCTTTTCAACCTCCTGAGGGCTAAGAGGCGCCGTCTCGACTATGCGCATGTGTGGACCATTTTAACTCAGAACAGAAACAATAAGATGCATGTAACGATGGTGACAGGTGTGCTTAACAACGAATAAACTGGCAACAGCGAGCGCCAGTGAGGGGGAGCTGGAGTAGTCGTGACAGTCCTGCCTTTCTGATGCTTCTGCTGAGAACCTGTAGAGTCGGCTGAGGACCGGGAACCTGTAGACCTGGCTAAGGCGTGGGAACCAGTCGAGCCGGCTGAGGCATCCCCGGATGCTTCGGCAGTTGCACTTGGACTAAATGTCACCAGTAAAAAAGCCCCAGAAAACCCTGTTCCTTCCCTTTGGTGAGGTGTATTTCTATAACATGTACACTAATAATCAGGAAGCAAGTACAGGGAGTGAATTTAATAAATAAACAAACATGAAACAAAACAAGAAACATGAGTACTGTCACGTCCTGGCCAATATAAGGGTTAATTGGTATTGTAGTTTGGTCAGGACGTGGCAGAGGGTATTTGTTTTATGTGGTTAGGGGTGGTGTGTTTGTTGTAGGGCAGTTGATTTAGGTATTCCGGGGTTTTTGGGCACTGTTTGATTTTCATGTATTCTATGTTTAGTCTAGTGTGTCTGTTTCTATGTTTGGGTTCATTGGGGTTGGGACTCTCAATTGAAGGCACGTGTTGTCTATTTGCCTTTGATTGAGAGTCCCATATATGAGGGTTTGTTTGATTGTCTTTTGTGGGAGATTGATTTTGCACTGCGTTTTTGTATAGCCTGCAAAACTGTTACCGTTGTAAGTACTGTTTATTGATTTTTTTTGTTCAAGTGGATGCTTTACATGTTTTCTTTAATAAACATGAGTGTCCACAATCCCGTTGCATTTTGGTCTTTTCCTCAACACGACGAAATCTGTGACAAGTAGAGTACAGAAACACAGGAACAGAAACAATAACGCCTGAGGAAAGAACCAAAGGGAGTGACAGATATAGGGGAGGTAATCAGGAAGGTGATGGAGTCCAGGTGAGTCTCATGAGGCGCAGGTGTGCGTAACGATGGTGGCAGGTGTGCATGGTAATGAATAAACTGGTGCCAACAAGCGCCAGAGGGGGAGAGATGGAGTAGACGAGGGGTTTTGGTCACTTACCTCTGATTTTCTGCAGTGTCATCATAGCTGGATTCTTAAGTTCAGCCACTAGTTTCTGAACAACATGTTGAAATACCCTGTAGTTAGTGAATCCTGGCAGCTCACTTCCCCTGTGCTTCTGATCATATTCATCCACCACTTGTTGCACTACTTTGTGGTCTATATTCAGGAAAACAATGTTAATAATTAATGGAAGATTATAATCACTGTTGTCTGACATAAGTATTAGTAGTATAATAACTATATCAGTAAATATTAGGGATATTTGGAAACATAAATATTTATTGGTTATACATGGTATTATGATGAGCAATGCCCGGGCTATTCAAATTGTACCTACAATGTGATTTGGCATTTTTCAGACATTCCATCCACTCGGTAAATTCCTTTCGCATGAGCTCAAATAGATGTTCCACAACGATAATATCCCCTTTGGACAGTTGGGTAATCTGATCATTGAAATCTGTTATGACCTGAAGAAGGAAACATAAAACAATAACAATATAATAAAATATACCTGTTTAAATGTTGCATATTTAGTCATTTTAGATGACTGTTTAATGAAATGGCTCCACAAGACCCATCCGTCTTCTACAGATATTAAAACAAGAACTATCATACAGTGGCTTGTCCAAGTGTTTTTGCAAGATCAGCTGTCAAGGCAAAGTATTGTTTAACCTGGTGACAAACATAATCAGCTGGAAATTAAAGAAGGAGAGTGGAGGAAGTGGGAGTGTGGAGAACAAATGCTGTTTAATTTATCTTTCTGGACAGCGCGTCTACTCTTACACTTGTGTTGCAAATCTGACCAATCCAAATGGCAGAGGATGTGCAACAGAGCTGATGCCTTTACACCAGGAACCATCGCCCAAATTCTCTATAGGACATTCCCCTGACAATATACCAAACCATGACAATAACACACCTGGACTAGTGTGCAACAGTATGGCTTCCAACCCTACATCATACATTTTTATAGAAATGTTGTACAAAATAAGAAGTTTACGAAGCTAACAGATGGAAAGGTGAAAGATGTTCTCACCTGAATGAGGTACTTCCTCTGCTCTGCAGGTTCCAGGGGAGGCCCGCCCTCTATTTGACTCAATAAATGCTTTACCTCCCCCATCTGCTCCTTTATGTTCTCTGACATCTTGGGCAGATATTTCTAACCAGGAGCAAACACACAACAAGCTAATAGGTACCAGACCACATGTTTTCCAGTGTGCACTGGGTGTAGGAGGAACAGCTAACTGTAAGGTATGTGGTTGGACTAACCTTGATCTCATTGACCAGGGCATTGCTGAGCTTGGTGGCTAGGCACTTGGTGGTTGCCTTCTCCTCACGCAAGAGGGATCTATACATTGAAATGGAGGGAAAAATAACTAACCCAGTATTTCACAAAAAAAATTGGCCAACAGATTTTACACCTAAAAATGGTATATCCCTTGGCCTACAATGGTCACGCCCCCACAGATATCTAATTAACATAATAAAAATAATTTTAAAAAATCTGTTTATGCTAGAAATATGTGCTAAGCTAACGTATGGAATTATTTTATGATCATACCAAGGATCATTTAGCCATTTGATTTTGAATGTTAAAAAGTACAATTTGCAGAAATGTAAGAGAAGGGAGGGACTCATAAGAAAAGACCATTCATCAACACTACATGGAACTACTCTCAAAGGATATCTGGAAAAATATACTTTTTTCATAAAATCCTGAAACCAACAGTTTGGGGCCCTGAACATTTTCAGATCTGAAGCCATCAACAACAAAGATGCAAGTTCACTTAACACATGGCAAGAACACGTTTTACCTGAAGTGCTCATGATTTCGGAAGAATTCCAACTCCTCCTCAATCGCACAAGTTATTGACATGTTTTCATCAATTTGCTTCTGACCACGACATTTCACAATGACATAGCCCATATTGAGAAAGATTACTTTGTTGTGGACAATTTCCAACACATTCTTCTCTGCTCCCCGGTCTATCAGGTCTGGCTTTGTCAGAATGGCTTGAAGACAAATGAAAAGCATTATGATAACTGCTAATGTAAAAACCCTATAAAAAATACATTCATCTATATAATTTCTTTACCCAGAGTTCTTGTGCCTTCAGGATCCACTTCTTGTGCCATTTTCAGGGCCTCTGTTGTTGCTATGTCAACATTACATGGTACCACCACCAAAATAATGGTTCTCTTATTCTTTATGAATTTCGAAATGAGATTCTTGATCTAGTAAAAAAGGAAGAGGAATGTGACGAAGCAGTCAGGATGCAAGCCTATGACCGAGTTATTTGATTAATCTACGAGAGGGTATCAGACCGCTTGTTACCGTGATATCGCCCTGTGTGGGGCACTCTGTTCTTTATGGTTCTGAAGCTCAACCTTCCTCAAAGCCAACACATTCAAAGTACCTTTCACCAGAATCAACCATCATAGCTACATGTACCTTTCTAGCAATTATGGTATAAAGTCTGTACACCTGGCTGAAACAATTCATCCTTAGTGAATCATTCGATGAAAACCAAGAGTCATGAGAGAACCAAACAATGTACTGGACAAAGTCCAAAAGCTATACACTCTAACGTTAGACTTACTTGGGCTCCAATGTCATCTGGTTGTCCTTTCACAGCCACCCTGGTGATCCCTGGTAAGTCAATCAGACTGAGGTCACACACCGTGGAGGATGTGATCTTTAGAGTGATCAGGTCTTCACATATCCCCACTCCCTTTCCAGCTAACGCGTTCTGAGCTGTTAAATCAATGGGAAAATATTGATGAAATAACAGATGTGTCCATAATTTGTTTGTTTGTCTGTCTTATACCCCCGACAGAACTCTTCTTATTATAATATATATTCTGTAGTTGTCTATGGTAAATACCATACAAACTTTTCCACATTAAATGATAATAGATACGTCAATGTCAATGGCAGTATGTGCCGTTTAAGATAAGGGAGGACAATTATTTGTTTTATGAGCATGGCCTTATTTCTATTACTGCCTATTGGATGACTATCATTCATATTCCATTCACCCAGCTCAATATAACATCGATAAGTTTAGGCTACTACATCATACTAAAATGTTCCCTATACCCTTCATGAGGTTGCTACAACCTAGCCTATGAATGCAAGTTGACTGTGTTTACTGTGGAAGGACCACCAGAGGGTGGTCCTTTCAGAATAGCTCATTAGTACCGTCAGCTGTGCTTAATTGCCGTCTGATCACCTTGACTCACATGCCTGGCTGGGCTACTATCTCTTTCCCCTACAAGAGATCAGAGGGAACCGGCAGTGAGGAGGGCGAAAAGAAAGAAAAGAGTGTTTGCTACTCCAAAGGTGATTAGGGAATTATATGTTTAAAGGTAATGATTAAAGAATTCCACCCTGAAATGTAACTAATTAGTAATTAGTAGTTTATGTAGCATGTATAATGAATAATTAAAGTACTAAATGTAAGTCCAACAAGGTTCAGAAGAGACCTGTGAGGGATAGAAATGTGTGTGTGAGTGTATCTAAGAAAATACCAAGAACAATTCAACTGTGTTTGACCCGACCTGGCTAGAACTCTGAGAAACGTATTATAGGACAAGGAGCATTTTCAAGGTTCCTCTAATCTCGGGGGAATGGAACGGACAGCGCTGGGTGGTGATAAGCAGTGGTGAGAACTCTGGGGAGGGATACAACTCACCTATTGTTCGTGTGTAAGTATGTGCGTAAGTAGGGAGTGAACTATAAAATGGATGTCTTTGTATTATGAACTTCAGAACGTTCTCTGAATAAATTGTACGAACGTTTTGCATAAGCTGAGTCTTTGCCTAATATTATGAGACCCAGAGTCTTAAAAACCTTGTGGATTAGTCAAAGCTTATTGATTGTTAGTTATTATCATTGGGATTGAAAATTCTCGTGACTTAAGGAGAAGACGTTCCTTTCGGAAGACAAAAAGAGGAAGAAGACAAACTACCTCTGGGGGATGGCCACCACGAGAGGGGAGCTATCCATGAACGAATCATCAAGACGGTGAAACTTACGTGATTTATGTTATAGTTTAAAACTTCTTGGGGCTAGGGGGCAGTATTTGCACGGCCGGATAAAAAACGTACCCGATTTAAACTGGTTACTACTCTTTTCCAGAAACGAAAATATGCATATAATTAGTATATGTGGATAGAAAGCACTCTAAAGTTTCTAAAACTGTTTGAATGGTGTCTGTGAGTATAACAGAACTCATATGGCAAGCAAAAACCTGAGAGAAATCCTACCAGGAAGTGGAAATCTGGATGGGTGGGCTCTATTCAAGTCATTGTCTATTGAACACACCGTGACGTGGTAATCATTGTGCACTTCCTAAGGCTTCCACTAGATGTCGACATTCTTTCTAAAGTTGTTTGAGGCGTCTACGATGAACAGAGACCTTATGAGAGGGCTGGGAGGTTGGTCACCCAGGGAAGGCCATCGCGTCATAGGTGCGCGCCCACGCGAGAGTTTGCTCCGTACCAAAACGTTTTCAAGACACAGGAACCATCCAGTTGAAATAATACTGAATCTTCACATTCTCAAGTCCCTAAAGATTGATGCTTTACAACGTTTGACATGTTTGAACGAACGTAAATATATATTTTTTGACAGTTCGTCCTGAGATTTTCGGCGCGCTACCAACATTTTTAGTAGCTGAACGTAACGCGCGAACAACATGGAGTTATTTGGACATAAATTATGGATTATATCGAACAAAACAACATTTGTTGTGGACCTGGGATTCCTGGAAGTGCCTTCTGATGAAGACTACTAAAGGTAAGTGAATATTTATAATGCTATATAATATATTAGATGCTCCAAGATGGCGCCTAACTGTATTGTGTAGTGTATTTTTCTGAGCTCACTACTCCGATTATTGCAAAGTGTGCCTTCCCAGTAAAGTTATTTTGAAATCTGTCAATGCGGTTACATTCAAGAGATGTTCATCTATAATTCTTTGAATGACAGTTTAATATTTTATAAACGTTTTGACGAGTAATTTTGTAAATTGTAGTGCTGATTCACCGAGTGAAAATATTTTTTGAACGTCACGCCCCAATGTAAAATGCTGTTTTTATATATAAATATGAACTTTATCAAACAAAAAATGCATGTATTGTGTAACATGATGTCCTAGGAGTGTCATCTGATGACGATTGTCAAAGGTTAGTGCTGCATTTACCTGTGGTTTGGTTTTTTGTGATGCATGTAGTTGCTTGGAAAATGGATGTGTGATTATTTCTGGCTACTCTAGTAACATAATCTAACGTTTTGCTTTCGCTGTAAAGCCTTTTTGAAATCGGACAACGTGGTTACATCAAGGAGAGTCTTATCTTTCAAATGGTGTAAAATAGTCATATGTTTGAGAAATTGAAGTTATAGCATTTTTAAGGGTTTTGTATCTCGCGCCACGCACTGCCACTGGCTGTTGAGTAGAGTGGGACGCTGATGTCCCAGGTGTTCCAGACAGGTTAAAGATACTCATCTGGTGTTCCTTTCTTCTGTAAAGAAGAAGATTTATGTTTTCCTTGGGAGATCATCATTGATTGTGTCATGACGTTGGCCTGTGGGTAAGGTTTATGACCCCCCCCATAAATACCTTTCTCCCTTCCCCTCTCTTACTGACCCTACTGAAGGACTGCTGTCCTGTTAAATATAGAGAGTCTGGGAACATCAAACAAATGGGGAAAGGAACCATATTTTGGTAATAAAACCAGTTGGAAATATGCTTGATAACGTAATGAGTATGTATGTCAGTTCGTTGTTATCTGTTACATTATGACTGATGACAGGACGACATAAACTGTACCTGGGAAAGTATACACCCTCTAGTTATCAGAGTCACATGGAATTGTTATGCAATGGAAATGTTTGATATTGAAATTGTTTGTTAGGAGATTAAATGTAATTTTAGCTTCCAAATGAGAGATTTGGGTTTTCATAAGGAAAGTGCCCTGCTTGATCAGTGGCCCACCCCTGTGAAGAGGAGGGGTTATAAACGATGAAACACATCCTTCCCCCCTCTCCACTATATAAGCCTTTGACGAAAAGATAACCACGTTGTTCCAGTACGGGAGGTCTGCAGCCTCTACGTTAGAAGGGCACACATGTCAAGGACAGAACTAAGCCAACATCGGCGTGAGCTATGGTATGAACTGGTATGAACTTTGAGCTTATTCACTACAGAAGTGATACTTCCTAGCCATTGAGTTAGCAGCGGCCGCTGAAGACGTGGGCTAGGAAAGGACGGACGACGGATCCAGTCTAACAGACGGACGAAGATACCACCACGTATCCAATTTACCACCAGAGACATTGTTCCGAGTACAGGAAGATATGTTGGCCAACCCGGCCAGCATCTACGACCAATCTACCGAAGCGCAGCTCAGAGTAAATATCTATTGCCTTCATGCCTTCATGTCACATCCGTTTCCTGCTTCCGGTCACAACTTGCAGACTTGTTTACGCTGTTGTGCGTTTTTGTTGCCGTTTTCACTTTGCTACCTGACGGTTTTTACTTTTTCATTACCGTATATTTTTACTTTTTCCCTCACTCAACTTTTTTTTTCATTCAACTTTCCTACCCCGGAGGTTTTATCTGGACATGGTTCGTCAGGACTTCAAACAGCCGAAGCTAAGTAACATTAACATGATGCCTTCTAATTGCAGTCGTTGTACTCATAATATACAGGAGAACGATCGCCTTACGGCAAGGATAGCTGTGCTGCAAGCCCAGCTTCAGACGCAATCGTTAGGCAAGGGTCATTTCAGTGTAGGAAAGGATGAAACAGCGTCTGTGCCACCAGCAAGTACAGATAGTAACGTTAGTATAAACCCCCTCGCACGGTCCCCGCAGCCGGACATCTTTCTCATGGCTTCTGGAGGGAAACGCTGTAGGAATGCTCAACCGGTGTCGCTTATTCAGCCGACAGAAACTTTCAACCGGTTCTCCCCGTTAAGCGAGTCGGAGTCGGAGGCCGAGACTTCTCTGGTCTCTGCTCCTCCCGCTGTGGGGTCTGAGACGCCGACGGCTCCCACCATTAGCTCTGACAAATTGAAAACCCTAGTCATTGGCGACTCCATTACCCGCAGTATTAGACTTAAAACTAATCATCCAGCGATCATACACTGTTTACCAGGGGGCAGGGCTACCGACGTTAAGGCTAATCTAAAGACGGTGCTGGCTAAAGCTAAAACTGGCGAGTGTAGAGAGTATAGAGATATTGTTATCCACGTCGGCACCAACGATGTTAGGATGAAACAGTCAGAGGTCACCAAGCGCAATATAGCTTCAGCGTGTAAATCAGCTAGAAAGATGTGTCGGCATCGAGTAATTGTCTCTGGCCCCCTCCCAGTTAGGGGGAGTGATGAGCTCTACAGCAGAGTCTCACAACTCAATCGCTGGATGAAAACTGTTTTCTGCCCCTCCCAAAAGATAGAATTTGTAGATAACTGGCCCTCTTTCTGGGATTCACCCACAAACAGGACCAAGCCTGGCCTGCTGAGGAGTGACGGACTCCATCCTAGCTGGAGGGGTGCTCTCATCTTATCTACGAACATAGACAGGGCTCTAACTCCTCTAGCTCCACAATGAAATAGGGTGCAGGCCAGGCAACAGGCTGTTAGCCAGCCTGCCAGCTTAGTGGAGTCTGCCACTAGCACAGTTAGCGTAGTCAGCTCAGCTTTCCCCATTGAGACCGTGTCTGTGCCTCGATCTTGGTTGGGCAAAATTAAAAATGGCGGTGTTCGCTTCAGTAATCTTACTAGTATAAAGACCTCCTCCATTCCTGCCATTATTGAAAGAGATTGTGATACTTCACATCTCAAAATTGGGTTACTTAATGTTAGATCCCTCACTTCCAAGGCAGTTATAGTCAATGAACTAATCACTGATCATAATCTTGATGTGATTGGCCTGACTGAAACATGGCTTAAGCCTGATGAATTTACTGTGTTAAATGAGGCCTCACCCCCTGGTTACACTAGTGACCAAACCCCCCGTGCATCCGGCAAAGGCGGAGGTGTTGCTAACATTTACGATAGCAAATTTCAATTTACAAAAAAAAAAACAATGACGTTTTCGTCTTTTGAGCTTCTAGTCATGAAATCTATGCAGCCTACTCAATCACTTTTTATAGCTACTGTTTACAGGCCTCCTGGGCCATATGCAGTGTTCCTTACTGAGTTCCCTGAATTCCTATCGGATCTTGTAGTCATAGCAGATAATATTCTAATTTTTGGTGACTTTAACATTCACATGGAAAAGTCCACAGACCCACTCCAAAAGGCTTTCGGAGCCATCATCGACTCAGTGGGTTTTGTCCAACATGTTTCTGGACCTACTCACTGCCACAGTCATACTCTGGACCTAGTTTTGTCCCATGGAATAAATGTTGTGGATCTTAATGTTTTTCCTCATAATCCTGGATTATCGGACCACCATTTTATTGTGTTTACAATTGCAACAAATAATCTGCTCAGACCCCAACCAAGGAAGATTAAAAGTCGTGCTATAAATTCTCAGACAACCCAAAGATTCCTTGATGCCCTTCCAGACTCCCTCTGCCTACCCAAGGACGTCAGAGGACAAGAATCAGTTAACCACCTAACCGAGGAACTCAATTCAACCTTGCGCAATACCCTAGATGCAGTTGCACCCCTAAAAATTAAAAACATCTGTCATAAGAAACTAGCTCCCTGGTATACAGAAAATACACGAGCTCTGAAGCAAGCTTCCAGAAAATTGGAACGGAAATGGCGCCACACTAAACTGGAAGTCTTCCGACTAGCTTGGAAAGACAGTACCGTGCAGTATCGAAGAGCCCTCACTGCTGCACGATCATCCTATTTTTCCAACTTAATTGAGGAAAATAAGAACAATCCGAAATTTCTTTTTGACACTGTCGCAAAGCTAACTAAAAAGCAGCATTCGCAAATGGAGGATGGCTTTCACTTCAGCAGTAATAAATTTATGAACTTTTTTGAGGAAAAGATCATGATCATTAGAAAGCAAATTACGGACTCCTCTTTAAATCTGGGTATTCCTCCAGGGCTTCATTGTCCAGAGTCTGCACAACTCTGCCAGGACCTTGGCTCAAGGGAGATACTAAAGTGTTTTAGTACTATATCTCTTGACACAATGATGAAAATAATCATGGCCTCCAAACCCTCAAGCTGCATACTGGACCCTATTCCAACTAAACTACTGAAAGAGCTGCTTCCTGTGCTTGGCCCTCCTATGTTGAACATAATAAACGGCTCTCTATCCACCGGATGTGTACCAAGCTCACTAAAAGTGGCAGTAATAAAGCCTCTCTTGAAAAAGCCGAATCTTGACCCAGAAATTATAAAAAACTATCGGCCTATATCGAATCTTCCATTCCTCTCAAAAATGTTAGAAAAAGTTGTTGCGCAGCAACTCACTGCCTTCCTGAAGACAAACAATGTATACGAAACGCTTCAGTCTGGTTTTAGACCCCATCATAGCACTGAGACTGCACTTGTGAAGGTAGTAAATGACCTTTTAATGACGTCAGACCGAGGCTCTGCATCTGTCCTCATGCTCCTAGATCTTAGTGCCGCTTTTGATACCATCGATCACCACATTCTTTTGGAGAGATTGGAAACCCAAATTGGTCTACATGGACAAGTTCTGGCCTGGTTTAGATCTTATCTGTCGGAAAGATATCAGTTTGTCTCTGTGAATGGTTCGTCCTCTGACAAATCAATTGTAAATTTCGGTGTTCCTCAAGGTTCCGTTCTAGGACCACTATTGTTTTCACTATATATTTTACCTCTTGGGGATGTCATTCGAAAACATAATGTTAAATTTCACTGCTATGCGGACGACACACAGCTGTACATTTCAATGAAACATGGTGAAGCCCCAAAATTGCTCTCGCTAGAAGCCTGTGTTTCAGACATAAGGAAGTGGATGGCTGCAAATTTTCTACTTTTAAACTCGGACAAAACAGAGATGCTTGTCCTAGGTCCCAAGAAACAAAGAGATCTTCTGTTGAATCTGACAATTAATCTGGATGGTTGTACAGTCGTCTCAAATAAAACTGTGAAGGACCTCGGCGTTACTCTGGACCCTGATCTCTCTTTTGAAGAACATATCAAGACTGCTTCAAGGACAGCTTTTTTCCATCTACGTAACATTGCAAAAATCAGAAACTTTCTGTCCAAAAATGACGCAGAAAAATTAATCCATGCTTTTGTTACTTCTAGGCTCGACTACTGCAATGCTCTACTTTCCGGCTACCCGGATAAAGCACTAAACAAACTTCAGTTAGTGCTAAATACGGCTGCTAGAATCCAGACTAGAACCAAAAAATTTGATCATATTACTCCAGTGCTAGCTTCCCTACACTGGCTTCCTGTTAAGGCAAGGGCTGATTTCAAGGTTTTACTGCTAACCTACAAAGCATTACATGGGCTTGCTCCTACCTATCTTTCCGATTTGGTCCTGCCGTACATACCTACACGTACGCTACGGTCACAAGACGCAGGCCTCCTAATTGTCCCTAGAATTTCTAAGCAAACGGCTGGAGGTAGGGCTTTCTCCTATAGAGCTCCATTTTTATGGAATGGTCTGCCTACCCATGTGAGAGACGCAGACTCAGTCTCAACCTTTAAGTCTTTACTGAAGACTTATCTCTTCAGTAGGTCCTATGATTAAGTATAGTCTGGCCCAGGAGTGTGAAGGTGAACGGAAAGGCTGGAGCAACGAACCGCCCTTGCTGTCTCTGCCTTGTCGGTTCCCCTCTTCCCACTGGGATTCTCTGCCTCTAACCCTTTTACAGGGGCTGAGTCACTGACTTACTGGTGTTCTTCCATGCCGTCCATGGGAGGGGTGCGTCACTTGAGTAGGTTGAGCCACTGACGTGGTCTTCCTGTCTGGGTTGGCGCCCCCCCCTTGGGTTGTGCCGTGGCGGACATCTTTGTGGGCTATACTCGGCCTTGTCTTCGGACGGTAAGTTGGTGGTTGTAGATATCCCTCTAGTGGTGTGGGGGCTGTGCTTTGGCAAAGTGGGTGGGGTTATATCCGGCCTGTTTGGCCCTGTCCGGGGGTATCATCGGATGGGGCCACAGTGTCTTCTGATCCCTCCTGTCTCAGCCTCCAGTATTTATGCTGCAGTAGTTTATGTGTCGGGGGGCTAGGGTCAGTCTGTTACATCTGGAGTATTCTCTTGTCTTATCCGGTGTCCTGTGTGAATGTAAATATGCTCTCTCTAATTCTCTTTCTTTCTTTCTTTCTCTCGGAGGACCTGAGCCCTAGGACTACCTGGCATGATGACTCCTTGCTGTCCCCAGTCCACCTGGCCATGCTGCTGCTCCAGTTTCAACTGTTCTGCCTGCGGCTACGGAACCCTGACCTGTTCACCGGACGTGCTTGTTGCACCCTCGACAATTACTATGATTATTATTATTTGACCATGCTGGTCATTTACGAACATTTTAACATCTTGACTATGTTCTGTTATAATATCCACCCGGCACAGCCAGAAGAGGACTGGCCACCCCTCATAGCCTGGTTCCTCTCTAGGTTTCTTCCTAGGTTTTTGGCCTTTCTCAGGAGTTTTTCCTAGGGAGTTTTTCCCAGCCACCGTGCTTCTTTCACATGCATTGCT
This sequence comes from Salmo trutta, assembly GCF_901001165.1. Classification (NCBI taxonomy): domain Eukaryota; kingdom Metazoa; phylum Chordata; class Actinopteri; order Salmoniformes; family Salmonidae; genus Salmo; species Salmo trutta. Next base: position 46,179,399 of record NC_042980.1, read on the forward strand.
TGCTGTTTGGGGTTTTAGGCTGGGTTTCTGTACAGCACTTTGAGATTTCAGCTGATGTACGAAGGGCTATATAAATAAATTTGATTTGATTTGATTTGATTTATTGCATTTACCTTTTCCAAATGGGCGGTAATTTAGAATGCATAAGATAATGTATTTACGATAGCATAGCTGCTGTTTGTGGTTCCTAAGTCTTCCCGCTCTTTCATTCAAGCCCAACCCCCTTTCCTTTGTGTAACCAGGTTCCGTCCACCGGGACGTTTTCTGTATGACATCATTGGTATTCTGTGTATATGTAATTCTGTGTGATTAGTTTAGGTATTTAGTAAATAAATAATTAAATCCAATTTTGTATTGCTCATTCAACTTGTTAGCCAGGGTTCGTGAAGATTTTATAACTTTCATTATGAGACTGAAAATAAGATAAGGGTTAATATTGACTGCTATCGATGTAAAATATTACTAAGTATTTTAAGAGTTTATTCGGAAGATAACGGCTCTATAAACGTTCTTCCGTGGTGCCCCGGCTTTCTAGTTAATTACATTTACATGATTAGCTTAATCAGGTAATATTAATTACCGAGAAATCATTTTATAGGTTAGCATGTCATATCACTTAATCCGGCATAGCCAAAGACACGACAATTTTGTTGGAGTGTTTGGGTGAAATGAAATACCTCAATAGAGAACTTTGTTCAATTAAGAAAACATACTCCTGACTCGTTTATTCCACCTTTCCGCTTTTGAACAACATCAAATTACTTGGTCCGCTCACACAACGCAGGTGCATTTTTTAGTAATCAAGGTGACAGACAGACATTGACACATTCAATACCTCCTTGCACACTCTTGCCTGCATCTAGTTGATCTAGGGTGTAATCATTAGTCAGTTCAAAACGGGAGTTTCTATTGGACAAATTCAGGTCTGTTTATCCTTGTTTTGTTCCGTTTGCTTCCGTTTAAGAAACATTTTTCAACAGAATTGGTGGAATGAATACACGCCTGATCACACGCAATCACAGTTCACTTTCATAGCAGTCAAATAGAAACAGCATGATCCCTTTGATCACTGTATAGCTAATTCCTTCTCCCACCTACGCGCTCCCCTCCTCTCACCTTTTCCCTTGTGGACTTCAGTGCACAACACATCGGCTGTCTGTGATCAGACGAAAAAACCTTTCCAAGTCAAACCTTCATATCTGCGCTATACACAGCCGACATCGTTGTTACCATATTATATCATCATAGTCAACATAGCTACTAGAGCTAACACGTTAGTAAACCTGTTACAATCATGCAGCACAGTGTTCAGTCAGCAGCAAGCAGTTTAGCAGTTACACCGGCGGGCCCCAGTGGCTAACAATTTATAAAACCTATAAACTTACCTTGACTTGGAAGAGTTCCTTCATTTGATACCCATAGCCAGCTAGCTAACATAGTGTCCCTCTCTGTTTGAGCCAGGTGTTTGAGTAGGCTAAACTAGCTAGCTAACTTCGCTAGCTAAGTAGGTGAAAGTTAAACAAATATGAATAATAGCTAGCTCTCTCTGTCTCTTGCTGCTCCTTAATAATATATTTTTTGAAATGGTTCAAAACTGTTCCTATTGCCTTTCTCTCTATTTGGGTAACCTATTCACCACATGTTATGTATTGCAGTGCTAGCTAGCTGTAGCTTATGCTTTCTGTACTAGATTCATTCTCTGATACTTTGATTGGGTGGACAACTTGTCAGTTTATGTTACAAGAGCTCTGATAGGTTGGAGGTCGTCCTCCAGAAGTTGTCATAATTACTGTGTAAGTCTATGGAAGGGGGTGAGAAACACAAGCCTCGTAGATTTTGTATTGAAGTCAATGTACCAAGAGGAAGATCCTCTGGCTACACAATGTTGCTACTCTACAGAGTGCTGTTGAGGCTACTATAGACCTTCATTGTAAAACCGTGTGTATTAATCAAATATTTGGTGATGTGAATATATTTAGCATATTTTTATTTAAAAAATATAACTTTTTAAATGTTTCGCTATTTAATCAATCTGAAATTTAAAGAGGAGGATGGTCCTCCCCTTCCTCTGAGGAGGAGCCTCCACTGGTTAATGTACAGTGCAGAATAACATGTCTGTGTGTTTGTGTGTGTGTTCGTTCCCATCTGACCTTGTTCAACGTATCTCACAACTTCTGAAGGTTCGTCAAATTCATTGACTTTATCTCTGTATGAGATGACAGCCTCCCATTTCACTGTCCTGTCTTTACAGAGTTGAAGTAGCAGTGGGCACCTGGTGACAATACCTGGAAACAAGGAAGTACCAATGACAGATCATTATACTATATTACAGAACAATCAACACAACAATCAATATGACAGTACAGTCAACAATGGAGAGGGACATGAATTTTATGATAAATATATAACTTCTGCAGGCTAAGGACAACAAGGTTGCTGTAATGTTCTGAAAGCACGTCAGACATTTACAGTGTCTGAATAAATGGTTAGAAAACTCATGTACAGTTAACATTTTCTGAAAGGTTTTTCTGTGGTTATCAAGTTAATTTGAAGATTCTAAACTTTTCAGTAATGTCCGTGTCTCTGTGGTCCTATTGTACTGTCTGTTTCCTGACCTCGTCTATGGACACAGATAATGTGAAAACCTGCTTCAGGGTTGTTTACCTAGCCACTGGCATCAATCGCCAACTTCAGCATTTTCAAACCAAAAACGAGTCAATGCACAAATCATGTCTAAGTTCCACAATCACTTTCAGACTTTCTGTGATTTGGAATGACATTTAAAATGCTAATTTTGATTTTAATTGTTTTTTGTATGTTCAGGAAACAATACAGATTCTCACCAGTCCCTCTGGGCAGCGCCACCCCAGAAAGGGTCTCAAGCACAGAGCTTTTTCCTGAACTCTGGTCTCCCACCACAGCAATGGTTGGCAGTGGAAGCTCCTTATCTATCCCTATGGATCTCATGTCATCTATTAAGTCTATGAAGGGCCGGACCTTCTCCGCCAGCTGGTCTTGGAACATCCTGATGGAATGTCAGGGATACAAAACAATGCCATTATGAATGGTTAATTTGTTGATAGACATGCATGGCAAAATTCATTGTTTGACACAGTTTTTATAGTTAGTGTCTTACTATTGTTTGAACTACATGGGATGAGAAAATGAATTCCCCAAAAATGTTAATACTACACCATGTGTAACAAAATGTCCCACTATTTACTGTATAAATTATCACCACTGTATAAATAATCACCATCACCATGAAATTGAGATAATTAGGATCATAGTATTGTGGTACAGCGTAATTCAGAGTAGTACTGCAAGGGTGCAAATAACAAGTTGAAAATCCTTCATCATTTCAAAACCAAAAACTGAAGTAATGTTGTCCCACCTCGGTCCATCGTCATAAGATATGTCTCTCTTCCGCTGAAATAAAAGAGAATGAAAGCTAAACCATTTAGATGAAAATACAGAATAACAGCAATGCATCTGTATTTTGAACTGAAGTAATTATAATCTAAATCATCACATCACTATAACATAAGAGGAGATACAGTCTCATATGCCCATATCAGAAGCTTACAATTTGCCAACTCTAATACACTGGGTATACCAAACATTAAGAACAACTTCCTACTGTTGAGTTGCTAGATGAGAATCTTGTAAAAATTAAAGTGTAGGGTAGAAACTGAATAATAAATTAATTTCATGATGTTAAAGATTAGACTAGACTATTAGATTAGAATGTATTTATCCCCTAGGTCAATGTCTATTGGATTATAACTTGGTACACTATATATACAAAAGTTTGTGGACACCCCATCAAATTAGTGGATTTGGCTATTTCAGCCACACCCATTGCTGACAGGTGTATAAAATCAAGCACACAGCCATGTAATCTCCATAGACATTGGCAGAAGAATGGCCTTACTGAAGAGCTCAGTGACTTTCAATGTGGCACAGTCATAAGATGCCACCTTTCCAACAAGTCAGTTCGTCAAATTTCAGCCCTGCTAAAGCTTCCCCGGTCAACAGTAAATGCTGTTTGGAGGAAATTATTTAATTACCTACTATACAGTTTAACTTGTTGGACTTACACTAGGATAGGGGCGCCACAGCGCATTTTGGAAAAAAATCGTTCCCATTTTCAACGGCCTACTAATCAAAGTCAGAAGCTAGGACATGCATATACTTATTTTATATGGATAGAAAACACCCTAAATTTTCTAAAACTGTTTGAATGGTGTCTGTGAGTATAACAGAACTCGTATGGCAGTCAAAACCCCGAGACCGATTGAACCAGGAAGTGGAAATCTGAATTGTCGACTCGACTTCACAGCCTTACCTATAAATCACAACGTAAAAAAATGATAATTGAGCACTTTCCAGTGCTTCCACTAGATGTCCCCAGTCTTTACAAAGTGTTTTGAGGGTTCTGCGGTGGAAACTCAGTGAAAGAGACGATGTGGCAATTGGTCACAGTCGGAGGGCCATGAGCATTGTGACGTTGGCGGCCGTGTCTGCCCCCACCTTTGGAAGTTTTTTGAAACACAATGAAATCGTCCCACTTGAATCTGATTGGCTCTCTTGTTGAAACAGGCCCTGACGATTACTTGATACAACGTTTGACATGTTTGAACGACCCTAACTTACCGTAAACAGTCATTTTGCATTAGACAGCTGCCGCCCACGGATCGACATTTGATTACAGCCTTAGGACGCGCTAACAAGAGGAAGCTAATGGAACATAAAGCATGGACTTTTTCGACCGAAAATACATTTGTCATGGACCTGGGACATCGGGAAGTGATTTCTGATGAAGACAACTAAAGGTGAGGGATTATTGGCGATATTATACAATATCAGATGTTACGTGCTATTGTTCACAGGTGGCGCCGAGCTAGGTTTTCGAGCTCAATTTCTGGGTATCGCATCCCATTTGATCTCAAAGTGTGATTACCCTGTAAAGTTAATTTAAAATCTGTTTTGACTGGTGTTTTCAAGAGATATTCATCTATAAATCTTAGATTGACAATATAAAAAAAAAAAATCGTTTTCGAATAGTTATTTATAAAATTGTAGCACTGTTTCCCGGGACGCATTTTATGGGAAATTGTTAGTCAACCTCAGGTGCCGATGTAAAATGCTGTTTTTATATAGAAATATGACCTTTATTGAACAAAAGATTGCATGCTGTGTGTAACATGATGTCCTAGGTGTGTCATCTGATGAAGTTTGTAAAAGGTTAGTGCTGCATTTAGCTGTTTTTTGGTTATATGTGATGGGTGTGCTTGCTCGGAAAATTCATATGATGCGACTTTTACCATGTACTCCTCTAACATAATCTAATATTGTGCTTTTCCTGTAAAACCTTTTTGAAATCGGACAACGAGGGTCGATTCAAGAGAGGTGTATCTATAAAACGATATGAGACAGCCCTATATTTGAAAAAAAAAATATATTGAATTTCGTTATGTTAATGTCGCTAGGAGTTTTCGCTGGAAAATGATCCCGCTAACGGGATGGTAGGCTGAAGAAGTTAATTAAACCGAACTATACATTTTTTACCCTGAGAATTGTCCATTGTTATATGTTAGTATTTTTTGCTGATACAGGATTGTTTTATGTGACTTAGTCATAAGTCCGGGCGTACAGATAAGAGCCGTTTAGGTGTGTCCTCAGTATGTGACATCCTGTTTTCACAATCTACAGGAACGTAGATGGGTGGAAACATGCAGGAAGGAACAGACAATGGTGGCAACGTCAGGTATCTTAAACCTGTTGGGGATAGGGGCAGTATTTTCACGGCCGGATAAAAAACGTACCCGATTTAATCTGGTTACTACTCCTGCCCAGTAACTAGAATATGCATATAATTGTTTGATTTGGATAGAAAACACGCTAAAGTTTCTAAAACTGTTTGAATGGTGTCTGTGAGTATAACAGAACTCATTTGGCAGGCCAAAACCTGAGAAGATTCCAAACAGGAAGCGCTCTCTCTGACCATTTCATGGCCTTCTTGATCATCTCTAACCAAAACAGGGGATCTCTGGCATGACGTGACATTTTCTAACGCTCCCATAGGCTCTCAGAAGGCGCCAGAACGATGAATGGTGGCTTTGCAGGCCCTGGCTGAAAAACATTAGCGCATTTTTATAGTGGTCGATCAGAGGACAATGAGACTGGAGGCGCGTGCACGAGCCAACACCATGTTTACTTTTTCTCTCTTTGATTGAAAACAACGACTCCCGGTTGGAATATTATCGCTTTTTTATGAGAAAAATAGCATAAAAATTGATTTTAAACAGCGGTTGACATGCTTCGAAGTACGGTAATGGAATATTTTGAATGTTTTTGTCACGAAATGCGTCGGGCGCGTCACCCTTCTTTACCCATCGGAAAGTGTCTTGAACGCACGAACAAAATGCCGCTTTTTGGATATAACTATGGATTATTTGGAACCAAACCAACATTTGTTATTGAAGTAGAAGTCCTGGGAGTGCATTCTGACGAAGACAGCGAAGGTAATCAAACTTTTCTAATAGTAAATCGGAGTTTGGTGAGTACCACACTTGGTGGGTGTCAAAATAGCTAGCCTGTGATGGCCGGGCTATCTACTCAGAATATTACAAAATGTGCTTTCACTGAAAAGCTATTTTAAAATCAGACATAGCGAGTGCATAAAGGAGTTCTGTATCTATAATTCTTAAAATAATTGTTATGTTTTTTGTGAACGTTTATCGTGAGTAATTTAGTAAATTCACCGGAAGTGTTCAGTGGGAATGCTAGTCACATGCTAGTCACTTGCTAATTTAAAAAGCTGGTTTTTGATATAAAAATGAACTTGATTGAACAAAACATGCATGTATTGTATAACATAATGTCCTAGGATTGTCATCTGATGAAGATCAAAGGTTAGTGCTGCATTTAGCTGTGGTTTGGGTTTATGTGACATTATATGCTAGCTTGAAAAATGGGTGTCTGATTATTTCTGGCTGGGTACTCTGCTGACATAATCTAATGTTTTGCTTTCGTTGTAAAGCCTTTTTGAAATCGGACAGTGTGGTTAGAAAATAGTCATATGTTTGAGAAATTGAAGTAATAGCATTTCTAAGGTTTTTGAATAACGCGCCACGGGATTCCACTGGCTGTTGAATAGGTGGGACGCCACCTAGCCCATAGAAGTTAATCTGCACAGACAAGCTAAATCAGCGTTTACACACCATGTTCCGTCCCTGTTTCCACCCATCTGCTGAACTGCCACGTAGACAAAATAGGTTGTACTTTTTCTATAAGACGAGAGAGACAACTCTGTTCATTGGGCTTTCCTAACAATGCACTGCTGGTTGGTTGCTATGGATTGCTCCATTTTTGTAAATCTTGTACTAAAGTTGATTTGAAGAATACAGTCTCTCTCCTTTTGGTTAGAATTACCACAATAATTGGTGACGAGGATGGGATGCTCACTCCGCTTGCTGATTGCTCCTGGGAGACAGAGGTTAAACTGTGTGCAAGGGCTCTGTTAGACGTGGCTCAGGTTAGCCCACACTCTGACTAAAACAGAGTAGAGAGGGACACGCCTCGGGCCTGCCGGGAGTGTCAGTGAGTGGATACGTCATTCCGGAGAGATAAGATAAACTACCATGACAGCTGCTTTGGTGAAGTGGAAGCAACAACAGCTCAACCCGCAAAGTGGTAGCATTGGACCACCATTGGACTATGGAGCAGTGGAAATGCGTTCTCTGTGGTGATGAATCATGCCTTGCCATCAGCAGTCCGATGGACGAATCTGGGTTTAGCGGATGCCAGGAGAACGCTACCTGCCCCAATGCATAGTGCCAACTGTAAAGGTTGGTGGAGGAGGAATAATGGTCTGGGGCTGTTTTTCATGGTTCGGGCTAGGCCCCTTAGTTCCAGTGAAGGGAAATCTTAATGCTACAGCATACAATTACATTCTAGACGATTCTGTTTTTCCAAATTTGTAGCAAAAGTTTGGGGAGGGCTCTTTCCAGTTTCCAGTTTCAGCATGACAATAACCCCGTGCACAAAGTGAGGTCTGTACAGAAATGGTTTGTCGAGATTAGTGTGGAAGAACTTGACTGGCCTTCACAGAACCCTGGATGCCTCTTTTAGCTGTTAGGTTCTAAATAAACAGAGTTAAAACTGACGGACAACTAGGAAAAGCTAAAACCAACTTTATTCACCCAATGGGTCCAACAGCTGAAAAGACCAAGACATTTTCCCACCAGCATCAGTATTTATACCCCCCTTTAGACAGTCTCCTCCTTCTCTCTAAACATTACATCTTTGTTGCTAGGCAGGAAGTTAAGTGATTTGGGTAATAAACTGTTCCTTCTCCCTTCAAGTGACCTGACCTCGGCCCCCATTCATCACTAATCCACAGCTATCCACCCTTATCAGGGACTCAACCATGTGATTGCCCTTTCCCTTACCTACTAACTCTTCAGATCCCATGGCTCTTATACACCCTCCATTGACACCAGCATATATGTTCCTCATACATGTAACCTATATCGTCTATATATAGCAAGTATTTCAAACTCAAGCTAGAAACCAACATAGACACCCCAAGAGACTAAAATATATTGATTAGATTGAACTAAAGTCACTATAGTATTTTAATTGTATTTTGCCAATTTTTTTTGCTCACAGACAATTTTCAAAAAATGAAATCCGTTAAACATTTAATTTAATTTGTATGACATAAGGTGTTCACCATAGAAAGACTCCCGTGTGGGGCCTTGAATGAGCAACATTTCTTATAATACAATGGAATGGTACAGTGGTATGCCTTCCTGAAGACAAACAATGTATACGAAACGCTTCAGTCTGGTTTTAGACCCCATCATAGCACTGAGACTGCACTTGTGAAGGTGGTAAATTACCTTTTAATGACGTCAGACCGAGGCTCTGCACCTGTCCTCGTGCTCCTAGATCTTAGTGCCGCTTTTGATACCATCGATTACCACATTCTTTTGGAGAGATTGGAAACCCAAATTAGTCTACATGGACAAGTTCTTGCCTGGTTTAGACCTTATCTGTCGGAAAGATATCAGTTTGTCTCTGTGAATGGTTTGTCCTCTGACAAATCAATTGTAAATTTCGGTGTTCCTCAAGGTTCCGTTTTAGGACCACTATTGTTTTCACTATATATTTTACCTCTTGGGGATGTCATTCGAAAACATAATGTTTAATTTCACTGCTATGCGGACGACACACAGCTGTACAGTTCAATGAAACATGGTGAAGCCCCAAAATTGCCCTCGCTAGAAGCTTGTGTTTCAGACATAAAGAAGTGGATGGCTGCAAACTTTCTACTTTTAAACTCGGACAAAACAGAGATGCTTGTTCTAGGTCCCAAGAAACAAAGAGATCTTCTGTTGAATCTGACAATTAATCTGGATGGTTGTACAGTTGTCTCAAATAAAACTGTGAAGGACCTCGGCGTTACTCTGGACCCTGATCTCTCTTTTGAAGAACATATCAAGACTGTTTCAAGGACAGCTTTTTTCCATCTACGTAACATTGCAAAAATCAGAAACTTTCTGTCCAAAAATGACGCAGAAAAATTAAGCCATGCTTTTGTTACTTCTAGGCTGGACTACTGCAATGCTCTACTTTCCAGCTACCCGGATAAAGCACTAAACAAACTTCAGTTAGTGCTAAATACGGCTGCTAGAATCCTGACTAGAACCAAAAAATTTGATCATATTACTCCAGTGCTAGCCTCCCTACACTGGCTTCCTGTTAAGGCAAGGGCTGTTTTCAAGGTTTTACTGCTAACCTACAAAGCATTACATGGGCTTGCTCCTACCTATCTTTCCTATTTGGTCCTGCCGTACATACCTACACGTACGCTACGGTCACAAGACGCAGGCCTCCTAATTGTCCCTAGAATTTCTAAGCAAACGGCTGGAGGTAGGGCTTTCTCCTATAGAGCTCAATTTTTATGGAATGGTCTGCCTACCAATGTGAGAGACGCAGACTCAGTCTCAACCTTTAAGTCTTTACTGAAGACTTATCTCTTCAGTAGGTCCTATTATTAAGTATAGTATGGCCCAGGAGTGTGAAGGTGAACGGAAAGGCTGGAGCAACGAACCGCCCTTGCTGTCTCTGCCTTGCCGGTTCCCCTCTTTACACTGGGATTCTCTGCCTCTAACCCTATTACAGGGGCTAAGTCACTGGCTTACTGGTGTTCTTTCATGCCGTCCATGGGAGGGGTGCGTCACTTGAGTGGGTTGAGTCACTGACGTGGTCTTCCTGTCTGGGTTGGCGCCACCCCTTGGGTTGTGCCATGGCGGAGATCGTTGTGGGCTATACTCGGCCTTGACGGTAAGTTGGTGGTTGGAGACATCCCTCTAGTGGTGTGGGGGCTGTGCTTTGGCAAAGTGGGTGGGGTTATATCCTGCCTGTTTGGCCCTGTCCGGGGGTATCATCGGATGGGGCCACAGTGTCTTCTGATCCCTCCTGTCTCAGCCTCCAATATTTATGCTGCAGTAGTTTATGTGTCGGGGGGCTAGGGTCAGTCTGTTACATCTGGAGTATTTCTCTTGTCTTATCTGGTGTCCTGTGGGAATTTAAATATGCTCTCTCTAATTCTCTCTTTCTCTCTTTCTGTCTTTCTCTCGGAGGACCTGAGACCTAGGACCATGCCTCAGGACTACCTGGCATGATGACTCCTTGCTGTCCCCAGTCCACCTGGCCGTGCTGCTGCTCCAGTTTCAACTGTTCTGCCTGCGGCTATGGAACCCTGACCTGTTCACCGGACGTGCTTGTTGCACCCTCGACAACTACTATGATTATTATTATTTGACCATGCTGGTCATTTATGAACATTTTAACATCTTGACCATGTTCTGTTATAATATCCACCCTGCACAGCCAGAAGAGGACTGGCCACCCCTCATAGCCTGGTTCCTCTCTAGGTTTCTTCCTAGGTTTTTGTCTTTCTAGGGAGTTTTTCCTAGGGAGTTTTTCCTAGCCACCGTGCTTCTTTCACCTGCATTGCTTGCTGTTTGGCGTTTTAGGCTGGGTTTCTGTACAGCACTTTGAGATATCAGCTGATGTACGAAGGGCTATATAAATGCATTTGATTTTGATTTGATTTATAGTAATACAATGGAATGGTACAGTGGTATATTAATACAATGGAATGGTACAGTGGTATAGTAATACAATGGACAGAGCTACAGATGTAGTCCTGGAGATTGACATGCATGCAGAATTACCTTGAAGGAGTGGTTGCTTTCGGGCAGGCAGGTTGCTTGCTGAGTCATTTCAGTTGTTTTAGGCTCTTCTTGTACAGTGGTCTACAGCTCAAATCTTACAGCTTTTATAGAACGCATATACTGTAAAAGTGAAAGTGTTTGATAATTTGATCACGATTGAGGTAAATCATTAGCCTATGAACCAAATTGATAAGACTTTTTTGATAAGGACTTGATTATCCTCTGACTATTTAGTTGTAGGAGGGCCTACGAAAAATACTTTTCCACGGGCCGCGACGGTGTCCTGGGTGGTAGCTGGCTGTCCCCGTTCCCATTCCACCTGGTCGTGTTGCTGATCCAGTTTCTGCTGTTCTGAATGCGTCTATGGAATGCTGACCTGTTCACCGGACGTGCTACATTGCCCTGGACCTGCTGTTTTGACCCTCTCTCTGATTCTGTGAATTGTTTGAATCTGTTTGTATCTGACTGCATTATGTGAGTTGAATGTGTGCTGAGTGCTGACCTTAAGAAAGTATTTATTTGCCTAAGTAGACAATAAAGGTAATCTAATCTTGTATCTGTTCCTGTACTTTAAAAACAGAGTGATTCATAGCACACGGCCTAAGTCTACATAGTTTACAGCAGGGCACACACACCTTGTATGCTCATCCACACTGGTTTTCTTCAAGTCGATTTATTTCCCGGAATGGGCGGTCAAATTCTTAGACCAAATATCGGCAAGCACTAAGGATGGGTCCTAATCAACAATACCACAGGAAGCATCCCATGCTTGGACCCAGGGTCTGCTCTTACTTCTTCCAAGGAATGTGATCATCCCAAGGACACCCATGTGTAGAAGAAAATAACCAAGATTAATGTCGTCTCAATTTCACACTAATATTTTTAAAGCAATTAGTATTGGAAAATAAATGTAAACACTGAATACATCTTTACTGTGTCATGTTTGTTATTATTTTACATGTTAAAATGGGATGTACACAGAAAATATACAATCCATTTGCGAACATAGCAAACAAATATTTAAGATATCAAATACATGAATTATATTTGTTGAAAGTATAAAAACATGTTTAATAAATCAATTCCTATAACTATGCTGAATGTTTTGAACCGCAATTTCTCCAAGCACACAAAAGATACCTTCCACTATTTAGGTGCCCACTCTATCGCAGTCAAAAACAATTAACTGGTCAAGTATTTACACAGAAATGTCATTGAGAGAGAGCGGGAGAGAGAGAGAGCAAGAGAGAAAGAGAAACAAAGGGATGTTGACTTGTTGAGTGAGAGACTGCACAGAGGGCATGCTGAAACCACAGAGACCTGTGGTGTTCCTCTCAGCCATAGTGGGGGCTTTTGAAGTTGAAGCGTTTCCTCTCTGTGAAACCTGTCATCTGGAGAGAGGAAGGGAGATGGTTTTATGTCTCAAGTCGAGAGATGATAAAGTAATGGATTCAACATGGGAAAGAACCGGACCAGTGTTGCATGTTTGTTATGGACACAAAGACAAACACTTACTTGGGTATCTTGTGAAGCATCTCTTCTCTATGACCTAAAATAATAAGCACAAGTATTCAGTGATTGAGGACGTGTCACGTCCTGACCAGTATAAGGGTTCGTTTGTCATTGTAGTATGGTCAAGGCGTGGCAGGGGGTGTTTGTTTTGTGTGTTTTGGGGTTTTGGTTTAGGGGATTTTTGTTCTATGTTTCTATTTCTATGTCATTCTAGCTTTCTTTTTCTATGTTTGGCTGAGTAGTGTTTCCAATCAGAGGCAGGTGTATTTTGTTGTCTCTGATTGGAAGCCATACTTAGGCAGCCCTTTTTTTCCTTTGGGTTTGTGGGTGGTTGTTTCCGTTATAGTTTTTTGTACCTGTAACGGCTGTCGTCTGAAGAAGTGGACCAAGGTGCAGCGGAGTTAGTGTTCATTATCAGAATTTAATATAAACAACATGAACACTATACAAAACAAGAAACGAGTAAACCGACAGCAAACAGTCCTGTCTGGTACAAAACACTGACAGAAACAATTACCCACAAACCCAAAGGAAAAACATGCTCCTTATGTGTGACTCCCAATCAGCAGCAACGAGCTTCAGCTGTGCCTGATTGGGAGCCACACACACGGCCCAAAACAAAGAAATACAAAAACATAGAAAAAGGAACATAGAACGCCCACCCAATGTAACACCCTGGCCTAACCAAAATAAAGAACAAAAACCCCTCTCTATGGCCAGGGCGTTACAGTACCCCCCCCCAAAGGTGCGGACTCCGGCCGCAAAACCTAACTCTGAAGGGGAGGGTCCGGGTGGGCCTTCTTTAGGCGGCGGCTCAGGTGCGGGACGTGGCCTCTGCTTCACCCTTGACGTCGCCCTCTTAGGTGGCGCACCTGGCCGCGCCGAAGATCTGGTGGGCGACGCTGACTGCGCCCGGCTGGCGGCCGGCGATGGTTGCGCCCGGCTGGCGGGCGACCCTGGCTGCTCCGACGGCACTGACCCAGGATTCACCAGGCTGGGGAGACATGACAGAGGCCTGTCCCTAGGCGTAGGCACAGGACTCACCGGGCTGGCGGGCGTCCCTGGCCACTCTGGCAGTTCAGGGCAGTCTGGCCACTCCGGCAGTTCAGGGCAGTCTGGCCACTCCAGCAGTTCAGGGCAGTCTGGCCACACCGGCAGTTCAGGGCAGTCTGGCCACTCCGGCAGGTCAGGGCAGTCTGGCCACTCCGGCAGGTCAAGGCAATCTGGCCACTCCGGCAGTTCAGGGCAGTCTGGCCACTCCGGCAGGTCAGGGCAGTCTGGCCACTCCGGCAGGTCAGGGCAGTCTGGCCACTCCGGCAGGTCAGGGCAGTCTGGCAACTCCGGTAGGTCAGGGCAGTCTGGCCACTCCGGCAGTTCAGCGCAGTCTGGCCACTCCGGCAGTTCAGGGCAGTCTGGCCACTCCGGCAGTTCAGGGCAGTCTGGCCACTCCGGCAGTTCAGCGCAGTCTGGCCACTCCGGCAGTTCAGGGCAGTCTGGCCACTCCGGCAGTTCAGGGCAGTCTGGCCACTCCGGCAGTTCAGGGCAGTCTGGCCACTCCGGCAGGTCAGGGCAGTCTGGCCACTGCGGTAGGTCAGGGCAGTCTGGCCACTCCGGCAGGTCAGGGCAGTCTGGCCACTCCGGCAGGTCAGGGCAGTCTGGCAACTCGGGACAGTCTGGCCACTCCGGCAGGTCAGGGCAGTCTGGCCACTCCGGCAGGTCAGGGCAGTCTGGCCACTCCGGCAGGTCAGGGCAGTCTGGCAACTCCGGTAGGTCAGGGCAGTCTGGCAACTCCGGTAGGTCAGGGCAGTCTGGCCACTCCGGCAGTTCAGCGCAGTCTGGCCACTCCGGCAGTTCAGGGCAGTCTGGCCACTCCGGCATTTCAGGGCAGTCTGGCCACTCCGGCAGTTCAGCGCAGTCTGGCCACTCCGGCAGTTCAGGGCAGTCTGGCCACTCCGGCAGTTCAGGGCAGTCTGGCCACTCCGGCAGTTCAGGGCAGTCTGGCCACTCCGGCAGGTCAGGGCAGTCTGGCCACTGCGGTAGGTCAGGGCAGTCTGGCCACTCCGGCAGGTCAGGGCAGTCTGGCCACTCCGGCAGGTCAGGGCAGTCTGGCAACTCGGGACAGTCTGGGCAGTCTGGCAACTCGGGACAGTCTGGGCAGTCTGGCAACTCGGGACAGTCTGGGCAGTCTGGCAACTCGGGACAGTCTGGGCAGTCCGGCAACTCGGGACAGTCTGGGCAGTCCGGCAACTCGGGACAGTCTGGGCAGTCCGGCAACTCGGGACAGTCTGGGCAGTCCGGCAACTCGGGACAGTCTGGCCACTCCGGCAGTTCGGGACAGTCTGGCCACTCCGGCAGTTCAGGGCAGTCTGGCCACTCCGGCAGTTCAGCGCAGTCTGGCCACTCCGGCAGTTCAGCGCAGTCTGGCCACTCCGGCAGTTCAGCGCAGTCTGGCCACTCCGGCAGTTCAGCGCAGTCTGGCCACTTCGGCAGTTCAGCGCAGTCTGGCCACTCCGGCAGTTCAGCGCAGTCTGACCACTCCGGCGACTGTTGACTGGCGGGCAGCTCCGACGACTGTTGACTGACGGGCAGCTCCGACGACTGTTGACTGACGGGCAGCTCCGACGACTGTTGACTGACGGGCAGCTCCGACGACTGTTGACTGGCGGGCAGCTCCGACGACTGTTGACTGGCGGGCAGCTCCGACGACTGTTGACTGGCGGGCAGCTCCGACGACTGTTGACTGGCGGGCAGCTCCGACGACTGTTGACCGGCGAGGCTGGGTTTATGCACTTGCCGTTTAGTGCGGGGAGCGGGAACAGGACGAGTTGAACTGGGTGGACGCACTTCCGGGTCCGCACGAGAGACAGGAGCTGGAAACCCAGGGCTATGGAGGCGCACAGCCGGTCTAGATCTTACCTCCTGCACAACCCGCCTTGGCTCGATGGAACTAGTCACCCTGCACGAGCGGAGTGCTCGTACAGGGCAGACTGGGCTGTGCAGGGGCTTGATGGTAGCCGTGCGTAGAGCGGGAGTTGGGTAGCCTGGTCCTCGGAGGCGTACCGGCGACCAGATGCGCTGCGCAGGCATCCTCCTACCAGGCTGGATGCCCGCTCTAGCACGGCACCTGCGAGGGGCTGGAATAACTCGCACCGGACTGTGCGTGCGTATGGGTGAGATATTGCGCTTCTCAGGGAAACATGGCGCTCCCCACCTCATACGCTCCTCCATATAACCACGGGTAGCTGGCTTCCGGCTCTTCCCTCGCCTAGCCAAACTACCCGTGTGCCCCCCCAAAAAAAATTCTTGGGGGTGCCTCTCGTGCTTCTCCCTCAGCGCGTCTCTGGCCTCATACCACCGCCTCTCTGCCTTGGCTGCTTCTATTTCCCACTGCGGGCGGCGATACTCCCCAGCCTGATGCCAAGGTCCGGCCCCGTCCAGAACTTCCTCCCAAGTCCACTTCTCCCGCCAGTCCAACTCGAATGCCGTCTGCTCCTTCCTCTGCTGCTTGGTCCTTTGGTGGTGGGTGATTCTGTCACGGCTGTCGTCTGAAGAAGTGGACCAAGGTGCAGCGGAGTTAGTGTTCATTATCAGAATTTAATATAAACAACATGAACACTATACAAAACAAGAAACGAGTAAACCGACAGCAAACAGTCCTGTCTGGTACAAAACACTGACAGAAACAATTACCCACAAACCCAAAGGAAAAACATGCTCCTTATGTGTGACTCCCAATCAGCAGCAACGAGCTTCAGCTGTGCCTGATTGGGAGCCACACACACGGCCCAAAACAAAGAAATACAAAAACATAGAAAAAGGAACATAGAACGCCCACCCAATGTAACACCCTGGCCTAACCAAAATAAAGAACAAAAACCCCTCTCTATGGCCAGGGCGTTACAGTACCTTACGGAACTGTTGGTCGTTGTTTTCTTGTTTTGTTGAAAGTGTTCTATTAAAAGTAAAAGATGAGCACTATACCCGCTGCGCCTTGGTCTACTCCTTTCGACGGCCGTTACAGAACCACCCACCAAAAGAAGACAAAGCAGCGTGGATTGGAGCCCCGGGGAGAAGGATGGACATGGAAGTCGAAATGTCGATTCTGGGAGGACAAGTTAAGGGAGCTACAGGAGCCTGAGAGGCAGCCGGGGAGTTGGGATAAGTCAGGTTGGAGACCTGAGCCAACTCCCCGTGCTTATTATGGGGAGCGACGGATCAAGCAGGCACCCAGTTATGCTGAGTTACGCACTGTGTCACCAGTGCGCAGCTATAGGCCGGTGCGGTCGATACGGGCTCCTCAGCGTTGCCGTGCTAGAGTTGGCACTCAGCCAGGGAGAAGTGCGCCGGCGCAGCACATCTGGCCACCAGTGCGTCTCCTAGGTCCAGCCTACCCTACGCCTGCTCTACGCATGGCAGCCATCATTCCCAGCACAGCCGAGTTCGCCCTGTGCCAGCGCTCCGCCCATGCCGGGCTATAGTGACCATCCAGCCAGGACGGTGTGTGCCAGCCCTGAGCTCCAGATCTCCGGTACGCCTCCATAGCCCAGTACGTCCTGTTCCTGCTCCTCGCACCAGCCTTGAGGTGCGTGTTACTAGTCTGGCGCCTCCAAAGCCAGCCCCACGCATCAGGCCTCCAGTGCGCATTCCCCATCCAGAGCCTCCAGCGACAGTTCCCGTCTAACGCTGTACTAGAGACCACAGGGCTGTACTAGAGACAACAGGGCTGTATTAGAGACAACAGGGCTGTATTAGAGACAACAGGGCTGTATTAGAGACAACAGGGCCGTATTAGACACAACAGGGCTGTATTAGAGACAACAGGGCTGTACTAGAGACAACAGGGCTGTATTAGCGACAACAGGGCTGTACTAGAGACAACAGGGCTGTATTTGTATTTGTGTTTATTATGTTCCTGCCAAGGCAGCAGCTACACTTCCTGGGGTCCGGCAAAATCAAGGCAGTTGTCACGTTCTGACCAGTAAGGGGTCATTTTGTTATTGTAGTATGGTCAGGACGTGGCAGGGGTGTGTTTGATTTATGTGTCTTGGGTTTTTGGGTAATGTTCTATGTTGTCTATTTCTATGTTTGAATGTCTATTTAGTCTATTTCTATGTTCAGGTTTTGGTTTCGCCTTCAATTGGAAGCAGCTGTTCTTCGTTGCTTCTAATTGGAGGCCATATTTAAGTAGGGGGTTTTTGTCACTGTGTTTGTGGGTAGTTGTTCCATGTATAGCCTTACAGGACTGTTTTTTTTTGTCGTTGTTTGTTATTTTTGTTAAGTGTTCACGTTTATCCAAATAAAAAAGGAAGATGAGCACGATACCCGCTGCGCCTTGGTCCACTTTTTATGACGCAACTGAAAGAACTACCCACCAAACGAAGACCAAGCAGCGGGGTTTGGAGCACCAGGGAGGATGGACTTGGAGTGATGAACGACGATTCAGGGAGGACAAACTAAGGGAGCTAGAGGAGACCAGGAGGCATCCCCCCCCACCCCAAAACAAAATTGGGGGGGCACACGGGGAGTTGGCCAGAGTCAGGATGCAGACCTGAGCAAACTCCCCGTGCTTATTACAGGGAGCGACGGATCAAGAAAGCGAGCTATGCGGAAATGCGCACTATATTGCCCAGAAGCATTCAAAGGCAGGTGCGATTGGTTAAAGCTCCTCAGTGTGGCCAGGCGATGTTGAGCACTCAGCCAGGAAGGGTTGTGCAGGCTGTATGCTCCAGACCTCCAGTGCGTCTCCAGGGTCCAGTTTACCCTGTTCCTGCTCCTTGCACTAGCCCTGAGGTGCGTGTCACCAGTCTGGCGCCTCCAAAGCCAGCCCCACGCACCAGGCCTTTAGTGCGCCTGCCCAGTCCAGTACGTCCTGTTCCTGCTCCTCGCACTAGCCCTCCAGTGCGCCTCCATAACCCGGTACAGCCAGTGCCTGCTGTGAGCACTCTGCCATTAGTACGTCCTGTTCCTGTTCCCCGCACTCGCCCGCCAGTGCGCAGCCAGAGTCGCCCGCCAGTGCGCAGCCAGAGTCGCCCGCCAGTCCGGAGCTCCCTGAGTCACTCCTCAGCCCAGAGCCTTCAGCGAGGGTGGACAGGTTAGGTTGGGGATTAGGGCCGGAACCAGAGCCACCTCCGTAGGGGGGAGTTTGGAGAAGGGGGGGGGGATGTAGCACAGGAACCGTCGTTGACGGTGGCCACCCTCCCTTCCCTCCCTTTAGGTTTGGGGTTGTTTTGTGTTTGTTTTTTTGTTAGGTGCAGTCGGGGTCTGCACCTTTGGGGGGGGTACTGTCACGTCCTGACCAGTATAAGGGTTCGTTTGTCATTGTAGTATGGTCAGGGCGTGGCAGGGGTGTTTGTTTTAGGGTTTTGGTTTAGGGGATTTTTGTTCTGTGTTTCTATTTCTATGTCATTCTAGCTTTCTTTTTCTATGTTTGGCAGAGTAGGGTTTCCAATCAGAGGCAGATGTTTTTAGTTGTCTCTGATTGGAAGCCATACTTAGGCAGCCCTTTTTTCCTTTGGGTTTGTGGGTGGTTGTTTCCGTTATAGTCTTTTGTACCTTACGGAACTGTTGGTCGTTGTTTTGTTGAAAGTGTTCTATTAAAGATGAGCACTATACCCGCTGCGCCTTGGTCTACTCCTTACAACGTTGATTACAACATGTTTATGTACACTCTTGGATACTCATGTATAGAAATAACAGTATACTGTATGTGACCGACCACCTTGATTCGGTCTTACGTAGCAACATTTGAAATGGTATTTTTTTATATTGAATATAAGCAGAGACACAGAGCTACAAAATGGTATATCATACACTGCATTTTTGAGGAACAAGGGGAAAGTAATTCTGCTTTGAAAGTTGATATACTTGTAACCTTAATTTTGAGAAAATGGCCTTTGAATGGTTTGGTGCACCTACTGGAGAGCTCTCCTTTGTCTACACCCATTCAGCATTGTTCACACCCTCTAAAGCTTTCGCCCCACCCATCTCTTGAAGTATTCACATGTGAGGTCATGTGCTAAACAGTGAGTAGTGTTGTAAAGATTAAGACTAAAAGTAGTGGCCTACAATAAGCAAAAATTCCAGGTAAACACAAAGTGTTCAGATAAAAATATATTATAAATATTAGATGACTCTTACCCAGACACACTTGTCTAAATTGATGAACATGTTAGAGAAATGCTATATTCCCCAGCCACATCTTGCCAAGTGGATGGGTCTCTACAGAATGTGTAAACGGTCCGGCCAAATGGTTACATGCATAGTAGCAATATCAGAAATAGATAGTGTCAATATAAATATAATAATGTACAGTATCAATAATGATATCAGTGACAGATGAGGTAGTTAAATGCATACAATCAGGGGTAAAGTGGCTGAGCAGCGGGATAAAAAAAATTGTAGCAGCAATGCGTGTGTGTTAGGAGAGAGTCATTTGAATAGAGGCACTGCAGATAGTGCTGATGACTGGTCCGTCCGAGCCACGCATGAACAAGGGAATCCATAATCGAAGAGCCTGTTTCTGTCCTGCCCTTGTCTTTGGTGCAGGGCATGTGATGTCCATAGCCTCTTCATCACAAAACTCCCTGATCTTCTCAAAAAGATAAGTTTGTCTAGCTGTGTCCAGTCCAGATGATGCTAATGTCAGCTAGCTGGTTAACAGTAAACTTCAACTTGCAATGAAAACAACTTTCTGACAACATTAGAAACGTATAATATCTGAGATTAGACTCTTACCCGTATTCATGGATGAACGCTTCACGGCAGCCTTCAACCTCTTTCATTAAATAAGAGGTCCTGTTTCATTTCTGTTTAGTTTTAACGCTTGCTTCGCCCGTTGTGTCAAATCACTCTCGTTCACACTGACCTTGAGCAATGCCATAAGAATCATCTTTAACTTTAGCTCCCACCCAAACTCTGACCATTTTACTCACCCAAGCAGAGCTGGTTAGGCTGCTGTCATCTTATCCAGAGCGTTGGTGACTGTAACTGTGCTACTGGCAACAATTTAATTGAGCTTTTTAGCTGACGTTTTCTGACACCGGCCATATTCAACGGCTGTTGAGCGTTCGTAAATTCATCAGTTATTCTGTGCTCTGGCACACCCAGACTAGAGTGTTCTGAAACAGTTGTTGCAGAGACATTCTTTTAAAATGGATACTTGAATAGTTGAGTCTTTTGTTAAGTTTTACCACAGGTTACATAAAAAAAAATCTGCCTTAGACAGGATTACTTACTAATACTGACTAGCTCAAATAGACAGAAGCTTGCTATATGGCAAACCAATCCAAACTCATCTCTCGTCATGTCCAGCCCACTCATTATCTCACCCAATCATGGCTAGCGGGAAGGTTGCACACTTTTTCTGCGGCTTAATCAAATAAGCTCGTATTTTAATCATTTTATTCGTATTTACAGACGGCATACAAGTTTGTTATTAAGGCACATGAAAGTTCACGTTTGAGAAGGCATTTCTGCCCCCCCAAAAAATGCATTTTGATTAAAAAAAAGTTTCAGTTGAAATGGATGTCCTGTGAAGTAGTGACCCACGACATACGCCAAGTATGTCTGAAACGGGTCATATATTTAGGAGGGTAAAATGTTTAAGCATAAACCCTTTCATCAGCTCCTGAATATCTGACCTTATAAATGAATCTGCTCAATTTCACTGCGTTTGATGTGCCTGCACCAACATACCTTGTCTCGTGGTCCCAGCTCAGAGTCAAATATTTGCATATTATTAGTACATTTGGATAGAAAACTCTCAGAAGTTTCTAAAACTGTTTGAATGATGTCTGGGAGCATAACAGAACTCATATGGAAGGTAAAAACCTGAGAAAAATCCAACCAGGAAGTGTGGAAATCTGAGGCTTGTAGTTTTCAAGTGAATCCCTATCAAACATACAGTGACTTAGGGTTCATTTTGCACTACCTAAGGCTTCCACTAGATGTCAACAGACTTTATAACCTTGTTTTATGCTTCTACTGTAAATGGAGAGAGAATAAGAGCCCATTCTACCAGTGGACTATGCTGAGGCCAGTCTGCACAGTCACACAGGCGCGCCATTCCTTCTTTTTCCTCCGTAATGTATAATCTATTGTCCGGTTGGAATATTATCGAAGATGTATGATAAAAAGACCATAAGGATTGATTGTAAACATCATTTGACATGTTTCTACGAACGGTAATGGAACTCTTCTGACTTTTCATCTCGGGTTTGCGCTCGCGCATTGTGCTTTGGAATAGTTATGTAAACGCGCGAACAAAACGGAGGTATTTGGACATAAATGATAGACTTTATCGAACAAAACAAACATTTCTTGTGGAAGTGGGAGTCCTGGGAGTGGATTCCGACGAAGATCAGCAAAGGTAAGGGAAGATTTATAATACTACTTTTGAGTTTTGTTGACGCCATAACATGGCGGGTAACTGTATAGCTTGCTTTGATGGCTGAGCTCTGTACTCACAATATTGAACAATGTGCTTTCACCGTGAAGATTTTTTGAAATCTGTCACAGCGGTTGCATTAAGGAGATGTTTATCTATAATTCTTTGAATAACAGTTTAATATTTTATCAACGTTTATGACGAGTATTTCTGTAAATTGATGTGCTCATTCACCGGATGTTTTGGGAGGAAAATAATTTCTGAACATTACGCGCCAATGTAAAATGGGGTTTTTGGATATAAATCTGAACTTGATCGAGCAAAACAATTGTGTAACGTGAAGTCCTATGAGTGTCATCTGATGAAGATCATCAAAGGTTAGTGCTTAATTTTAGCTGTATTTCTGGTTTTTGTGACGCCTCTCCTTGCTTGGAAAATGGCTGTGTGGCTTTTATTTTTTAGGCACTGTCCTAACATAATCTAATGTTTTGCTTTCGCAGTAAAGCCTTTTTGAAATCGGACAATGTGGTTGGATTAAGGAGAAGTGTATCTTTAAAATGGTGTAAAATAGTCGTATGTTTGAGAAATTTGAATTATGAGATTTTTGTGGTTATGAATTTGCCGCCATGCAATTTCACTGGCTGTTGGGAGTGTGTCCCGCTGGCGGAACGGGGTTCCGCTAGCGGAACGTCTGTCCTCAACAGGTTTTAATGGTGGTGCTTGGAGCCCATGACTTAAAGAAGAGTTGTCAAAATATGCAGGTGTCACAATGTCATCGGCATCCCTTACATGAGAATATAACGCAGATCAGTTATGACATCATGCTACTGAAGGTAATCTTCAAGACACCCCTAATGTCTCCTTTCTACAGTATATTAATGTACTTATTTTGTATACACTTTAAATGAATGCAGGGCCTTATAAGAAATGCATTCAATTGATACTGATTATCTTCACTGACATGAATGTTTATACCGTTTATTCAAGGTTTATTCTGAATTAGACAAACAGAATAGAATAACTTTCTCATTTTATTTTATTTATTTTCCTCTTATATTTAAAGACCACAGCTCGTCTAACTGAGAATGTGACGGTCATTGGACTCCCAAAGGAGGATGAACATATCCCAGCATCCCCCAAATGCTCCGTAGCTGGTTGGGGCAAGACTAACTCAAACAACAAACAGGGTTCAGACGTTTTGATGGAAGTGGCAACGATGTTTGAGGATAACTCTGAATGCAAGAGCGTGTGGCAGAAATACTTTGACATAAAACAAATGATGTGCACTCGTACTACCAGAGGGAAAGGAATTTGTCAGGTAACTCAATTGAATTTGGATCAAATGATTATATTAATAGTAGAACCAACATGCTGTAGAGGACAACCAGTACAGATTTTAGTTGATCAGATAAACAGTGGGTATTTATCTGAAACATTACTGTATTGGAACACTAAAATAGCATTTGAAGTGTTCACTTATTCTCCTTTCACAATCTCACTTCTGTACGTCTGTTATCTAATTCCTGTTGTTCTGTTTTCAAGGGAGATTCAGGGGGACCTCTTATTTGTAACAACAAGGCACAGGGTATTGTTGCTTTTAATTATGCTGAGAGATGTGATGATTCCCAATATCCTCATGTGTACATGAAAATCCCTTTCTTTATGCCCTGGATTAAAGAGGTGTTGCATGGATATGGTGCCAACATGTCTTTAAACAAGCAGGAATAAAGGACCAGGAAGTACATTGATTATAGTGTACTAACATCACCGTATTTATTAATTTTTTATAAACAAATTCCTACACAATTATCCTGTATGTATTTGAACCACAATTTCCCAAAGGATACCAATAATAATGCCTTACACTTCGCCCACAGTATTAATACAAACTATACGGAAGAAAATACATTTAAAAGATATATTATTTAAGTTGTGTGTGTGTACATTTTCCCGGGGAGATTCAGGGGACTACTTATTTCTTATTTCCAAGAACAAGAACGTGGCACCGGGTGTTGTTGCTTTTACTAATTCAACAAAATGTAATGTGAAGGGACTTGTACTGTTTCTACAGGAATAGCTGGCTATATTTTCAACTGTTTCTACACTACACACAGTGCTATTATAATTATATTATTTGAAATCCTTTGCACATGAACGCTCACTCATTCGGGAATAATTGCAATCAATATATATATATATATTTACACCCATTGTGTCATCGTGATCTCTGTTGGAATCGTCAGTCCTTCTGTTGAGATTCAGTTCATCATTGTCTCTCTCTCTGCTTCCCTGAAGATCAAAGTCTTGCGTGGTTAGAATGGATACTTCAGAGTACCATTCAGAAATGTTCTCATAGAATAGATGTTTAGGCGGTTGTCGGTCTTCGCATCCCAGGTTGACATAATTTCTAGCTGCAGACTAGCAATTATTATGTAAGATTTGCTCTTATTCCGTAGGGATCGATAGTCTCAGGGTTTAACCATTTCCAGCCGTGTAGCCAATGCTCCACGTGGTATGGCTAGGAATCCAATAACTATTCGCAATCACAGCTCACACTGTGGGTTTGCTTAGTCTAAACTCAAACCTTTGCCCCCTCAGCTGACTGAGGTACGCGTGGTCTGCAGACGATTTCCTCAGCAGGGGGTTTTATTCGTAACAATCGAAAAGGCGGGTCTTTGACGCCAGATCATGTCTGTGCTCACGGGAGCAGGCCAATTACTTAGTTAAACTTTAAAAGGTAATACAATTATCTTTCATTAAAGGTTTAACATCACTTTACATCATTTCACAAATAGTTTCATCTTTACTCATTCATTTTATACAACAATAAGATACAAACCCCATAATTGAGAAATGTACATATTCAGAAATATAATTGTGTGTTTCCTGTCCTCTCTGAGGTCACCAAATAAAACACACTCGTCATACCCTTCCCTTAAGTATCCATGGACCATTCCCACAGTGGACATTTTGTATCAAATCCCCATTTTGGGGATTTAGGAGTTCGCCATGTGAAATTCTTTGTTCTCTCTGTGTCTCTTTCTGCATGGCCAGGGGGAGAGCGTCTCCTCCAGGAATGTACGACCTGAGATAACAGAACCTGGGTGCAGGAGAGAGAGAGAGAGAGTGGGGGGGGGATGCCACGATCTATACCCAGGGCCATGTCATGACAATAGATAGGACCTGTCACGGCTGTCAAATGAAGAGGACCAAGGTGCAGCGTGGTGAGTGTACATTTTCTTCTTTTATTGAATAAATGACGCCGACAAAACAATAAACAAAACAAACCATGAAGCTATTAGGCTAAGTGCCATGAACAAAGACAACTTCCCACAAAATACAGATGGAAAAAGGGCTACCTAAGTATGGTTCCCAATCAGAGACAATGATAGACAGCTGTCCCAGCTGTCCCAAAACATAGACAGGTGAACATAGAATGCCCACCCAACTCACGCCCTGACCAAACCAAAATAGAGACATAAAAAGGATCTCTAAGGTCAGGGCGTGATAGAACCCCCCCCCCCCCAAAGGATCTCTAAGGTCAGGGCGTGATAGTACCCCCCCCCCCAATGCCCACCCGGACCCTCCCTATAGGGGAGGGTCCGGGTGGGCATCTATCCACGGTGGCGGCTCAGGGGCGGGACGCAGACCCTGCTCCACCACTGGCTCACCCCACTTTGGTGGCACCTCTTTGGTAGGGTCCTTCGACGCCTACCCCGGACTGGGGACCCTCGCAGTAGGCCCTGGACTGGAGGGCGACTCTGGGAGCTCCGGACTGGAGGGCGACTCTGGGAGCTCCGGACTGGAGGGCGACTCTGGGAGCAGGCACAGGACTCACCAGGCTGGGGAGACTTCCAGGAGGCCTCCTTTGCCGAGGCACTGGATACACTGGGCCGTGGAGGCGCACTGGCGGTCTCGAGCGCAGGACTGGCACCACCCATTCTGGCAGGGTGCCCGCTTCCACCCGGCAAATGCGGGAATCTGGCACTGAGCACACCGGCCTGTGAATGCTCAGCCTTGACACAGTGCGCATCACCCCATAGCACGGGGCCTGACCAGTCATATGCTTGCCACGGTAAGCACGGGGAGTTAGCTCAGGTCTATAGCCTGACTCCGCCACTCTCCCCGTGTGCCCCCCCTCAACAATTTTTTGGGGCTGCCTCTCGGGCTACCTTGCCTGCCGTGTTCCCTCATAACGTTGGCGTTGGTCCTGCCTTCCTGCTGCCTCCGCTCTCCTGGCTGCCTCCACCTTTTCCCATGGGAGGCGATCCCTTCCGGCCAGGATTTCTTCCCACGTGTAGGATCCCTTGCCATCCAGGATGTCCTCCCATGTCCAGTCCTCTTTACAACGCTGCTTGGTCCGCTTGTGGTGGGAAGTTCTGTCACGGCTGTCAAATGAAGAGGACCAAGGTGCAGCATGGTGAGCGTACATTTTCTTCTTTTATTGATTAAATGACGCCGACAAAACAATAAACAAAACAAACCGTGAAGCTATTAGGCTAAGTGCCATGAACAAAGACAACTTTCCACAAAAGACAGGTGGAAAAAGGGCTACCTAAGTATGGTTCCCAATCAGAGACAACGATAGACAGCTGTCCCTGATTGAGAACCATACCAGGCTAAAAACAAAATAAATAAAAAACATAGACAGGTGAACATAGAATGCCCACCCCAACTCACGCCCTGACCAAACCAAAATAGAGACATAAAAAGGATCTCTAAGGTCAGGGCGTGACAGGACCTTTATTTGAATCTACGTTTCTCTGGGGAAATAATAACAAGCTATCCATACCACCAGAGGGTGGAGCGGGACCTGTATCAGCGATTTTAACCAAATCATCTGCAGAGATATATCTCCCCATGTACTCACCTAAGATTACATATTACCACGTACAGTGCATTCGGAAAAGTATTTCAGACCCCTTGAACTATTTCCACATTTTGTTACATTACAGCCTTATTCTAAAATGGATCAAACATTTTTATTTCGGTCATCAATCAAATCAAATTAAATCAAATGTTATTTATCACATTCACGTGTTTAGCAGATGTTATTGCAGGTGTAGCGAAATGCTTGTTCTTCTAGTTCCAAACTGTGCAACAATATCTAACAAGTATTATCTAACAATGTCACAACAAATACCTAATCCCCACAGATCTAAGTAAAGGAATGGAATTAAGAATAATATGAATATACGGACGAGCAATGTCAGAGCGGCATAGACTGAGATACAGTAGATATTATAGAATATAGTACATACATATGACATTAGTAATGCTAGATATGTAAAATTATTAAAGTGATATTATTAAAGTGACTAGTATTACATTTACTAAAGTGGCCAATGATTTCAAGTCTGTGTATGTAAGCCTCTCTAGTAATGGCTGTTTACAGTAACAGTCTGATGGCCTTGGGATAGAAGTTGTTTTTCAGTCTCTCTGTCCCAGCTTTGATGCACCTGTACTGACCTCGCCTTCTGGATGATAGCGGGGTGACTCAGGTGGTTGTTATCCTTGACAATTTTTTTGGCCTTCCTGTGACATCGGGTGCTGTAGGTGTCCTGGAGGGCAGGTAGTTTGCCCCCGGTGATGCGTTGTGCAGACCACCCCACCCACTGGAGAGCCCTGCGGTTGTGGGTGGTGCAGTTGCCGTATCAGGCAGTGATGCTGCCAGACAGGATGCTCTCAATTGTGCATCTATAAAGGTTTGTGAGGGTTTTAGGTGACAAGCCAAATTTCTTCAGCCTCCTGAGGTTGAAGAGGTGCTGTTGCCCTTAATCTGCTCAGCTAGAAATGATAATACCCACCAGAGGGTGAAATCGTCTTGAAAAACGTTTGTTGCAATCAGGACTAAACGATGAACCCGACATCCACGTTAATTAAGGAGCAGTAAATCGGTGGCGGATGATGGTTGCTATTGAAATCAGCTATGAGGGGGATTTTCTGGGTGTTGATGGTTTAATGAGAGACCAGCTGGCTATAATCTAGTGGCCATCAGTTATTGCAAGTGACCCATTATGTTTAATATATAGTGAGTGACAGTATCATGGAAATTAAGTGTTCTCATTTAAACCTGTATATCTATTTTTTTTTAATGTTAGGCCAATATCTGATAGTACAATATTAAATAAGAATTAAAACTTTAAAAAATAATCATAAATATCCATAATATGAAATAATGACATGACTACACAGATACAGGATCATAAATAAAACAAATATGGTGAAAATAATGTTTAGAATAATCTGAATAAACAACAAGAACAACCTAAGGAAATGAAAGTTTGATCCAGCATTAACATGGAGGAAAAACCTCATCCAAATCCTCTGCACTTTCACACAATCTCCTCTATTACATAGAGTAGGCTGCACAACTGAGACAACTCATTCACTCAATTAAACTCTGCTCCTCCACCTCACTTACTTAACTCGACCACCAGAGGGCAACACAACCACATTGCATTTCTATACTGAACTGACCTAGGCTGAAACACCTGCATTTTGGAGCTGCCTTACTCAAGAAAACAAAAAAGACACCATGTTTGTATGTGGCTTTATTAACTCAGTAAGTATGTTATTACATTGTTTGCTAACTGATATGTCAAAAGCAAAACAGGAAAAATAAATAAATGGTTTTATTATTTTTTGCATTCTCAAAAAAATACACAATCGTTGCACCAATGTACCTTACCATAAACACCAATGCCTTTCTTAAAATCAATACACAAGTATATTTTTTAAACCTGCATATTTAGTTAAAAGAAATTCATGTTAGCAGGCAATATTTACTAGGGAAATTGTGTCACTTCTCTTGCATTCAGTTCAAGCAGAGTCAGGGTATATGCAGCAGTTTGGGCTGCCAGGCTCGTTGCGAACTGTGTGAAGACCATTTCTTCCTAACAAAGACCGTAATTAATTTGCCAGAATTTTACATATTTATGACATAACATTGAAGGGTGTGCAATGTAACAGCAATATTTAGACTTGGGTTGCAACCCGTTCGATTAAATACGGAACGGTTCCAAATTACACTGAAAGAATAAATGTTTAGTTTTTTCGAAATGATAGTTTCCGGATTAGACCATATTAATGACTGAAGGCTCGTATTTCTGTGTGTTTGTTATATTATAATTAAGTCTATGATTTGATATTTGATAGAGCAGTCTGACTGAGCGGTGGTAGGCAGCAGCAGGCTCGTAAGCATTCATTCATACAGCACTTTCCTGCGTTTGCCAGCAGCTCTTCGCAATGCATGAAGCACAGCGCTGTTTATGACTTCAAGCCTATCAACTCCCGAGATTAGGCTGCCAATACTATAGTACCTATAAGAACATCCAATAGTCAAAGGTACTGTATATGAAATACAAATGGCATAGAGAGAAATTGCCCTATAATTCCTATAATAACTTCAACCTAAAACTTCTTAACTGGGAATATAGAAGACTCATGTTAAAAGGAACCACCAGCTTTCATATGTTCTCATGCTCTGAGCAAGGAACTTAAATGTTAGCTTTTTTACATCGCACATATTGCACTTTTACTTTCTTCTCCAACACAGTGTTTTTGCATTATTTAAACCAAATTGAACGTTTCATTATTTATTTGAGATTAATAGATTTTATTTATGTATTATATTAAGTTAAAATAACAGTGTTCATTCAGTATTGTTGTAATTGTCATTACCGATACCGATTATTGGAGGACCAAAAATAGCCGATAGCGATTAATCGGCCTATTTATTTATTTATTTATATATATATATATATATATATATATATATATATATATATATATATATATATATAATATATATATAAATCGTCCGATTAATCGCTATCGGCTATTTTTGGTCCTCCAATAATCGGTATCGGCATTGAAATATCACAATCGGTCGACCTCTAGTCAAGACCTCTGTCATTTTTTCTAATTTGCAGATAATAATAAAAATACAATATTTATTTTCTACACAATAAAGAAAATCAATTACAGTTCAACATCTAAATAGGCTATTTCACCCAGCATTGATCAAACCTCAGAACGCATATATTATAGATCTGACTGAGTTCTATTACCGCCTGCCTCTTTGCGAAAGAGTGGAATCATGAACAGTGGTTTGTGTGTTATGTTTGCCTGCATCCTTGATTGCCTCCTGGGCTTGCTTTTTAACAGCACATTCACCACTCTCTCAAATGGTTGAAACGTGAAACGAACTGTCACAGCTCACAGTCGGCTCTGCTGACAGCGCATTTGCGAGATGCCGGTCAAAAGGCCATTTAAAACCGTCCGCGTCTCCTGCCGTGTCTACAGACATCCCCCAAACAAACAAAAAACGACTCTTGAAGAATGAGCAGACAACTGATAAATAGTTGCATATAGATATGCCAGTCGTCAGGTGACTAACTGGCGGCAGAGACTTCTATTGCAGTAAGATTGAAGGGCTCTGGATAGTATCACTTAGCCAGCTAGAAGGATGAAGTAAGAAGCTAATGTTAAACAGAGCCTACCTCAGCAGGAGGAAAAAATATGACACTAAGTTCTCATAAGAACGTTTTTTTTACAGAGCGTAGGCTACTGAGACAGACAGTCATGTGGCACTCAGTTGTGAGGCTGAGGCAGGCTGCAATGCATGCAGGAGGAAGCAGAGGAGACGGAAAGAGAAAGTAAGCAAGCAGAGAGATTGGTTAGTACCGTGGATCCCAGACTTGGGGTAGGTGACCATGTATGGTCCCCTGAGAAAAGCTGTACTAATCTTATCAAACTTCTTAAAAAGAAGATATGTTTCAATATGAACATCTCAACAGGACCTATCTTCCCTATAGGCCGACATTACATTTACATTTACATTTAAGTCATTTAGCAGACGCTCTTATCCAGAGCGACTTACAAATTGGTGCATTCACCTATAATATCCAGTAGAACAACCACTTTACAATAGTGCATCTAAATCTTTTAAGGGGGGGTTAGAAGGATTACATTATCCTATCCCAGGTATTCCTTAAAGAGGTGGGGTTTCAGGTGTCTCCGGAAGGTGGTGATTGACTCCGCTGTCCTGGCATCGTGAGGGAGCTTGTTCCACCATTGGGGTGCCAGAGCAGCGAACAGTTTTGACTGGGCTGAGCGGGAACTGTGCTTCCTCAGAGGTAGGGAGGCGAGCAGGCCAGAGGTGGATGAACGCAGTGCCCTTGTTTGGGTGTAGGGCCTGATCAGAGCCTGAAGGTACGGAGGTGCCGTTCCCCTCACAGCTCCGTAGGCAAGCACCATGGTCTTGTAGCGGATGCGAGCTTCAACTGGAAGCCAGTGGAGAGAGCGGAGGAGCGGGATGACGTGAGAGAACTTGGGAAGGTTGAACACCAGACGGGCTGCGGCGTTCTGGATGAGTTGTAGGGGTTTAATGGCACAGGCAGGGAGCCCAGCCAACAGCGAGTTGCAGTAATCCAGACGGGAGATGACAAGTGCCTGGATTAGGACCTGCGCCGCTTCCTGTGTGAGGCAGGGTCGTACTCTGCGAATGTTGTAGAGCATGAACCTACAGGATCGGGTCACCGCCTTGATGTTAGTGGAGAACGACAGGGTGTTGTCCAGGATCACGCCAAGGTTCTTAGCACTCTGGGAGGAGGACACAAGGGAGTTGTCAACCGTGATGGCGAGATCATGGAACGGGCAGTCCTTCCCCGGGAGGAAGAGCAGCTCCGTCTTGCCGAGGTTCAGCTTGAGGTGGTGATCCGTCATCCACACTGATATGTCTGCCA
This sequence comes from Salmo trutta, assembly GCF_901001165.1. Lineage (NCBI taxonomy): Eukaryota > Metazoa > Chordata > Actinopteri > Salmoniformes > Salmonidae > Salmo > Salmo trutta. Next base: position 46,211,297 of record NC_042980.1, read on the forward strand.
GACATGCAGAGATGCGATTCACCACCTGGTTGTCAGAAGGGGGAAAGGAGAAGATTAATTGTGTGTCGTCTGCATAGCAATGATAGGAGAGACCGTGTGAGGATATGACAGAGCCAAGTGACTTGGTGTATAGCGAGAATAGGAGAGGGCCTAGAACAGAGCCCTGGGGGACACCAGTGGTGAGAGCACGTGGTGCGGAGACAGATTCTCGCCACGCCACCTGGTAGGAGCGACCTGTCAGGTAGGACGCAATCCAAGCGTGGGCCGCGCCGGAGATGCCCAGCTCGGAGAGGGTGGAGAGGAGGATCTGATGGTTCACAGTATCAAAGGCAGCAGATAGGTCTAGAAGGATGAGAGCAGAGGAGAGAGAGTTGGCTTTAGCAGTGCGGAGAGCCTCCGTGACACAGAGAAGAGCAGTCTCAGTTGAATGCCCAGTCTTGAAACCTGACTGATTAGGATCAAGAAGGTCGTTCTGAGAGAGATAGCAGGAGAGCTGGCCAAGGACGGCACGTTCAAGAGTTTTGGAGAGAAAAGAAAGAAGGGATACTGGTCTGTAGTTGTTGACATCGGAGGGATCGAGTGTAGGTTTTTTCAGAAGGGGTGCAACTCTCGCTCTCTTGAAGACGGAAGGGACGTAGCCAGCGGTCAAGGATGAGTTGATGAGCGAGGTGAGGTAGGGGAGAAGGTCTCCGGAAATGGTCTGGAGAAGAGAGGAGGGGATAGGGTCAAGTGGGCAGGTTGTTGGGCGGCCGGCCGTCACAAGACGCGAGATTTCATCTGGAGAGAGAGGGGAGAAAGAGGTCAAAGCACAGGGTAGGGCAGTGTGAGCAGGACCAGCGGTGTCGCTTGACTTAGCAAACGAGGATCGGATGTCGTCAACCTTCTTTTCAAAATGGTTGACGAAGTCATCCGCAGTGAGGGAGGAGGGGGGGGGAGGGGGAGGAGGATTCAGGAGGGAGGAGAAGGTAGCAAAAAGCTTCCTAGGGTTAGAGGCAGATGCTTGGAATTTAGAGTGGTAGAAAGTGGCTTTAGCAGCAGAGACAGCAGAGGAAAATGTAGAGAGGAGGGAGTGAAAGGGTGCCAGGTCCGCAGGGAGGCGAGTTTTCCTCCATTTCCGCTCGGCTGCCCGGAGCCCTGTTCTGTGAGCTCGCAGTGAGTCGTCGAGCCACGGAGCAGGAGGGGAGGACCGAGCCGGCCTGGAGGATAGGGGACAGAGAAAATCAAAGGATGCAGAGAGGGAGGAGAGGAGGGTTGAGGAGGCAGAATCAGGAGATAGGTTGGAGAAGGTTTGAGCAGAGGGAAGAGATGATAGGATGGAAGAGGAGAGAGTAGCGGGAGAGAGAGAGCGAAGGTTGGGACGGCGCAATACCATCCGAGTAGGGGCAGAGTGAGAAGTTTTGGATGAGAGCGAGAGGGAAAAGGATACAAGGTAGTGGTCGGAGACTTGGAGGGGAGTTGCAATGAGATTAGTGGAAGAACAGCATCTAGTAAAGATGAGGTCAAGCGTATTGCCTGCCTTGTGAGTAGGGGGGGAAGGTGAGAGGGTGAGGTCAAAAGAGGAGAGGAGTGGAAAGAAGGAGGCAGAGAGGAATGAGTCAAAGGTAGACGTGGGGAGGTTAAAGTCACCCAGAACTGTGAGAGGTGAGCCATCCTCAGGAAAGGAACTTATCAAGGCAAGACATTAAATGCTATCAACATGCAAACAATACAGTTTTACAAATGTCCTACGTTTTCATTTTGTCGCTGATCCTACTTGTCAGTGTGAATAATTCATCAGATTACCCCCTTTCAGGAGTATAAAATTACCTTGTCTAGCTAATATGTTGTGTGTTTGTAGATTGACTGAGGTGAATGAACCTACAGCAGCCAAGGCGATTTTGGCTGGGGTAATTTTTGGGATCCTGGACTTATTGAAGAGGAACCTGACATCATCACCACACATTGTGCCTTCAAAACACATCACTAAGCTAAGGACCATGGGACTAAACAACTCCTTCTGCAATTTGGTTCCTGGACTTCCTGACGGGCCGTCCCCAGGTGGTAAGGGTAGGTAACAACACATCAGCCACGCTGATCCTCAACACGTTTAACAAAACAGTCATGAAGTTATTATAATGCCATCATAAAATGTTTCTCTTCATTGATGCACTCTGACCAATTAGAAAATGGATACAACCTTCATTTAATTTGTCACTTTAAATAATATTATCAACAATCTTCACATTTTTCCTTAGTATATTTTGAGATGAAAACATAATAACACAATGCAGATATGTGATAATACAACTGTCACATCATTTTCTTTAAAACACAATTTGACAAAATGTAGAGATGCCCATCATATAAAATGTTCTGTATGCTGATCAAATGTAGGTATAATTATTGCAGTCTTTGTTGGCTACATCTCAGAATTTCTGCATTGACAAATTGTCAACCACAGTCTACTAATCTTGTCATTGGCCAGTCAAAGGTGATCCGCTTGGTCCCGCAACCTTTTACGTTTCCGGCCAACCTCTGGTACCTCCTGTAGGATTTCACTGGGGTCGTCTGTACAGCATCTCACTGATCTTAGCCGATCTTATACATTTGTTGAATACAAATATACAAGATATAACTGATTTTACTCTGTATTTAAAATGAATAGCATTTGGCCATTACTACCCTTTCCAAAAATCTGGTTATACTTCTATTAACCTGTCTCTTTTTTTGGCAACATCTCTGAATTTTGTAACTGACAAGACATCACCTTCTCAGAGGCTGCTGATTTTGTCATTGGCCAGTATAAGGCGATCCACTTGGGCCTGCAACTTTGCACGATACTGTTCAATCTCTGAATCCTCCTGTAGGATGTTATCAGTGTCATCTCTGTGTAGCAGATCCAGCATTTCACTGCACACAATCTTGGCTGACTGCTTCAGGATGAAGTAACGGATCAGCATGGGCACCTGGTCAGCCAGTCTTTGCACCACAATCTGTGAGAGAGGTGAGGTGGGATGGAGAGTGAGGGCTAGAAGTGATGAGATGGCCACAAGGCAAAGAAAAGGCAATTTACCATAAAGCAACCCTGCCACAATAACGCATGTTTGAAACATTTGTCAAAAAGCATGAACGAGAGATCTGATCATGCCCATTGATGATGTCATGGACTCCTTGTACAGGGTGGGTTTGTCGATAAGTACACTACATAACAGCTGTATGTAGTTTAGATTTTATTTCTGAAACGTCTCCTCCTGCACTCTTTAAGCAAAACATACTGTGTAGTACTTGTGTTGCATTGTACCTCATAGTATGCCTTGAGCAGCCCAGGGTACTTGCTCCTGGTGTCTTCATCTGAGCAGTCTGAGGGGTCTGGGGGGTGTGAGGGGTCTGGGGGGTTTGAGGGGTCTGGGGGGTTTGAGGGGTCTGGGGGGTGTAAGGGGAATGAGGGGTCTGGGCGGTGTGAGGCGTGTGAGCCGCGTGAGCGACGTGATCCGCGTGAGCGACGTGAGCCGTGTGAGCGACATGAGGGGTCTGGGGGGTGTGAGGGGAGTGAGAGGTCTGGGGGGTTCGAGGGGAGTGAGCGGTGTGGGGGGCATGAGGGGAGTAAGGGGTGAGAGGAGGGTGAGGGGTCTGAGGGGCGTGAGGGGAGTGAGGGGAATGAGTAGACTGCTGTTTCCCCCTTCTCTAGAATATGTTTGTTGAAGATTTCATCCTGTGTGTAGACCTGCATCTCCATCTGAAACTGCTCCACGATCCTCTCCTGCACAATGATTGACTGCTTTTCCTGGATTGTTTCAATGTTTTTCTGAGTTTAAACAAAGATTAAGATTCCATGAGGACATAAAGAACCTTAGATGCAGGGAGGCAGTGAAATACTGTTACTGTTTCAGATAAAAGTTCAGTCCGACATGCTCTAAATATCGTATGATGTTTTATTTTGAACATTTCAGGATACAATCCTACAATGGACAACCTGTAAATTGGAATTCTTCATAAAAATATATTGTGATTTTTAAGTGCTACATTTGCCTCATGTTTTCCTGCCTTCTTGCTAGTGCCTCTAACTAAGATTTCCATTTCAGGCTAAAATACAGAATACTGAATTGTATGATTATCATGTCAGAGCGCTTAACAGTTTACAATTGTCATTACCTTTGAGACCTGATGAAGAAAAGGATGATTCTTAAATCTCTCTCTGGACAAAATATAAAATTGCTTCTTTACAATGTCTGAAAAACAAAATCAAATGTATTTGGTAAAGAGACAAAATGTTTTTATTTATAGGTGTAGTTCAGCCAAATTACAAGTCAATAGTCCCAATATTATAATTTGTTTGTGTTTCATGTCCAAATAATCAATAAGTAACTTCATTGAGCTACACAATCATTAGGATCATTTGGACATGAAGAGTGAAAAATGGAAACAGGGAAATCCATCCAAAGCATGGATTGATGTCATACCTTGTCCATAGACTGCTTACAGGGTAAGGACACCAATATGTAATTTGAGTGAACTATCACTTCAACATGTTATATTTAGTCAATTAAAGTCAATGTCACATGCACAAGTACAATGAAATGCCATTCTTGCAAGCTCTAAAGTAGAACAGAAACACTAGAGAAATAAGAAGAACGTGAGAAATTAAGTAAGCTATATACATGGACAGTTCCAGGGTAAGTAGCTATATATAGGGACAGTTCCAGGGTCAGTAGCTACATACATGGACAGTTCCAGGGTCAGTAGCTATATACAGGGGCAGTTCCAGGGTCAGTAGCTATATACATGGACAGTTCCAGGGTCAGTAGCTATATATAGGGACAGTTCCAGGGTCAGTAGCTATATACATGGACAGTTCCAGGGTAAGTAGCTATATATAGGGACAGTTCCAGGGTCAGTAGCTATATACATGGACAGTTCCAGGGTAAGTAGCTATATATAGGGACAGTTCCAGGGTCAGTAGCTACATACATGGACAGTTCCAGGGTCAGTAGCTACATACATGGACAGTTCCAGGGTCAGTAGCTACATACATGGACAGTTCCAGGGTCAGTAGCTATATACATGGACAGTTCCAGGGTCAGTAGCTATATACATGGACAGTTCCAGGGTCAGTAGCTATATACATGGATAGTTCCAGGGTCAGTAGCTATTGTATGTACAGGGACAGTTCCAGGGTTAGTAGCTGTATATAGGAACATTTCCAGGGTCAGTAGCTATATATAGGAACAGTTCCAGGGTCAGTAGCTGTATATAGGGACAGTTCCAGGGTTAGAAACTATATATAGGGACAGTTCCAGGGTTAGTAGCTATATACATGGACAATTCCAGTGTCAGTAGCTACTGTATGTACAGGGACAGTTCACTTGAGTGGGTTGAGTCACTGACGTGGTCTTCCTGTCTGGGTTGGCGCCCCCCCCTTGGGTTGTGCCATGGCGGAGATTTTGTGGGCTATACTCGGCCTTGTCTTCGGACGGTAAGTTGGTGGTTGTAGACATCCCTCTAGTGGTGTGGGGGCTGTGCTTTGGCAAAGTGGGTGGGGTGATATCCTGCCTGTTTGGCCCTGTCCGGGGGTATCATCGGATGGGGCCACAGTGTCTTCTGATCCCTCCTGTCTCAGCCTCCAGTATTTATGCTGCAGTAGTTTATGTGCCGGGGGGCTAGGGTCAGTCTGTTTCATCTGGAGTATTCTCTTGCCTTATCCGGTGTCCTGTGTGAATTTAAATATGCTCTCTCTAATTCTCTCTTTCTCTCTTTCTTTCTTTCTCTCGGAGGACCTGAGCCCTAGGACCATGCCTCGGGACTACCTGGCATGATGACTCCTTGCTGTCCCCAGTCCACCTGGCCATGCTGCTGCTCCAGTTTCAACTGTTCTGCCTGCGGCTACGGAACCCTGACCTGTTCACCGGACGTGCTTGTTGCACCCTCGACAACTACAATGATTATTATTATTTGACCATGCTGGTCATTTATGAACATTTTAACATCTTGACCATGTTCTGTTATAATATCCACCCGGCACAGCCAGAAGAGGACTGGCCACCCCTCATAGCCTGGTTCCTCTCTAGGTTTCTTCTTAGGTTTTTGGCCTTTCTAGGGAGTTTTTCCTAGGGAGTTTTTCCTAGCCACCGTGCCTCTTTCACATGCATTGCTTGCTGTTTGGGGTTTTAGGCTGGGTTTCTGTACAGCACTTTGAGATTTCAGCTGATATACGAAGGGCTATATAAATAAATTTGATTTGATTTGATTTGATTTGAGTTCCAGGATTAGTAGCTACTGTATGTACAGGGACAGTTCCAGGGTTAGTAGCCATATATAGGGAAAGTTCCAGGGTACTCATTCTATATACAGGGTCAGTTCCAGTACCATATTAACATTGTGCAGGAATACTGGAGTGATAGAGGTAGATTACATACACCTTAGCCAACTACATTTAAACTCAGCTTGACACAATTCCTGACATTTAATCCTAGTAAAAATTCCCTGTCTAGGTCAGTTAGGATCACCACTTTATTTTAAGAATGTGAAATGTCAGAATAATATTTTAGAGAATTATTTCAGCTTTTATTTCTTTCATCACGTTCCCAGTGGATCAGAAGTTTACATACACTCAATTAGTATTTGGTAGCATTGCCTTTAAATTGTTTAACTTGGGTAAAATGTTTTGGGTAGCCTTCCACAAGCTTCCCACAATAAGTTGGGTGAATTTTGGCCCATTCCTCCTGACAGAGCTGGTGTAACTGAGTCAGGTTTGTAGGCCTCCTTGCTCACACACGCTTTTTCAGTTCTGCCCACAAATTTTCTATAGGATTGAGGTCAGGGCTTTGTGATGGTCACTCCAATACCTTGACTTTGTCGTCCTTAAGCCATTTTGCCACAACTTTGGAAGTATACTTGGGGTCACTGTCCATTTGGAAGACCCATTTGCGATCAAGCTTTAACTTCCTGACTGATGTCTTGAGATGTTGCTTCAATATATCCACATAATTTTCCTGCCTCATGATGACATTTATTTTGTGAAGTGCACCAGTCCCTCCTGCAGCAAAGCACCCCCACAACATGATGCTGCCACCCCCGTTCCTCACGGTTGGGATGGTTTCTTCGGCTTGCAAGACTCCCCCATTTTCTTCCAAACATAACGATGGTCATTATGGCCAAACAGTTCTATTTTTGTTTCATCAGACCAGAGGACATTTCTCCAAAAAATTAAGCTCTTTGTCCACATGTGCAGTTGCAAACCTTAGTGTGGCTTTTTTATGGCGGTTTTGGAGCAGTGTCTTCTTCCTTGCTGAGCAGCCTTTCAGGTTATGTCGATATAGGACTCGTTTTACTGTGTATATAGATACTTTTGTACCTTGTTTCCTCCAGCATCTTCACATGGTCCTTTGCTGTCGTTCTGGGATTGATTTTCACTTTTTGCACCAAAGTACTTTCATCTCTAGGAGACAGAACGTGTCTCCTTCCTGAGTGGTATGACAGCTGCGTGGTCCAATGGTGTTTATACTTGCGTACAATTGTTTGTACAGATGAACGTGGTACCTTCAGGTGTTTGGAAACCAGACTTGTGTACGTCTACAATTTTTTTATGAGGTCTTGGCTGATTTCTTTTGATTTTCCCATAATGTCAAGCAAAGAGGCGCTGAGTTTGAAGGTAGGCCTTGAAATACATCCACAGGTACACCTCCAATTGACTCAAATTATGTATTTAGCCTATCAGAAGCTTCTAAAGACATGACATAATTTTCTGGAATTTCCAAGCTGTTTAAAGGTACAGTCAACTTAGTGTATGTACATTTCTGACTCACTGGAATTGTGATACAGTGAATTATAAGTGAAATAATCTGTCTTTAAACAATTGTTGGAAAAATTACTTGTGTCATGCACAAAGTAGATGTCCTAACCGACATGCCAAAACTATAGTTTGTTAATAATAAATTTGTGGAGTGGTTGAAAAACGATACACATAAATAAATAAAGTCGTCAACTCAGATAGTCCGGTAGCCAGTTTGTTAGCTAATTAGCAGTCTCATGGCTTGCGGATAGAAGCTGTTCAGGAGCTGTTTGCCGTGCAGAAGCAGAGAGAACAGTCTATGGCTTAGGTGGCTGGGGTCTTTAACAATTTTCCGGGCCTTCCTGATATAGATGTCCTGGATGGCAGGGAGCTCGGCCCAGCAATATACTGGGCTTTCCGCACCACCCTCTGTAAAGCCATACGATTGAGGGTGGTGCTTTTGCCATACCAAGCAGTGATGCAGTTAGTCAAGATGATCTCAATGGTGCAGCTGTATAACTTTTTTGATAATTTGAGGGCCCATGACAAAGTTTTTCAACCTCCTGAGGGGGAAGAGGCGCTGTCTCGCCTTCTTCACGACTGTGCGCATGTGTGTGGACATTAGTGATTTGGACACGGAGGAATTTAATGCTCTTGATCCGTTCCACTTCAGCCCTGACGATGTGGGTGGGGGTGTGATTCAGCAATACCTGCTTTCTAGGGTGCTTACTGCTTAATTAATATTATAGGCATGTTTGTCTTGTCATTACAACCATAGAGACCCATGCATGATGTTCAATAAAGGGGCTTTTGGAAAATCACATCCAACCTAGGGCTTTTGGTCACTTACCTTTGATTGTCTGTAGTGTCATCATAGCTGGTCTCTTAAGTTCAGCCACTAGTTTCTGAACAACATGTTGAAATACCCTGTAGTTACTGAATCCTGGCAGCTCACTTCCCCTGTGCTTCTGATCATATTCATCCACCACTTGTTGCACTACTTCGTGGTCTAAATTCAGGAAAACAATGTTGATAATTTATTTGAGATTATAATAACTGTTGTATGACATAACTATTAGTAGTATAATAATTATATCAGTAAATATTAGGGATATTTGGAAACATAAATATTAATTGGTTACACATGGTATTATGATGAATAATACCCGGGCTATTCAAAATTTTACCTACAATTTGATTTGGCATTTTCCAAACATTTCATCCACTCTGCAAATTCCTTTCCCATGAGCTCAAATAGATTCTCCTCAACAATAATATCCCCTTTGGACAGTTGGGTAATCTGCTCATTGAAATCTGTTATGACCTGAAGAAGGAAACAACACAATAAAACATACCTGTTAAATGTTTCATATTTAGTCCTTTTAGATTACTGTTCAATGAAATGGCTCCACAAGACCCATCCATCATTAAGACATTAAGTCCAATATTAAACAAGAACTATCTGACAGTGGTGTGTCCAAGTGTTTTTGTAAAATCAGCTGTCATGGCAAAGTATTGTTTAACCTGGTGACAAACATAATCATTTGGATATTAAGGAAGGAGAGTGGAGGAAGTGGGAGTGTGGAGAACATTTTAATGCTGTTTTATTTATCTTTCTGGACAGTGCGTCTACTCTTACACTTGTGTTGCAAATCTGACCAATGCAAATGGCAGAGGATGTGCAACAGAGCTGATGAACCATCATGGTAATGAACCATTACACAAGGAACCATCGCCCAAATTCTCTATAGGACATTATTCTGACAATTTACCAAACCATGACAATAACACACCTGGACTACTGTACAACAGTATGGCTTCCAACCCTACATCATACATGTTTATAGAAATGTTGTACAAAATAAGAAGTTTACGAAGCTGAAAGATGGAAAGGTGAAAGATGTTCTCACCTGAATGAGGTACTTCCTCTTCTCTGCAGGTTCCAGGGGAGGCCCGCCCTCTATTTGACTCAATAAATGCTTTACCTCCCCCATCTGCTCCTTTATGTTCTCTGACATCTGGGGCAGATATTTCTGACCAGGAGCAAACATACAACAAGTTAATGGATACCAGACCACATGTTTTCCAGTGTTGGAATCGGCTAAACTTTGAACATTGAGATATTAAATAAATGACAGAGAAGAAGCCTAGAATAGAAGGAGTGGAAGAGACTGGGTTTTATGTCAGAAGTTAATGGTTCTCTGTAGAAAGACAGATAGCTTTGAAAGTGTTGGGTGGAAGGGAGGAGAGCAACGTGTTGAGATAGGGGAGACAGATGGACATCTGTGGATTAGGGGAAGGAGGGGTTGAAGTCAGGAGGTGAGGTCAGATCCCCTGAAGGGAGTAATCAGGGTTTAGTATCTGGTGACCCTCTTCCTGTAGAACCATAAGATGTCAGGATTGGAGAGAAGGAGGAGTGTATTAAGTGGGATGTATATAACTGTGATGGTGAGAAATGTTTTGCTGTGTTAATTACAGCTGTACAGATCCTTTGGGAAGAAATACACTTGGTTAAAGCTTCTCTAGTGTCCGTGAATTAATTACTCTGAAAAATAAGAACCTAACACCAGTGTGCACTGGGTGTAGCAGGAACAGATAACTGTAGGGTATGTGGATGGACTAACCTTGATATGTTTGACCAGGGCATTGCTGAGCTTGGTGGCTAGGCACTTGGTGGTTGCCTTCTCCTCACGCAAGAGGGATCTTTACATTGAAAGGCAGAGAAATATAACAAACACAGTGTTTCATCCCAAAAACTGGCCAACACATTTTACACCTATATTTTTTTAATCAAAAATGTAAAATGCAAATGTCAGTTAATCCTTGGCCTACAATGGTCATGCCCCCAGGGATATCTAATTAACATAACACAAAATCCCCATCAAAATCAGTCTGTTTAAGCTAGTGAACGAGCTGAGCTAAAATATGGAATTTTTCATTATGAATATACCAAAGATCATTTAGCTATTTAATTTTGAATGTTAAAAAGTACAATACGCAGAAATGTAAGAGAAGGGAGGGGAGGGAACAATAAGAAAATAACATTCATCAATTCTAAATGGAAATACTCTCAAAGGATATGTAGGAGAGATACATTTTTTTTAAACATTAGGTCCTGTAAGCAACAGTTTGAGGCACTGAACATTTCTCAGATGCGAAGCCATCAAAAACAAAGATGCAAGTTTACTTAACACATGGCAAGAACACGTTTTACCTGAAGTGCTCGTGATTTCGGAAGAATTCCAACTCCTCCTCAATCGCACCAGTTATTGACATGTTTTCATCAATTTGCTTCTGACCACGACATTTCACAATGACATAGCCCATATTGAGAAAGATTACTTTATTGTGGACAATTTCCAACACATTCTTCTCTGCTCCCGGGTCTATCAGGTCTGGCTTTGTCAGAATGGCTTGAAGACAAATGAAAAGCATTATGATAACTGCTAATATTAAAACCCTATAAAAATACATGATTCTATATCATTTCTTTACCCAGAGTTCTTGTGCCTTCAGGATCCACTTCTTGCGCCATTTTCAGGACCTCTGTTGTTGCTATGTCAACATTACATGGTACCACGACCAAAATAATGGTTCTCTTATTCTTTATGAATTTCGAAATGAGATTCTTGATCTAGTAAAAAAGGAAGAGGAATGTGAAGAAGCAGTCAGGACGCAAGCCTTTGACCGAGTTATTTGATTAATCTGTGAGAGGGTATCAGACCGCTTGTTACCGTGATATCGCCCTGTGTGGGGCACTCTGTTCTTTATGGTTCTGAAGCTCAACCTTCTTCAAAGTCAACACATTTAAAGTACCTTTCACCAGAATCAACCATCATAGCTACATGTACCTTGCTAGCAATTATGGTATAAAGTCTGTACACCTGGCTAAAACAATGAATCCTTAGTGAATCATAAGATGAGAAACAAGAGTCATGAGAACCTAACAATGTACTGGACAAAGTCCAAAAGCTATACACACTAACGTTAGACTTACTTGGGCTCCAATGTCATCTGGTTGTCCTTTCACAGCCACCCTGGTGATCCCTGGTAAGTCAATCAGACTGAGGTCACACACCGTGGAGGATGTGATCTTTAGAGTGATCAGGTCTTCACATATCCCCACTCCCTTTCCAGCTAACGCGTTCTGAGCTGTTAAATCAATGGGAAAATATTGATGAAATAACAGATGTGTCCATAATTTGTTTGTTTGTCTGTCTTATACCCCGACAGAACTCTTCTTATTATAATATATATTCTGTAGTTGTCTATGGTAAATACCATACAAACTTTTCCACATTAAATGATAATAGATACGTCAATGTCAATGGTAGTATGTGCCGTTTAAGATAAGGGAGGACAATTATTTGTTTTATGAGCATGGCCTTATTTCTATTACTGCCTATTGGATGACTATCATTCATATTCCATTCACCCAGTTCAATGTAACATTGATAGGTTTAGGCTACTACATCATACTAAGATGTTCCCTATACCCATCATGAGGTTGCTACGACCTAGCCTATGAATGAAAGTTTACAACTGTGGAAGGACCACCAGAGGGCATGTGAGCAAAGGTGATCAGAGGCAATTAAGCACAGCTGATGGTACTAATGAGCTATTCTCTTTCCCTACAAGAGATAGGAGGGAACCGGCAGTGAGGGGGGGAAAGAAAGAAAAGAGTGTTTGCTCCTCCAAAGGAGAATACATTCCTTTCGGAAGACGAAAGAGGAAGAACACAAACCACCTCTGGGGGATGGCCACCACGAGAGGGGAGCTATCCACGAACGAATCATTAAGACAGTGACACTTCCATGATTTATGTTATAGTTTAAAGATACTCATCTGGTGTTCCTTTTTCGTGTAAAGAAGAAGATTTACGTTTTCCTTGGGAGATCAATATTGATTGTGTTGGAGTGAGTGTTTGAGTGAAATGAAATACCTCAATAGAGAACTTTGTTCAATTAAGAAAACATACTCCTGACTCGTTTATTCCACCTTTCCGCTTTTGAACAACATCAAATTACTTGGTCCGCTCACACAACACAGGTGCATTTTTTTTGTAATCAAGGTGACAGACAGACATTGACACATTCAATACCTCCTTGCACACACTTGCCTGCATCTAGCTGATCTAGGGTGTAATCATTTAGTCCAACATTTAATAGGGCTAGGGGGCAGTATTTTCACGGCCGGATGAAAAACGTACCCAATTTAAACAGGTTACTACTCTGTCCCAGAAACTAGAATATGCATATTATTAGTAGCTTTAGATAGAAAACACTCTGAAGTTTCTAGAACTGTTTGAATGGTGTCTGAGTATAACAGAACTCATATGGCAGGCAAAAATCTGAGAAAAAGTCAAGCAGGAAGTGGAAAATCTGAGGTTGTAGTTTATTCAAGTGATTGCCTTGACTGTATACAGTGACTTAGGGTTCATTTTGCACTTCCTTAAGCTTCCACTAGATGTCAGCAGTCTTTAGAATGGTGCTTGAAGATTCTATGGTAAATTTGATGCGAATAATAGCCGAAGAAAGTAGGTGTCCCATTATAAGGCATGGGCTCAGTCACACGCAAGGACTTGGGAGCGAGCTCATATTCACTCCTAAAGAGAACGGATAGGTCCGGTTGGAATTGTATTCAAGGTATATGATAAAAACAACCTAGAGATTGATTCTATACATCGTTTGACATGTTTCTACAAACTGTAGTATAACTTTTTTGACTTTTTGTCTGGACTAAGTAAGCACGCGCATCGTGGATTTGGATAGTGAACCTAACACGTGAACAAAATGGATTATTTGGAAATAAATATGAACTTTATCGAACATTTATTGTGGAGCTGGGATTTCTGGGAGTGCCTTCTGATGAAGATAATCAAAGGTAAGTGAATATTTATAGTGTAATTTCTTAGTTTTATTGACTCCAAGATGGCGGGTTTCTGTTTGCTAGTTGTTAGTGTCATCTGGGCTGTACTCAGATTATTGCAAATTGTGCTTTCGCCGTGAACCTTTTTTGAAATCTGACAAAGCAGTTACATTTAGGAGAAGTGTATCTATAATTCTGTGCATAACACTTCTATATTGATCAATGTTTACGATGAGAATTTACGTACTATGTGTGCTCATTGTGCTAATTCACCGATGGTTTGGAGGGAAAACATTTCTCGACATTATGCACCAATGTAAAATGCTGTTTTTGGATATAAATATGAACTTTATCGAGCAAAACATACATGTATTGTCTAACATAATGTCCTAGGAGTGTCATCTGATGAAGATCGTCAAAGGTTAGTGCTTCATTTAGCTGTGTTTTGGGTTTTTGTGATGCATCTAGTTGCTTTGAAAATGGCTGTGTGGTGTTTCTTGTGAAGTTTATGTCCTAACATAATCTAATTTTATGCTTTCGCCGTAAAGCCTTTTTGAAATCGGACAATGTGGTTAGATTAACGAGAAGTTTATCTTTAAAATGGTGTAAAATAGTTGATTGTTTGAGAAAATGGAATTATGAGATTTTAGCTGTTTTATATTTGGCGCTCTGATTTTCCACTGGCTGTTGTCAAAATCAATCCCGTTAACGGGATGAGAACGGGTGGGGTCACCGAAACGTTTTAAAGACAACAGTTTCTATTGGACAAATTCAGGTATGTTTATCCTTGTTTCGTTCCATTTGCTTCCTTATAAGAAACATCTTTAAAAAGAATTGGTGGAATGAATACACGCCTGATCACACACAATCACAGTTCAGTTTCATAGCAGTCAAATACAAACAGCATGATCCCTTTGATCACTGTATAGCTAATCCCTCCTCTCAACTTTTCCCTTGTGGACTTCAGTGCACAACACATCAGCTGTCTGTGATCAGACGAATAAACTTTTCCAAGCAAAACCTTCATATCTGCGCTATACACAGCCTACATTGTTGTCACCATATTATATCATCATAGTAAACATAGCTACTAGAGCTAACACGTTAGTAAACCTGCTACAATCATGCAGTACAGTGTTCAGTCAGCAGCAAGCCGTTTAGCAGTTACACCGGCGGGCCCCAGTGGCTAACAATTTAAAAAACCTAAATGTTACCTTGACTTGGAAGAGTTCCTTTGTTTGATAGCCATAGCCAGCTAGCTAACATAGTGTCCCTCTCTGTTTAAGCCTGGTGTTTGAGTAGCCTAAACTAGCTAGATAACTTTGCTAGCTAAGTAGGTGAAAGTTAAAGAAATATGAATAATAGCTAGCTCTCTCTCTCTCCTGCTGCTCCTTAATAATATTTATAGTTTTTTAAATGGTTCAAATCTGCTCCTATTGTCTTTCTCTCTATTTGGGTAACCTACTCACCACATGTTATGTATTGCAGTGCTAGCTAGCTGTAGCTTATGCTTTCTGTACTAGATTAATTCTCTGATCCTTTGATTGGGTGGACAACTTGTCAGTTTATGTTACAAGAGCTCTGATAGGTTGAAGGACGTCCTCCAGAAGTTGTCATAATTACTGTGTAAGTCTATGGAAGGGGGTGAGAACCACGAGCTTCCTAGATTTTGTATTGAAGTCAATGTACCAAGAGGAAGATCCTCAGGCTATACAATGGTGCTACTCTACAGAGTGCTGTTGAGGCTACTGTAGACCTTCATTGCAAAACTGTGTGTTTTAATCAAATATTTGGTGATGTGAATATATTTAGCATATTTTTATTTAAAAAATATAACTTTTTAAATGTTTCACTAGTTAAATCAATCTGAAATGTAAAGAGGAGGATGGTCCTCCCCTTCCTCCTCTGAGGAGCCTCCACAGGTTAATGTACAGTATAGAATAATAAGTCTGTGTGTGTGTGTGTGTGTTCGATCCCATCTGACCTTGTTCAACGTGTCTCACAACTTCTGAAGGTTCGTCAAATTCATTGACTTTCCCTCCGTATGAGATGACAGCCTCCCATTTCACTGTCCTGTCGTTACAGAGTTTAAGTAGCAGTGGGCACCTGGTGACAATACCTGGAAACAAGGAAATACCAAAGACAGATCATTATACTGTATTACAGAACAATCAATACAATACAATATGACAGTAGAGTCAACAACGGACCGGGACATGAATTTCATGGTAAATATATAACTTCTGCAGGCAACAGACAACAAGGTGTCTCTAATGTTCTGAAAGCACGTCAGACATTTACAGTGTCTGAATAAAAGGTTTGAAAACTCATGTACAGTTAACATTTTCTGAAAGGTTTTTCTGTGGTTACCAGGTTAATTTGAAGATTCTAAACTTTTCAGTAATGTCCGTGTCTCTGTGGTCCTATTGTACTGTCTGTTTCCTGACCTCGTCTATGGACACAGATAATGTGAAAACCTGCTTCAGGGTTGTTTACCTAGCCACTGGCATCAATCGCCAACTTCAGAATTTTCACCACAAAAACGAGTCAATGCCCAAATCATGTCTAAGTTCCACAATCACTTTCAGAGACTTTGGGTGATTTGGAATTATATTTAAAATGCTAATATTGATTTTCATAGTTTTTTGTATGTTCAGGAAACAATACAGAATCTCACCAGTCCCTCTGGGCAACGTCACCCCAGAAAGGGTCTCAAGCACAGAGCTTTTTCCTGAACTCTGGTCTCCCACCACAGCAATGGTTGGCAGTGGCAGCTCCTTATCTATCCCTATGGATCTCATGTCATCTATTAAGTCTATGAAGGGCCGGACCTTCTCCGCCAGCTGGTCTTGGAACATCCTGATGGAATGTCAGGGGTAAAAAACAATGCCATTATGAATGGTTAATTTGTTGATAGACATGCATGGCAAAATTCATTATTTGACACAGTTTTTATAGTTAGTAGCTTACTATCATTTGAACTACATGTGATGAGAAAATGTATGTCCCAAAAATGTAAATACTACACCATGTGTAACAAAATGTCCCACTATTTACTGCATAACTAATCACCACTGTATAAATAATCACCATCACCATGAAATTCTGAATATTAGGATTTTAGTATTGTGGTACAGTGAAGTATAGAGTAGTACTGCAAGTGTGCAATAACAAGTGGAAAATGGAGGCCTTCATCATTTCAAAACCGGAAACTGAATTAATGTTGTCCCACCTCGGTCCATCTTCATAAGACACGTCTCTTTTCCGCTGAAATAAAAGAGAATGAAAGCTAAACCATTTAGATGAAAATACAGAATAACAGCAATGCATCTGTATTTTGAACTGAAGTTATTATAATCTAAATCATCACATCACTATAACATAAGAGGAGATACAGTCTCACATGCCCAGATCAGAAGCTTAGAATTTGTCAAGTGTAATACACTGGGTATACCAAACATTAAGAACACCTTCCTACTGTTGAGTTGCTAGATGAGAATCTTGTAAAAATGTATAGGGTAGTAACTGAATCATTCAAGTCCTTTTATGATGTTAAAGATTAGACTAGACTATTAGATTAGAATGTCTTTATCCCCTAGGTCAATGTCTATTGGATTATAACTTGGTGCACTATATATTCAAACGTTTGTGGACACCCCATCAAATTAGTGGATTTGGCTATTTCATTCACACCCATTGCTGACAGGTTTATAAAATGAAGCACACAGCCATGTAATCTCCATAGGCAAAACATTGGCAGAAGAATGGCCTTACTGATGAGCTCAGTGACTTTCAACGTGGCACAGTCATAAGATGCCACCTTTCCAAAAAGTCAGTTCGTCAAATTTCAGCCCTGCTAAAGCTGCCCCGGTCAACTGTAAATGCTGTTTGGAAGAAATGTTTAAATTACATACTGTAATGTTTAATAAGACCGAACTTTGCTGTTTTTACCCTGAGTATTGTCCATTGTTATTTGTTAGTATTTTTTGCTGATACAGGACTCTTTTATGTGACTTAGTCATAAGTCTTGGTGTACATATAAGAGCCGTTTAGGTGCAACCTCAGTATGTGACATCCTGTTTTCACAATCTACAGGAATGTAGATGAGTGGAAACATGCAGGAAGGAACAGATAATGGTGGCAACGTCAGCTATCTTAATCTGCACAGACAAGCTAAATCAGCGTTTACACACCATGTCCCGTCCCTGTTTCCACCCATCTACTAAACTGCCACGTAGACAAAATAGGTTGTACTTTTTCTATAAGATGAGAGAGACAACTCTCTTCATTGGGCTTTCCTAACATTGCACTGCTGGTTGGTTGCTATTGATTGCTTCATTTTTGTAAATCTTGTAAAAAAGTTGATTTGAAGAATACAGTCTCTCTCCTTTTGGTTAGAATTACCACAATAATTGGTGACGAGGATGGGATGCTAACTCCACTTGCTGATTGCTCCTGGGAGACAAAGGTTAAACTGTGTGCAAGGGCTCCGTTAGACATGGCTCAGGTTAGCCCACACTCTGACTAAAACAGAGTAGAGAGGGACACGCCTCAGACCTACCGGGAGTGTCAGTGAGTGGATACGTCATTCCGGAGAGATAAGATAAACTACCATGACAGCTGCTTTGGTGAAGTGGAAGCAACAACAGCTCAGCCTGCGAAGTGGTAGCATTGGACCACCATTGGACTATGGAGCAGTGGAAATGCGTTCTCTGGAGTGATGAATCACGCTTTGCCATCTAGCAGTCCGATGGACGATTCTAGGTTTAGCGGATGCCAGGAGAACGCTACCTGCCCCAATGCATAGTGCCAACTGTAAAGGTTGGTGGAGGAGGAATAATGGTCTGGGGCTGTTTTTCATGGTTTGGGCTAGGCCTATTAATTCCAGTGAAGGGAAATCTTAATGTGACAGCATACAGTTATATTCTAGATGATTCTTTGTTTCCAAATTTGTAGTAAAAGTTTGGGGAAGGCTCTTTCCAGTTTCAGCATGACAATAACTCCGTGCACAAAGCGAGGTCCGTACAGAAATGGTTAGTCGAGATCAGTGTGGAAGAACTTGACTGGCCTTCACAGAACCCTGGATGCCTCTTTTAGCTGTTAGGTTCTAAATAAACAGAGTTAAAACTGACGGACAACTAAGAAAAGCTAAAACCAGGTTTATTCACCCAATGGTGTCCAACAGCTGAAAAGACCAAGACATGTTCCCACCAGCACCAGTATTTATACCCCCCTTTAGACAGAGTCTCCTCCTCTCTAAACATTACATCTTTGTTGCTAGAAAGGAAGTTAAGTGATGTGGGTAATAAACTGTTCCTTCTCCCTTCATTCCCACCTGACCTCGGCCCCCATTCCTCACTAACCCACAGCTATCCACCCTTATCAGTGACTTAACCATGTGATTAATTTTTCCCTTACCTAGTAACTCTTCAGGCCCCATGGCTCTTATCCACTCTCCAATGACACCAGCATATATATTCCTCATACATGTAACCTATATCGTCTATATATAGCAAGTAGTTCAAACTCAAGCTAGAAACCAACATAGCCTTCCCAAGAGGCTAAAATATATTGATTAGGTTGAACTAAAGTCACTATAGTATTTTAAATGTACTTTACCAATTTTTGTTGCTCATAGACAATTTTCAGAAAATGAAATCAGTTAAACATTTAATGTAATTTGTATGACATAAGGTGGTCACCATTGAAAGACTCCCGTGTGGGGCCTTGAATGAGCAACATTTCTTATAATACAATGGAATGGTACAGTGATATAGTGATACAATGGAATTGTACAGTGGTATATTAATACAAAGGAATGGTGCAGTGGTATAGTAATACAATGGAATGGTACAGTGTTATATTAATACAATGGACAGAGCTACAGATGTAGTCCTCCTGGAGATTGACATACATGCAGAATTACCTTGAAGGAATGGTTGCTTTCGGGCAGGCAGGTTGCTTGCTGAGTCATTTCAGTTGTTTCAGGCTCTTCTTGTATAGTTGTCTACAGCTCAAATCTTGCAGCTTTTATAGAACGCATATAAAGTAAAAGTGAAAGCGTTTGATCATTTGATCACAATTGCAGTAAATCATTAGCCTATGAACAAAACTGATAAGAGTTTTTGATAATGACTTGATTATCCTGACTACTTGGTTGTAGGAGGGCCTGCGAAAAAGACTTTTCCACGGGTCGCGATGGTGTCCTGGGTGGTAGCTGGCTGTCCCCGTTCCTATTCCACCTGGTCATGTTTCTGATCCAGTTTATGCTGTTCTGAATGTGGCTATGGAACCCTGACCTTATTTTGTGAAATTTCTTTCCATCTTAACACATTTGAGCCAGTCAGTTGTGTTGTCACAAGGTAGGGGTGGTATACAGAAGATAGCCCTATTTGGTAAAATACCAAGTCCATACTGTGGCAAGACAGCTAAAAATTGTATTTAACCTTTATTTACCTAAGCAAGTCAGTTAAGAACCCGGACAAACCTTCCCCTAAACCCGGACAATGCTGGGCTAATTGTGCGCCGCCCGATGGAACTCTCGATAACGGCCAGTTGTGATACAGCCCGGGATCAATCCAGGGTCTGTAGTGACGCCTCTAGCACTGAGATGAAGTGCCTTAGACCGCTGTGCCACTGGGGAGCCCATAAATAAGCAAAGAAAAATGACTGTCCATCATTACTTTAAGACA
The DNA here is from genome assembly GCF_901001165.1 of Salmo trutta. Taxonomy (NCBI): domain Eukaryota; kingdom Metazoa; phylum Chordata; class Actinopteri; order Salmoniformes; family Salmonidae; genus Salmo; species Salmo trutta. The sequence goes on from NC_042980.1 coordinate 46,231,604, forward strand.
TGGAGGTCAGTCAATCCGGAAAATGTCAAGAACTTCAAAAGTTTCTTCAAGTGCAGTCGCAAAAAAACATCAAGCGCTATGATGAAACTGGCTTTCATGAGAACCACCACAGGAAAGTAAGACTCAGAGTTACCTCTGCTGCAGAGGATACGTTCATTCGTGTTAATTGCACCTCAGATTACAGCCCAAATAAATACTTCAGAGAGTTCAAGTAACAGACACATCTCAAAATCAACTGTTCAGAGAAGATTGCGTGAATCAGGCCTTCATGGTCTAATTGCTGGAAAGAAACAACTACTAAAGGAAGCCAATAATAAGAGACCAAGAAACACGAGCAATGGAAATATTTCCTTTGGTCTGATTAGTCCAAATTTGTGTCTTTGTGAGACGCATAGTAGGTGAACCGATGATCTCCGGTGGTTCCCACCGTGAAGCATGGAGGAGGAGGTGTGATGGTGTGGGGGTGCTTTGCTGGTGACACTGTCTATGATTTATTTAGATTTCAAGACACTTAACCAGTTTAGCTACCACAGCATTCTGCAGCGATACGTCAACCCATCTGGTTTACGCTTTGTGGGACTACCATTTGTTTTTCAACAGGACAATTACCCAAAACACAACTCCAGGCTGTGTAAGAGCTATTTGACCAAGGAGAGTAATGGAGTGCTGCATCAGATGACCAGGCCTCCACAATCACCCGACCTCAACCCAATTGAGATTTTTTGGGATGAGTTGGACCACAGAGTGAAGGAAAAGCAGCCAACAAGTGCTCAGCATATGTGGGAACTCCTTCAAGACTGTTGGAAAAGCATTCCTCATGAAGCTGGTTGAGAAAATGCCAAGAGTGTGCAAAGCTGTCAAAGGCTGGCTACCTTGAAAAATCTCTTATTTGGATTTGTTTAACACTTTTTTGGTTACTACATGATTTCATATGTGTTATTTTATAGTTTTGATGTCTTCACTATTATTGTACAATGTAGAAAATAGTAAAAATAAAGAAAACCCATTGAATGAGTAGGTGTGTCCAAACTTTTGACTTGTTCTGCAGGTTCTGGGAGGATTTCTTGTTTGTCAAGTCATGAACTAATACAATGCCTGTGAGGGCACAACTAATGTGTCATTACTGATCTATACAGTAGGTTTGCTTTATGTTATGACTGATACAGCCAACCAGTTGTTTGACTTCACCATTGACAGAGTTGTAGAAAACCACTCTGGTGCTTTCAGACTGCTGCCACTGCCCACAGATCCTCTAACATCCCATAATTATATGCAGTAGGTCTTCTCCTCTGGCGTGCCCTCCTTGTAGTAATGGACCTGTAATAGAGAATAAACTCAATGATCCTGACTGATGAACCTCAATGATCCTGACTGATAATCCTCAATGATCTTGACTGATAAACCTCAATGATCCTGACTGATAATCCTCAATGATCCTGACTGATAAACCTCAATGATCTTGACTGATAAACCTCAATGATCCTGACTGATAATCCTCAATGATCCTGACTGATAAACCTCAATGATCCTGACTGATAAACCTCAATGATCTTGACTGATAAACCTCAATGATCCTGACTGATGAACCTCAATGATCCTGACTGATAATCCTCAATGATCCTGACTGATAAACCTCAATTATCCTGTGATAATCCTCAATGATCCTGACTGAAAAAACTCAATGATCCTCACTGATAATCCTCAATGATCCTGACTGATAATCCTCATTGATCCTGACTGATAAATCTCAATGATCCTGACTGATGAACCTCAAACTAAATATTTTGAGGAAAAAACAGTTACGGACATGAATGGAAAGAAAGGGAGGTTATCTGAGCAAATATTCAGATCGTTTTTAACTTTATTTAAAAAGGTTATTTTTGCTTCATCTGAGACCAATCACCACTGACAATCAACTTAAAATGAGTGATATTTCCACTCCAGCTCACCTTTCCTCAGCTTTCACTTTCAGTATGAATAATCTGCAAGACCATGGCACCATTTCACTGTGTGTGTGGGTATGGAGGGAGGGGTGTGGAAGGAGGGAGGTGGGGGTTGTAAAGGAGGTAGGCCTATATATAGAGAGACAACACCTCACGTGATTGGTCGGAAGAAAAGGCAATACGCTCACGTGATTGGTCGGAGGAAAAGGCCATAAACTCACCTAATTGGTCAGAAGAAAAAGCCCTGCCCACACTATACCCATTGTGTATTACAGCTGTGCAACCTGGGATTTACGACTACAAACCGCAAGTTAGACGTTACATTTGTGTCAAAACGTATTTTCTTCATAACAAAGTGCTCAGTGAAGTAGTAATCAAGGTTATTGGTTGAATTGTATAGTAAGAGAAGCATTTCTAATGTTCTTGTTCCTGTTGAGGTCCTGACAGGTTAGGGACATGAATGACATTCTAAAGAGACATACGGATTGTGTACTTTGTTTTAAAAGGTGCTTTTTGGTATGAATCATCTGAGGACACTTACAACCAACTTATATTGTGTGATATTTTCACTCCATCTCACCTGCTCATCCGGGAGGACTTTGTCCTGACTTCAGCACACTGCTTAAAGAAGTGAGTCTTTCTTTGTCATAGACAACACATGAATCCAGATGCGGTATGTTTTGTTGCATCTTGTTACGTCTCTTGAGGACTTCTTCTATTTAATTCTATGTCTTGCGACCCTTTTTGATTTTCTGTTAGTGTTTATCCTTTAATGGTGGTGTTTGGAGCCCATGACTTCAAGAAGAGTTGTCAAAATATTCAGGTGTCACAATGTCATCGGCATCCCTTACATGAGAATATAACGCAGATCAGTTATGACATCATGCTACTGAAGGTAATCTTCAAGACACCCCTAATGTCTCCTTTCTACAGTATATAGTACTTATTTTGTATAAACTTTAAATGAATGCAGGGCCTTATAAGAAATGTATTCAATTGATACTGATTATCTTCACTGACATGAATGTTTATACAGTTTATTCAAGGTTTATTCTGAATTATACAAATAGAATATAATAACTTTATCTCATTTTATTTTATTTATTTTCCTCTTATAGTTAAAGACCACAGCTCGTCTAACCGAGAATGTGACGGTCATTGGACTCCCAAAGGAGGATGAACGTATCCCAGCATCCCCCAAATGCTCTGTTGCTGGTTGGGGCAAGACTAACTCAAATAACAAACAGGGTTCAGACGTTTTGATGGAAGTAGCAGTGACGTTGGAGGATAACTCTGAATGCAAGAGCGTGTGGCAGAAATACTTTGACAAAAAACAAATGATGTGCACTCATACTACCGGAGGGAAAGGATTTTGTCAGGTAACTAAATTGAATTTGGATCAAATGATTATAGTAATACTAGAACCAACATGCTGTAGAGGACAACCAGTACAGGTTTTAGTTGATCAGATAAGCAGTGGTTATTTATCTGTAACATTACTGTACTGGAAAACTAAAATAGCATTTGAAGTGTTCACTTATTCTCCTTTGACAATCACACTTCTGTATGTCTGTTCTCTAATTCCTGTTGTTCTGTGTTCCAGGGAGATTCAGGGGGACCTCTTATTTGTAACAACAAAGCACAAGGTATCGTTGCTTTTAATTATGCTGAGAGATGTGATGATTCCAAATATTCTCATGTGTACATGAAAATCCCTTTCTTTATGCCCTGGATTAAAGAGGTGTTGCATGGATATGGTGCCAACATGTCTTTAAACAAGCAGGAATAAAGGACCAGGAAGTACATTGATTATAGTGTACTAACATCACCGTATTTATTCAACTTTAATAAATAAATTCCTACACAATTATCCTGTATGTATTTGAACCACAATTTCCCAAAGGATACCAATAATAATGCCTTACACTTCCTGGTCAATTGGGTTCGCCCACAGCATTAATACAAACTATACGGAAAAAAATACATTTAAAATATATATTTTTTAATTTGTGTGTGTGTGTGTGTGTGTGTGTGTGTGTGTGTGTGTGTGTGTGTGTGTGTGTGTGTGTGTGCCTTTTCCCAGGGAGATTTAGGGGACTTCTTATTTCCAAGAACAAGAATGTGGCACCAGGTATTGTTGCTTTTACTAATTCAACAAAATGTGATGTGAAGGGACTTGTACTGTTTCTACAGGAATAGCTCGGTATATTAACAACTGTTTCAACACTACACACAGTACTGCTATAATAATATTAATTGAAATGCTAATCCTTTGCTCATGAACGCTCGCTCATTCGGGAATAATTGCAATCAATATACAGTGAGGGGAAAAAGTATTTGATCCCCTGCTGATTTTGTACGTTTGCCCACTGACAAAGAAATGATCGGTCAATAATTTTAAAGGTAGGTTTATTTGAACAGTGAGAGACAGAATAACAACAAAAAAATCCAGAAAATGCATGTCAAAAATGTTATAAAATGATTTGCATTTTAATGAGGGAAATAAGTATTTGACCCCTCTAGTACATGGTGGCAAAACCCTTGTTGGCAATCACAGAGGTCAGACGTTTCTTGTAGTTGGCCACCAGGTTTGCACACATCTCAGGAGGGATTTTGTCCCACTCCTCTTTGCAGATCTTCTCCAAGTCATTATAGTTTCGAGGCTGACGTTTGGCATCTCGAACCTTCAGTTCCCTCCACAGATTTTCTATGGGATTAAGGTCTGGAGACTGGCTAGGCCACTCCAGGACCTTAATGTGCTTCTTCTTGAGCCACTCATTTGTTGCCTTGACCGTGTGTTTTGGGTCATTGTCATGCTGGAATACCCATCCACGACCCATTTTCAATGCCCTGGCTGAGGGAAGGAGGTTCTCACCCAAGATTTGACAGTACATGACCCCGTCCATCGTCCCTTTGATGAGGTGATGTTGTCCTGTCCCCTTAGCAGAAAAACACCACCAAAGCATAATGTTTCCACCTCCGTGTTTGACAGTGGGAATGGTGTTCTTGGCGTCAAAGGCAGCATTCCTCCTCCTCCAAACACGGCGAGTTGAGTTGATGCCAAAGAGCTCCATTTTGGTCTCATCTGACCACAACACTTTCACCCAGTTGTCACCTTACATCATTTCACAAATAGTTTCATCTTTACTCATTCATTTTATACAACAATAAGATACAAACCCCATAATTGAGAAATGTACATATTCAGAAATATAATAATGTGTGTTTCCTGTCCTCTCTGAGGTCACAAATAAAATACACTCGTCATACCCGTCCCTTAAGTATCCACGGACCATTCCCACAGTGGACATTTTGTTTCAAATCCCCATTTTGGGGATTTAGGAGTTCGCCATGTGAAATCCTTTGTTCTATCTATGTGTCTCTTTCTGCATGGCCTGGGGAGAGAGAGTCTCCTCCAGGAATGTATAACAGAACCTGGGTGCAGGAGAGAGAGAGAGAGGGGGGGATGCCACGATCTATACCCAGGGCCACGTCATGACAATAGATAGGACCTTTATTTGAATCTACATAATAACAAGATATCCATACCACCAGAGGGTGGAGCGGAACCTGTATCAGTGATTTTGACCAGATCATCTGCAGAGATATATCTACCCATGTACTCACCTAAGATTACATATTACCACATACAGTGCATTCGGAAGAGTATTTCAGACCCCTTGAACTATTTCCACATTTTGTTACGTTACAGCCTTATTCTAAAATGGATCAAACATTTTTATTTCGGTCATCAATCAAATCAAATGTGATTTATCACATTCACGTGTTTAGCAGATGTTATTGCAGGTGTAGCAAAATGCTTGTTCATCTAGTTCCGAACAGTGCAGCAATATCTAACAAGTAATATCTAACAATTTCACAACAAATACGTAATCCACACAGATCTAAGTAAAGGAATGGAATTAATATTAATATAAACATATGGATGAGCAATGTCAGAGCGGCATAGACTGAGATACAGTAGATAGTATAGAATACAGTATATACATATGAGATGAGTAATTGAGCGGCATAGACTGAGATACAGTAGATAGTATAGAATACAGTATATGCATATGACATTAGTAATGCAAGTGACTAGTATTCCATTTATTAAAGTGGCCAATGATTTCAAGTCTGTGTATGTAAGCCTCTCTAGTAATGACTGTTTACAGTAACAATCTGATGGCCTTGGGATAGAAGTTGTTTTTCAGTCTCTCTGTCCCAGCTTTGATGCACCTGTACTGACCTCGCCATCTGAATGACAGCGGGGTGACTCAGGTGGTTGTTATCCTTGACAATCTTTCTGGCCTTCCTGTGACATCGGGTGCTGCAGGTGTCCTGGAGGGCAGGTAGTTTGCCCCCGGTGATGCGTTGTGCAGACCGCACCACCCTCTGGAGAGCCCTGCGGTTGTGGGCGGTGCAGTTGCCGTACCAGGCGGTGATGCAGCCAGACAGGATGCTCTCAATTGTGCATCTCTAAAAGTTTGTGAGGGTTTTAGGTGACAAGCCAAATTTCTTCAGCCTCCTGAGGTTGAAGAGGTGCTGTTGTCCTTAATCTGCCCTTAATCTGCTCAAGTAGAAATGATAACACCCACCAGAGGGCGAAATCGTCTTGAAAAAACGTTTGTTGCAATCGGGACTAAACGATAAACTCGACATCCATGTTAATTAAGGAGCGGTAAATAATTGCTATTGAAATCAGCTGTGAGGGGGATTTTCTGGGTGTTGATGGTTTAATGAGAGACCAGCTGGCAATAATCTAGTGGCCATCAGTGGTTACAATCGACCCATTATGTTTAATATATAGTGAGTGACAGTACCATGGAAATTAAGTGTTCTCATTTAAACCTTTATATCTATTTTTTTTAAATGTTAGGCCAATATCTGATAGTCCAAAATTAAATAAGAATGAAAACTTTTGAAAATAATCATAAATATCCATAATATGAAATAATAACATGACTACACAGATATTGGATAATAAATAAAATAAATATGGTGAAAATAATGATTAGAATAATCTGAATAAACAACAAGAACAACCTAAGGAAATGAAAGTTTGATCCAGCATTAACATGGAGGAAAAACCTCATCCAAATCCTCTGCACTTTCACACAATCTCCTCAGGCTAAACAACTGAGACTCAACTCATTCACTCAATTAAACTCTGCTCCTCCACCTCACTTACTTAACTTAACCACCAGAGGGCAACACAACCACATTGCATTTCTATGCTACCATACCTGCAGGAGGGTTCATAGTGGGTACGTGCACCACACACAGGATGGCTAATCTTGAGTATTTGAAGTGTACATGACAGCACAGTATAGTGCTCAAAGGCTATAATTCCTCTATCAGAGTGGCTGGCTAGTGACAGAGACACCATAATACTGGTTATTAGGAACATGGGGAGACGTGTCTGCTTCCCAAATGGCATCCTTTTCCTTATATAGGGATTCATTATATAGTGGTAATGTTCCGGAATGATATGGTAATAATGGAGTTGATAGTGACAACAAACACCACATTCCATGTGACAACATTCTTATCAAAACATCATGATATATAAATAATGTTATCTAATGCTGCCTGTGGTGACGTAGTGTCCCCATGAGTGACAGGATACTGAGCCAATCACGGCACAATTAGAGAAGATTGCAAACCCCTACGCTCTGTATTTTACACTGGCTGCCCCTCCACCACAGAAAGAACTGAGCTAGGCTGAAACACCTGCATTTTGGAGCTGCCTTACTCAAGGAAGCAAAAAAGAGACCATGTTTGTGTGGCTTTATTTTTCAATAAATATGTGTTTGCATTGTTTGCAAACTGATATGTCAAAAGCAAAACAGGCAAAAATAAAAAAAATGGTTTTATCTTTCGCGAAAAAAACACAGTCGTTGCACCAATGTACCTTACCATAAACATCAATGCCTTTCTTAAAATCAATACACAAGTATATTTTTTTAAACCTGCACATTTAGTTAAAAGAAATTCATGTTAGCAGGCAATATTAACTAGGGAAATTGTGTCACTTCTCTTGCATTCAGTTCAAACAGCGTCAGGGTATATGCAGCAGTTTGGGCTGCCAGGCTCGTTGCGAACTGTGTGAAGACCATTTCTTCCTAACAAAGACCGTAATTAATTTGCCAGAATTTTACATATTTATGACATAACATTGAAGGTTGTGCAATGTAACAGTAATATTTAGACTTGGGTTGCAACCCGTTCAATCAAATATGGAACGGTTCCAAATTACACTGAAAGAATAAATGTTTTGTTTTTTCGAAATGATAGTTTCCGGATTAGACCATATTAATGATCGAAGGCTCGTATTTCTGTGGGTTTATTATATTATAAATAAGTCTATGATTTGATATTTGATAGAGCAGTCTGACTGAGCGGTGGTAGGCAGCAGCAGGCTCGTAAGCATTCATTCAAACAGCACTTTCCTGCGTTTGCCAGCAGCTCTTTGCAATGCATGAAGCACAGCACTGTTTATGACTTCGAGCCTATCAACTCCCGAGATTAGGCTGGCAATACTATAGTGCCTATAAGAACATCCAATAGTCAAAGGTACTGTATACGAAATACAAATGGTATAGAGAGAAATAGTCCTATAATTCCTATAATAACGACAGCCTAAAACTTCTTAACTGGGATTATTGAAGACTCATGTTAAAAGGAACCACCAGCTTTCATATGTTCTCATGCTCTGAGCAAGGAATTTAAATGTTAGCTTTTTTACATTGCACATATTGCACTTTTACTTTCTTCTCCAACACTGTGTTTTTGCATTATTTAAACCAAATTGAATGTTTCATTATTTATTTGAGACTAAATATATTATATTTATGTATTATATTAAGTTAAAATAAAAGTGTTAATTCAGTGTTGTTGTAATTGTCATTATTACAAATATAAATAGATATCAAAATCGGGCGATTAATCGGTATAGGCTTATTTGTGGCCCTCGAAAAATCGGTATCAGTATCGGCTTTGAAAAATCATAATCGGTCGACCTCTAGTCAAGACCTCTGTCATTTTTTCTAAATTGCAGATAATAATAAAAATACAGTATTTATTTTGTACACAATAAAGAAAATCAATTACAGTTCAACATCTAAATAGGCTATTTCTCCCGGCATTGATCAAAACTCAGAACGCAGATATTATAGATCTGACTGAGTTCTATTACCGCCTGCCTCTTTGCGAAAGAGTGGAATCATGAACAGTGGTTTGTGCGTTATGTTTGCCTGCATCCTTGATTGCCTCCTGGACTTGCTTTTTAACAGCACAATCACCACTCTCTCAAATGGTTGAAACGTGAAACGAACTGTCACAGCTCACAGTCGGCTCTGCTGACAGCGTATTTGTGAGATGCCGGTCAAAAGGCCATTTAACACCGTCCGCGTCTCCTGCCGTGTCTACAGACATCCCCCAAACAAACAAAAAATGACTCTTGTATGAAATGAAATGTATGCATTCACTGGTGTAAGTCACTCTGGATAAGAGCGTCTGCTAAATGACTAAAATGTAAAAAATTAAATGAAAAAAAAGTAAAATGTAGATATGCCAGTCAGTCAGGTGACTAGCTGGCGGCAGAGACTTCTATTGCAGTAACATTGAAGGGCTCTGGATAGTATCACTTAGCCAGCTAGAAGGATGAAGTAAGAAGCTAATGTTAAACAGAGCCTACCTCAGCAGGAGCAAAAAATATGACACTAATTTCTCATAGTAACGTTTTTTTACAGAGCGTAGGCTACTGAGATAGACAGTCATGTGGCACTCAGCTGTGAGGCTGAGGCAGGCTGCAATGCATGCAGGAGGAAGCAGAGGAGATGGAAAGAGAAAGTAAGCAAGCAGAGAGAGTGGTTAGTACTGTGCATCCCAGACTTGGGGTAGGTGGCCATGTATGGGCCCCTGAGAAAATCTGTACTAATCTTATCAAACTTCTTAAAAAGAAGAGAGGTCCTGTGGAGATGTTCAAATTGAAACATATCTTCCCTATTGGCCGAAATGAAATGCTATCAACATGCAAACAATACAGTTCTAAAAATGTCCTACATTTTTATTTCGTCGCTGATCCTACATGTCAATGTGAATAATTCATCAGATTACCCCTTTCAGGAGTATAACATTACAATTGTATAGCTAATATGCTGTGTGTTTGTAGATGGACTGAGGTGAATGAACCTGCAGCAGCCATGGCAATAATGGCTGGGGTCATTTTTAATTGTTTTTGCTGTTCTACAAATAGCATTTGAATGTGTTTTATTGAATAGAAAAGCAGTAAAACAATGTCCTTCCAGACCTCAGTAAAACTCAAACCCTGTTTACATCCCTGGTGAAATATAAGGTTTTCCATCTCTGCAGGTGATCTATCTGGTCAAGATCATGGATACAGGTCCCCATCCCTCTGGTAACAGCTATAGAGACAGCTGGATTCAAATTAAGCCTTTTTTAGACTGGCCCCAGAATACACACCATACAGCTCAGTGTAGATTTACAGCATATCTGGATTGCAGTTTTCTCTGGTATTTATATCATTAGCAGACTTTTACAGTGCATTCAGAAAGTACTGAGACACTCTTGACTTTGTTACGTTACAGCCTTATTCTAAAATGGATTAAATAGTTTTTTTCCCCCTCATCAATCTTCACACAATACCCCATGATGACAAAGCAAAACTGTTTAGAAACTTTTGCAAATGTGTTCAAAATTAAAAACACAAATATCCCATTTACATTACATTAGTATTCAGACACTTTACTCAGTACTTCGTTGAAGCACGTTTGGAAGCGATTACAGCCTCAAGTCTTCTCGGGTATGACGCTACAAGCTTGGCACACCTCTATTCTCCCAATCTTCTCTGCAGATCTCCTCTGTCAGGTTGGATTGGGAGCGTTGCAGCACAGCTATTTTCAGGTCTCTCCAGAGATGTTAGATTGTTCCCAATCTTAAAATGATCTACTTCAGTTTACAGACAAGCATCATGAAACCTCGAACACAATACATTCATTTGACTTCATTAAAAAAATGTTTGGGGCCAAATGTACACAATTTCACTTCAATGTCCAAATGAAGACGTGGGGCAGTGTAGGGAGAAAATAGCTGTGCAGCAACGCTCCCCATCCAACCTGACAGAGGAGATCTGCAGAGAAGATTGGGAGAATGTCCTGGGGCTGCTACGGTCTTCTCTGTTTAATATCTCTTTTGATGAGGTCTTGATCTCATTAATTTAATAAAAGTACTAAACAAATCACCTTAAACATCATGTATAACTAATCATTCCAGTTTTAAAGAGGAACCTGACATCATCACCACACATTGTGCCTTCAAAACAAATCACTAAGCTAAGGACCATGGAACTAAACACCTCCTTCTGCAACTTGGATCCTGGACATCCTGAAGGGCCGTCCCCAGGTGGTAAGGGTAGGTAACAACACATCCTCGACCCTGATCCTCAGCACGTTTAATAAAACAGGCATCACGTTTTTATAATGCCATCGTAAAATTATTCTCTACATTGATGCGCTCTGACCAATCAGAAAATGGGTACAACCTTCATTTCATTTGTCACTTTCAGTAATATTATCAACCATCTTCACATATTTCCTCAGAACATTTTGAGATGAAAACATAACACACCACATTGCAGATATGTGATGATACAACAATCACATTTTATTTGAATCCCAATTTTGACAAAATGTAGAGATGCCCATCATATAAAATGTTCTGTATGCTGATCAAATGTAGGTATATTTATTGCAGGCTTTGTTGGCTACATCTCAGAATTTCTGCATTGGCAAATGGTCAACCACAGTCTACTAATCTTGTCATTGGCCAGTCCAAGGCGATCCGCTTGGTCCAGCAACCTTTTACGTTTCCGGCCGACCTCTGGTTCTTCCTGTAGGATTTCACTGGGGTCGTCTGTGCAGCATCTCACTGATCTTAGCCGATCTTATACATTTGTTGAATAAAAATATACAAAATATAGCTTATTTTACACATTATTTAAAATATATAGCATTTGGCCATTATTCCCCTTTCCAAAAATCTGGTTATACTACTATAAACCTGTTTCTTTTTTTGCAACATCTCAGAATTTTGTAACTGACAAGACATCACACTCTCAGACGCTGCTGATTTTGTCATTGGCCAGTATAAGGCGATCCGCTTGGGCCAGCAACTTTGCACGATACTGTCCGATCTCTGAATCCTCCTGTAGGATGTTATCAGTGTCATCTCTGTGTAGCAGATCCAGCATTTCACTGCACACAATCTTGGCTGACTGCTTCAGGATGAAGTAACAGATCATCATGGGCACCTGGTCAGCCAGTCTTTGCACCACAATCTGTGAGAGAGGTGAGGTGGGATGGAGAGTAAGGGCCCAACGTGAAAATGGCCACAAGGCAACCAAAATGCAATATACCACAAAGCAACCCTGCCACAACAATGTATGTTTGAAACATTTGTCAAAAAGCATTAATGAGAGATCTGATCATCCCATTGATGATGTCATGGATTCATTGTACAGGCTGGAGCAGAGCTATATCATGTATATAGAGTTCGGCCAACTTTTAGAACGGACGCCATGTTACCGCCTTTAAGCATTCCATTTATCCAGTCATGACAAGTATGTAGATTCTAATTCTAGACTTTCAGTTACACAGAATTGTTTAAAAAAAAAAATGCCATGAACTGCTATTGGTCAATATTGCCAACATGGCTGCCATATGGACATTGTTGATTATACTGTGTAATGTAAATGCATCATAATGTTATTATTGATTATACCATGGCATTGTTGAATACTCGTTACTGATTGGCTTGAAGAGCATTCTAGAGCGTGCACTATTTCCCTATAACGCAAGATACATCAGCACGGTGCTGCATTGTTGAGAGAGCTAGCACATTAGCATTTTGCTTCACCTTTTATACCAGTTGTGAACTTTGTGATGAATACATGTGATTTGATTTGATGCAGCAACCTCATTGTCCAATCTCTAATATGTCTCTGGGGTGGAGAACCAGGCTAGATGTAGTCCATACATACACGTTGAGATCTACACAAATTTGTGGAAGGCCCTGATGAGAAAGTGTGTGAGTTTGTCAATAAGCATGCTATATAACATGCCAGTTTTATGTGAGCTGCAGGTTAAGTTAATTCGATTTTATTTCTGGAACACTCTATACATACTGCACAGTAGATGTGTTGTGTTGTACCTCATAGTATGCCTTGAGCAGCCCAGGGTACTTGCTCCTGGTGTCCTTATCTTTGTCTTCTGCTATTTCCCCCTCCTCCAGAATAATTTTGTTGAAGATTTCATCCTGTGTGTAGACCTGCATCTCCATCTCAAACTGCTCCACGATCCTCTCCTTCACTATGTTTGACTGCTGTTCCTGGATTGTTTCAATGTTTCTCTGAGTTTAAACAAAGATTAAGATTCCATGAGGACATAAAGAATCTTGGATGCAGGGAGGCAGTGAAATACTGTTACTGTTTCAGATAAAAGTTCATTTCGATATGCTCTAAGTATCTTAAGGTGTTTTATTTTGAACATTTCAGGGTACAATCCTACAATGGACAACCTGTAAATTGGAATTCTTCTTAAAAATATATTGTGATTTTTATGTGCTACTTTGCTTCATGTTTTCCTGCCTTCTTGCTCGTGCCACTAACTAAGATTTCCATTTCAGCCTAAAATCACAGAATAGAGAATTGAATGATTATCATTTCAGAGCGCTTAACAGTTTACAATTGTCATTACCTTTGAGACCTGATGAAGATAAGGATAATTCTTAAAGCACTCTTTGGACAAATGATCAAATTGCTTCTGCACCATGTCTGAAAAACCAAAACAAATGTATTTGGTAAGAGATGTTAAAAGAGACAAATGTATTTGGTAAATAGATATTCCACAAAATGTTTTTATTTAAAGGGCTATTACAGCCAAATTACAAGTCAATGGTCCAAATATTATAATTTGTTTATGCTTCATGTCCAAACAATCATTGGGTAACTTAATTGAGCTACACAATCAATTTGAGATACATCAGGATCATTTGGACATGAAGCGTGAAAAATGGAAACAGTGTCCAGGTAAATTAAACCAAAGCGTGGATTGATGCCACACATTGTCCATAGACTGCTTACAGGGTAAGGAAACCAATATGTAATTTTGTAATTTTATTGAACTATTCCTTCAACATGTCCTATTTAGTTAATTAAAGTCAATGTCACATGCACAAGTACAATGAAATACCATTCTTACAACCTCTAAACCCAAAAATGAAGCCCTAAAAATAAGATTAAAAAAACCACTAGAGAAATAAGAACACAAGTAAGTAAGTAAGCGATATACATGAACAGTTCCAGGGTCAGTAGATATATACAGGAACAGTTCCAGGGTCAGTAGATATATATTGGGACAGTTCCAGGGTCAGTAGCTATATACAGGGACAGTTCCAGGGTCAGTAGATATATATTGGGACAGTTCCAGGGTCAGTAGCTATATACAGGGACAGTTCCAGGGTCAGTAGCTATATACAGGGACAGTTCCAGGGTCAGTAGCTATATACAGGGACAGTTCCAGGGTCAGTAGATATATATTGGGACAGTTCCAGGGTCAGTAGCTATATACAGGGACAGTTCCCGGGTCAGTAGCTATATACATTGACAGTTCCAGGGTCAGTAGCTATATACAGGGACAGTTCCAGGGTCAGTAGCTATATACAGGGACAGTTCCCGGGTCAGTAGCTATATACATTGACAGTTCCAGGGTCAGTAGCTATATACAGGGACAGTTCCAGGGTCAGTAGCTATATACAGGGACAGTTCCAGGGTCAGTAGCTATATGCATGAACAGTTCCAGGGTCAGTTCCAGTACCATATGTACAATGTGCAGGGAAACTGAAGTGGTATGGTTAGATACTGTATGTATAGGGGTAAGTTGACTAGGTATCAGGACATATGATAAACAGAGTAGCATCTCAGTATATGATGATTGCGTGTGCTTGTGTGTGTTTAGAGTCAGTATAAATGTGTGTAGATGTTATGTGGTTGACCAAATGAAGTGTGTGTGTGTGTGTGTGTGTGTGTGTGTGTGTGTGTGTGTGTGTGTGTGTGTGTGTGTGTGTGTGTGTGTGTGTGTGTGTGTGTGTGTTGGAATGACCGTGTGTGTGTGTGTCTGTAGAGTTCTGACAGTGTGCATTGAGACATTGCAAAGATACAAATAAATAAAGGGGTCAAGTCAGATAGTCCGGTAGACATTTTGTTAGCTAGTTAGCAGTCTCATGGCTTGTTGATAGAAGCTGTTCAGAAGCCGTTTGTCATGCAGAAGCAGAGAGAACATTCTATGGCTTGGGTGGCTTATATAGATGTCCTGGATGGCAGGGAGCTCGGCCCAAGTGATGTACTGGGCTGTCCGCAGCACCCTCTGTAAAGCCATATAATCGAGGGTGGTGCTTTTGCCATACCAAGCAGTGATGCAGTTAGTCAAGATGATCTCAATGGTGCAGCTGTAGAACTCTGAGGATTTGAGGGCACATGACAAAGCTTTTCAACCTCATGAGGGGGAAGAGGCGCTGTCTCGCCTTCTTCACGACTGTGCGCACGTGTGGACCATTTTAACTCATTAGTGATTTGGACACCGAGGATCTTAATGCTCTCGACCCGCTCCACTTCAGCCCTGATGATGTGGGTGGGGGTGTGATTCACCAATACCTGCTTTCTTGGGTGCTTACTGCTTAATATAATAGGCATGTTTGTCTTGTCATTAGTACCATAGAGACCCATGCATGATGTTCAATAAAAGGGCTTTGGGAAAATCACATTGATCCTAGGGCTGTAACGTGTACGCTAATAAATCTGGAAGCAAGTACAGGGAGTGAATTTAATGAATTACCTAAAATGAAACAAAACAAGATACACGAGTAGAATACAGACATGAAACACAAAACAGAAACAATAAGGTGTGTAACGATGGTGGCAGGTGTGCGTAATAATGATTAAACTGGCAACAGCGAGCGCCAGAGAGTAGGAGCGGGAGTAGACGTGACAAGGGCTTTTGGTCCCTTACCTCTGATTGTCTGTAGTGTCGTCATAGCTGGATTCTTAAGTTCAGCCACTAGTTTCTGAACAACATGTTGAAATACCCTGTAGTTACTGAATCCTGGCAGCTCACTTCCCCTGTGCTTCTGATCATATTCATCCACCACTTGTTGCACTACTTTGTGGTCTAAATTCAGGAAAACAATGTTGATAATTTATTGGAGATTATAATCACTGTTGTTTGACTAAACTATTAGTAGTATATTAATTATATCAGTAAATATTAGAGATATTTGGAAACATAAATATTTATTGGTTAGACATGGTATTGAGATGAGCAATACCCAGGGTATTCAAAATTGTACCTACAATTAGATTTGTCATTTTGCAGACATTTCATCCACTCTGCAAATTCCTTTCGCATAAGCACAAATAGATTTTCCTCAACGATAATATCCCCTTTGGACAGTTGGGTAATCTGCTCATTGAAGTCTGTTATGACCTGAAGAAGGAAACATAACAATAAAACATACCTGTTTAAATGTTTAATATTTAGTCATTTTTGATTACTGTTTAATGAAATGGCTCCACAAGACCCATCCATCATTAAGTCATTAAGTCCAATAATAAACAAGAACTATCTTACAGTGGTGTGTACAAGTGTTTTTGTAAAATCAGCTGTCAAGGTAAAGTATTGTTTAACCTGGTGACAAACATAATCATTTGGATATTAAGGAAGGAGAGTGGAGGAAGTGGGAGTGTGGAGAAAATGTTAATGCTGTTTAATTTATCTTTCTGGACTGTGTGTCTATCTTACACCTGTGTTGCAAATCTGACCAATCCAAAAGGTAGAGGATTTGCAACAGAGTTGATGCCTTTACACCAAGTACCATTACCAAAATTCTCTATAGGACATTCTCCTGACAATATACCAAACCATGACAATAACACACCTGGACTACTGTACAACAGTATGGCTTCCAACCCTACATCATACATGTTTATAGAAATGTTGTACAAAATAAGAATTTTACGAAGCTGAAAGATGGAAAGGTGAAAGATGTACTCACCTGAATGAGGTACTTCCTCTTCTCTGCAGGTTCCAGGGGAGGCCCGCCCTCTAATTTACTCAATAAATGCTTTACCTCCCCCATCTGCTCCTTTATCTTCTCTGACATCTGGGGCAAGGATTTCTGACCAGGAGCAAACATACAACAAGTTAATAGGTACCAGACCACATGTTTTCCAGTGTGCACTGGGTGTAGGGAGAACAGATAAACATTGGGTATGTGGTTGGACTAACTTTGATGTGATTGACCAGGGCATTGCTGAGCTTGTTGGCTAGGCATTTGGTGGATGCCTTCTCCTCACGCAAGAGGGATCTATACATTGAAAAGGAGAGAAAATGTCAGTTAACCCTTGGCCTCCAATGGTCACTCCCCCACGGATATCTAATTAACATAATACAAACAAAAAAACATCAAAATCCCTCTGTTTAAGCTAGAGATATGTGCTAAGCTAACATATTGAATTGTTTTATTATGATTATACCAAGGATCATTTAGCCATTTGCTTTTGAATGTTAAAAACTACAATACGCAGAAATGTAAGAGAAGAGAGGGGAGGGACTCATAAGGAAAGACCATTCATGAATACTATATGGAAGTACTCTCAAAGGATATGTGGGAAAAAAATTATATTCATAAAATCCTGAAATCAACAGTTTGAGGCACTGACATTTTTCAGATGTGAAGCCATCAAAAACAAAGATGCAAGTTTACTTAACACATGACAAGAACATATTTTACCTGAAGTGCTCGTGATTTTGGAAGAATTCCAACTCCTCCTCAATCGCACGAGTTATTGACACGTTTTCATCAATTTGCTTCTGACCACGACATTTCACAATGACATAGCCCATATTGAGAAAGATTACTTTGTTGTGGACAATTTCCAACACATTCTTCTCTGCTCCCGGGTCTATCAGGTCTGGCTTTGTCAGAATGGCTGGAAGACAAATGAAAAGCATTATGATAACTGCTAATATAAAAACCCTATAAAAATACATTCATCTATATAATGTCTTTACCCAGAGTTCTTGTGCCTTCAGGATCCATTTCTTGTGCCATTTTCAGGGCCTCTGTTGTTGCTATGTCAACATTACATGGTACCACCACCAAAATAATGGTTCTCTTCTCCTTTATGAATTTCCTAATGAGATGATTGATCTAGTAAAAAAGGAAGAGGAATGTGACGAAGCAGTCAGGATGCAAGCCTTTGACCGAGTTATTTGATTAATCTACGAGATGGTATCAGACTGCTTGTTACCGTGATTTCGCCCTGTGTGATGCACTCTGTTCTTTATGGTTCTGAAGCTCAACCTTCCTCAAAGTCAACACATTCAAAGTACCTTTCACCAGAATCAACCATCATAGCTATGTGTACCTTGCTAGCAATTATGGTAACAAGTCTGTACACCTGGCTAAACAATTCATCATTAGTGAATCATAAGATGAGAGACAAGAGTCATGAGATAAACAAGCAGTGTACTGGACAAAGTACAAAAGCTATACACACTGACGTTAGACTTACTTGGGCTCCAATGTCATCTGGTTGTCCTTTCACAGCCACCCTGGTGATCCCTGGTAAGTCAATCAGACTGAGGTCACACACCGTGGAGGATGTGATCTTTAGAGTGATCAGGTCTTCACATATCCCCACTCCCTTTCCAGCTAACGAGTTCTGAGCTGTTAAATCAATGGGAAAATATTGCTGAAATAACAGATGTGGTTTTTAATTGCTTGTTTGTCTGTCTCATACCCCGACAGAAATCTTCTTATAATATAATATATATTCTGTAGTTCTCTATGGTAAATACCATACAAACTTTTCCACAATAAATGATAATGGATATGTCAATGGCGGTCGGTATCGTTTAAGATAAGGGAGAACAACATATTTCTTATGATCATGGCCTTATTTCTATTACAGCGTATAGGATGACTGTCATTCATATTCCATTCACCCAGCTCAATGTAACATCGATAGGTTTAGGCTACTACATCATACTAAAATGTTTCCTATACCCATCATGAGGTTGCTACGACCTAGCCTATGAATGAAAGTTTACAATGCAGGTGCAAAAGTTGAGAGAATTTTTAGTAATCAAGGTGACAGACACTGACACATTCAATACATTCAATTAGTCTGTTTTAAACGAGAGTTTCTATTGGGCAAATTCAGGTATGTTTATCCCTGTTTCGTTCCGTTTGCTTCCGTTTAAGAAAAAAAACATCTACAGAATTGGTGGAATGAATACAGCCCTGTTCACACTCAATCACAGTTCACTTTCATAGCAGTCAAATACAAACAGCATGATCCCTTTGATCATTGTATAGCTAATTCCTTCTCCCACCTACGCACTCCCCTCATCTCACGTTTTCCCTTATGGACTTCAGTGCACAACACATCAGCTGTCTGTGACCAGATGAAAAAACCTTTCCAAGTCAAACCTTCATATCAGCGCTACACACAGGCTACATCATTGTCACCATATTATATCATCATAGTCAACATAGCTACTAGAACTAACACGTTAGTAAACCTGCTACAATCATGTGTTCAGTCAGCAGCAAGCAGTTTAGCAGTTACAACGGCGGGCCCCAGTGGCTAACAACTTATAAAACCTAAATGTTACCTTGACTTGGAAGAGTTCCTTTGTTTGATAGCCATAGCCAGCTAGCTAACATAGCATCCCTCTCTGTTTGAGCCTGGTGTCTGAGTAGGCTAAACTAGCTAGCAAACTTCGCTAGCTCAGTAACTGAAAGTGTCTTTAATTTTCTTTTTTTTGGTCTTTTTTTGTCTTTCTCTCTATTTGGGTAACCTACTCACCAAATGTTATATATTGCAGTTCTAGCTAGCTGTAGCTTATGCTTTCTGTAATAGATTCGTTCTCTGATCCTTTGATTGGGTGGCTAACATCTCAGTTCATGTTGCAAGAGCTCTGATAGGTTGGAGGACGTCCTCCAGAAGTTGTCATACTTTCTGTGTAAGTCTATGGAAGGCAGGGAGAACCACGAGCCTCCAAGATTTTGTATTGAAGTCAATATACCCAGAAGAAGATGGAAACTAGCTGTCCTCTGGCTACGCCATGGTTCTACCCTACAGAGTGCTGTTGAGGCTACTGTAGGGTTTCATTGCAAAGCAGTGTGTATTATTCAATTATTTGGTGATGTAAATATATTTAGTATAATTTTATTAAAAATATATATATTTTTAATCCTTTTACATTTTGTTTTATTCACTAAGGAGGATGGTCCTCCCCTCCTCCTCTGAGGAGCCTCCACTGGTTAATGTACAGTATAGAATAATATGTCTGTGTGTGTCTGTGTGTGTGTGTGTGTTCGTTCCCATCTGACCTTGTTCAACATGTCTCACGACTTCTGAGGGGTCGTCAAATTCATTTCTGAATTTCCCTCCGTATGAGATGACAGCCTCCCATTTCACTGTCCTGTCATTACAGAGTTGAAGTAGCAGTGGGCACCTGGTGACAATACCTGGAAACAAGGAAGTACCAATGACAGATCATTATACTGTATTACAGAACAATCAACACAACAATCAATATGACAGTACAGTCAACAACGGACCGGGACATGAATTTTATGATAAATATATAACTTCTGCAGGCTATAGACAACAAGGTTGCTCTAATGCTCTGAAAGCATGTCAGACATTTACAGTGCCTGACTAAATGGTTAGAAAACTCATGTACAGTTAACATTTTCTGTAAAGTTTTGCTGTGGTTATAAAGTTAATTTGAAGGTTCTAAACATTTCAGTAATGTCCGTGTCTCTGTGGTCCTATTGTACTGTCTGTTTCCTGACCTCGTCTATGGACTTTGGGTGATTTGGGCATGACATTTAAAACATTTAAAATATTCAGGAAACAATACAGAATCTCACCAGTCCCTCTGGGCAGCGCCACCCCAGAAAGGGTCTCAAGCACAGAGCTCTTTCCTGAACTCTGGTCTCCCACCACAGCAATGGTTGGCAGTGGCAGCTCCTTATCTATCCCTATGGATCTCATGTAATCTATTAAGTCTATGAAGGGCCGGACCTTCTCCGCCAGCTGGTCTTGGAACATACTGAGGGTATGTCAGGGGTACAAAACAATGCCATTATGAATGGTTAATTTGTTGATAGACATGCATGGCTAAATTCATTATTTTACACAGTTTTTATAGTTAGTAGCAAACTATCATTTGAACTACATGGGATGAGAAAATGTATGTCCCAAAAATGTTAACACTTCACCATGTGTAACAAAATGTCACACTATTTACTGCATAAATAATCACCACTGCATAAATAATCACCACTGTATAAATAAACCCCATCACCATAAAATTCTGAATATTAGGATTTTAGTATTGTGGTACAGTGTAGTACAAAGTAGTACTGCAAGTCTGCAATAAGATGTGGAAAATGGAGGCCTTCATCATTTCAAAACCGAAAACTGAAGTAATGTTGTCCCACCTCGGTCCATCGTCATAAGACATGTCTCTCTTCCGCTGAAATAAAAGAGAATGAAAGCTAAACCATTTAGATGAAAATACACAATAACAGCAATGCATCAGTATTTTGAGCGAAAGTTATAAGAAGCTAAATAACATAACATAACTATAACATAAGAGGAGATACAGTCTCACGTGCCCAGTTCGAAAGCTTAGAATTTGCCAACTGTAATACACTGAGTATACCAATAATTAGAAACACCTTTCTAATATTAAGTTGATAGAAACATTAAGAACACCTTTCTGAATAATTTACTGAATGATATACTGAATTGATATACTGAATGATATACTGCTTTCCCAGGAACCGGCCCAGATCCCTGTGATTTTACTGAATGATATACTGCTCTCCCAGGAACAGGCCCAGATCACTGTGATTTGACTGAATGATATACTGCTCTCCCAGGAACAGGCCCAGATCCCTGTGATTTTCATTGAATGATATACTGCTCTCCCAGGAACAGGCCCAGATCACTGTGATTTTCACTGAATGATATACTGCTCTCCCAGGAACTGGCCCAGATCCCTGTGATTTGACTGAATGATATACTGCTCTCCCAGGAACAGGCCCAGATCCCTGTGATTTGACTGAATGATATACTGCTCTCCCAGGAACAGGCCCAGATCCCTGTGATTTGACTGAATGATATACTGCTCTCCCAGGAACAGGCCCAGATCCCTGTGATTTGCGGGAAGAGAAGGTGGAGAAAAAGGGGCCAAAGGGCGGGGCTGCCTTCTGAGAATTCGTAGGCGATCGAATAAACCCCCACTTCCTTCCATTCTGCTAGCAAACGTGCAATCTTTTGGAAAATAAAATAGATGACCTACTTGGAAGATTAAATTCCCAATGGGACATTCAAAACTGCAATATCTTATGCTTCACGAGTCGTGGCTGAACGACGACACTATCAACATACAGCTGGCTGGTTATACGCTGTACCGGCAGGATAGAACAGCGGTGTCTGGTAAGACAAGGGGTGGCGGACTATGTATTTTTGTAAATAACAGCTGGTGCACGATATCTAAGGATGTCTCGAGCTATTGCTCGCCTGAGGTAGAGTATCTCATGATAAGCTGTAGACCACACTATCTACATAGAGAGTTTTCATCTGTATTTTTCGTAGCTGTTTACATACCACCATAGACAGAGGCTGGCACTAAGACCACATTGAATGAGCTGTATTCCGCCATAAGAAAACAAGAAAACGCTCACCCAGAGGCTGCGCTCCTGGTAGCCGGGGACTTTAACGCAGGGAAACTTAAGTTCGTTTTACCAAATTTCTATCAGCATGTTAAATGTGCAACCAGAGGGAAAAAGATCTGGACCACCTTTACTCCACACACAGAGAAGCATACAAAGCTCTCCCTCACCCTCCATTTGGCAAATCTGACCGTAATTCTATCCTCCTGATTCCTGCTCGATCAATATAAAAGTGGACAGATGAAGTAGATGCTAAGCTACAGGACTGTTTTGCTAGCACAGACTGGAATATGTTCTGGAATTCCTCCGATGGCATTGAGGAGTACACCACATCAGTTATTGTCTGCATCAATGACGTCGTCCCCACAGTGACCGTATATACTCCAATCAGAAGCCAAAGATTAACAGGCAACATCCGCTTTGAGCTAAACATTAGAGCTGCTGCTTTCAAGGAGCGGGACTCTAACCTGGAAGCTTATAAGAAATCCCGCTATGCCCTCCGACGAACCATCAAACAGGCAAAGTGTCATTACAGGACCAAGATTGATTCGTACTACACCGGCTCTGACGCTCGTCGGATGAGGTAGGGCTTCCAAACCATTACCGACTACAAAGGGAAGCACAGACAAGATTTGCCCAGTGACACGAGGCTACCAGACGAGCTAAACTACTTCTATGCTCGCTTCGAGGCAAATAACACTGAAACATGCATGAGAGAACCAGCTGTTCCGGAAGACTGTGTGATCATGCTCTCCGCAGCCGATGTGAGTAAGACCTTTAAACAGGTCAACATTCACAAGGCAGCAGGGCCAGGTGGATTACCAGGACGTGTACTCCGAGCATGCGCTGACCAACTGATCAACTGTCTTCACTGATATTTTCAACCTCTCCCTGTCCGAGTCTGTAATACCAACATGTCTTAAGCAGACCACCATAGTCCCTGTGCCCAAGAACACTAAGGTAACCTGTCTAAATGACTACCGACCTGTAGCACTCACGTCTGTAGCTGATTTGAAAGGTTGGTCATGGCTCACATCAACACCACTTCCCAGAAACCCTACACCCACCCCAATTTGCATACCGCCCCAACAGATCCACAGATGATGCAATCTATATTTCACTCCACATTGCCCTTTCCCACCTGGACAAAAGGAACAGCTATCTGAGAACGCTATTGATTGACTACAGCTCAGCGTTCAATAACATAGTGCCCTCAAAGCTAATCAATAAGCTAAGGACCCTGGGACTAAACACCTCCCTCTGCAACTGGATCCTGCACTTTCTGACGGGCCGCCCCCAGGTAGTAAGTGTAGGTAACAACACATCCGCCACGCTGATCCTCAACACAGGGGTCCCTCAGGGGTGCGTGCTCAGTCCTCTCCTGTACTCCCTGTTCAGTCATGACTGCATGGCCAGGCACTCCAAAACCAACGTTAAGATTGCTGATGACAAAACAGTGGTAGGCCTGATCACCGACAACGACGAGACAGCCTATAGGGAGGAGGTCAGACACCTGGCCGTGTGGTGCCAGGCAAACAAACTCTCCCTCAACGTGATCAAGACAAAGGAGATGATTGTGGACAACAGGAAAAAGATGACCGAGCACGCCCCCATTCTTATCGACGGGGCTGTAGTGGAGCAGGTTGAGAGCTTCAAGATCCTTGGTGTCCACATCACCAACAAACTAATATGGTCCAAGCATACCAAGACAGTCGTGAAGAGGGCACGACAAAACCTATTCCCCCTCAGGACACTGAAAATATTTGGCATGGGTCCTCAGATCCTCAAATGGTTCTACAGCTGCACAATCGAGAGCCACCTGACTGGTTGCATCACAGCCTGGTATGCCAAATGTTTGGCCTGCGACCGTAAGGCACTACAGAGGGTAGTGCGAACGGTCCAGTACATCACTGGGGCCAAGCTTCCTGAAATCCAGGACCTCTAAACCAGGCGGTGTCAGAGGAAGGCCCTAACAATTGTCAAAGACTGCAGCCACCCTAGTCATAGACTGTTCTCTCTGCTACCGCACGGTAAGCGGTACCGGAGCACCAATTCTAGGTCCAAGAGGCTTCTAAACAGCTTATACCCCCAAGCCATAAGACTCCTGAACATCTAATCAAATAGCTACCCAGACTATTTGCATTGCCCCCCACCCCACTCTTTTACAACGCTGCTACTCTCTGTTGTTATCATCTATGCATAGTCACTTTAATAACTCTACCTACATGTACATTTTACCTCAACTAACCGGTGCCACTACACATTGACTCAGTACCGGCACCCCCCTGTATATAGTCTCACTATTGTTATTTTACTGCTGCTCTTTAATTACTTGTTACTTTTATTTCTAATTCTTATCTGTATTTTTTCTAACTGCATTGTTGGTTAGGCGCTCGTAAGTACACATTTCACTGTAACCTGTTGTATTCGGCACATACTTTGTAGAAGCACCTTTGGCAGCGATTACATTTGTCTTTCTGGATAAGTCTCTAAGAGCTTTCCACACCTGGACTGCGCAACATTTGCCCATTTTTCTTTCCAAAATCCTTCACGCTCTGTCAAATTCAATGTTGATCATTTTTGATAACCATTTTCAGGTCTTGCCATAGATTTTTGTCAAAACTGTAACTCGTCCACACAGGGTTCATTCATTGTCTTCTTGGTAAACAACTCCAGTGTCGATTTGGCTTTATGTTTTAGGTTTTTGCTCTGCTGAAAGGTGAATTAATCTTCCAGTGTCTTGTGTAAATTAGACTAGTTTGATACAGTATCAGACCATTTCTTACCAGAATATGTTACTTTACTTTAAGTTTGACTTGCTTTCCAGGTTACCCACTTGCTCATTTTGTAAATATATATTATGTTCTGGAACCATTACATGCATCCAACTTATTGTTATTTAATTATTAGAGATATACAAATGTTTTTTGCACCCACCAATGCGTCATGTCCTCAATGGTCATGTGAGATGAAATGTGTTATTTTTGGGAAGTGTTTGACCTGACAAAGATTTGTTTCGGATCGACGAAACGTTGTCAATAAAGCGGTGAATTGGGAACAGTGTGCGAGCCTTCTTGTTCAATACTAGTATTCTTTATTAGCCCAGCACCTATGTTTTTAAGGATGTGCGTATGACCACAAACTTTTCTATAGATAGAAATGGGACTAAACCAGGTTTTCCTCTTGGATTTTGCTTGTGCTTAGTTCTATTCCGTTTCTTTTTTATCCTGAAAAACTCCCCAGTCCTTAACGATTACAAGCATACACATAACATGATGCAGCCACCACTATACTTAAAAATGATTGGTACTCAGTAATGTGTTGTACTGTATTGGATTTGCAAGACTGCTCATTTACATATGCCCTTGACCTTCAACTAAAGGGGATACTGATTTGCTATTAAACACAAGGGAATTATGGACTATCATTAAAGGTGTATAGCTCCATATATTACAATTACTACCTACATTTAATATAAATATGTTTTTAGTGGTGGTGGGGGAGGGGGGGTATAATTGAGTGGATTTGGGCCATTGCTCGTTCGATTCTGGCACTAAAATGGCAGCTTTGGCTCAGTTCAAGCTGCCAAATTTGGGCCGAATGACTCGGGCCTAGTCTGTGCCATCATTCATTTCAGCTGCCAGACCTGGGACAGCAGTTTTAGATCTGTCATGCCGGAATCAGTCCAGATGTGGGCCAGATGTTTGTACTAACTGGGCTGGTTTAAATAACATTTAAACTAGGGGTGTGCCAACATGGCCACACTCGTAATCATATCCGTAAATTGACAGTTCATAGTCGGATTCGATCGGATGATAGTCGTGATTGGAAAAAAATGACGTTGTTTATATGCCTAAATAGAGGCAAAATACCTCCCTGCACATTCTCACTGCAAAAAAGCTGCAGATTAGGAGCAACGCGCGCAGGGGAGTGTGTCCTCAATTTGCAGCGGGCAGACAAATTTGCTTTCACTTTGCACATCAGCGTTTCGTATTTTTTTCCATACCCTTGCCCCAGTTGTTAGATATTATGCACATTGATAGATTGATAGCAAACGTCCTCGCCATGTGATTTATCATAGTAGCAGGCAGCAGAAATCTAAATGATCTGAGTCTGACAGAAAGCATGCGAGGAAAATTGATTGGGTGAAATTATGGAGAACTACAGCTTCGTGCTATATCCAGTCAGAGCAGCGGGAACAACGTACAGCCCGCCCTTCTCTTTAGACAGGCAGTTAAATTATTAAGACCACCTAACACATTACTGACTGGCATGAGAAAGATGCTTGCTGGCACCTGAATATTTTGTTTGGGGGGGATCACGGATAATTACAAAAAATACTCTGATCTTAATCGTATCCGGAAAATTGCCTATATCCGTTACGATACTCGTTTTGATCGGCTACTTGGCACACCCCTAACTTAAACAATCACCTGAGAGGAACTTTTTCTGAACACACGATGAACCGAACTTTATATTGAACCCCTGAACAAACTTTATTCATGTAAACTGAACCGAGAAAGAAGATATCTCATTGCAATGAATTTCCCTTTTGTGTGACACTGTGTCTGTGTAAACATGGTGGAAGTAACTAAGTATTGTTAAAGACTGTTAGTCTAAATTACATATCACGATTAATACTGTCATTGCATTGCACCCATTCGTATGCGAACAGATAGCCTAGCCACTGGCAACCCCTGGTGACCTTACTAAGGTAGCCTCTCTTTAATTGCTCCTGTTTGCACAAATAAGAATTTCCCACTCTTCCAAAATCCAGTTAAAGTGTCATATCTGCAGATGAGTCCATAATAGGCTGACCACACCGCTCGCGTCACGTTACAAAATACATTTTGAAATCTGTGATATTCAATAAATGCACACACACTGCTCGCGCGGCCAACGAGCTAAAATAGAAGTCAGTTCTATTTCTTACGCCAATCACGCTGCAAGTCCTGCCTCTCATTGGTTCTCATTGGTTATATCCACGTGGGTGATTGAAAGACGAACTGTTTTGCCATTCGTCATGGTAATACTATGAAAGTTTAGATGCCAATCACCATATAAGTTCAAAGATGAAAAAGCCTGGAAGGAGGAGAGATGACTAGAAACGATTAGGTTGACCGTTTTACGTGTGGATTAATTGTAGGAGTAGAGGACCTTGTGCATTTCAGGTAAAATAACAACTCAATGTTTATATCCCAGGACAAATTAGCTAGCAACAGCAAGCTAGCTAAACAGGACAAATTAGCTAGCAAGTGCAAGCTAACTAGCTAAATTGCCATACATGTTTAATGCTTTTCGACCTGTCCCCAAATTAATGTCATTGGTTCAGAATTTGTTTTGATATTTTAACCTGCGTGTCTTGATCGTGTTTTGTGTAGGGGGACAAAGCACGATGGCGCTCGCGCGCAGCCGGTTTGGGTTCCGTGTAAGTCCCTGACTACAAAATAAATTTAAAAATCGATGTTATTCAATTAATGCACCCACACTGCTTGCGCGCGACAATGAGCATCTGCGTTGCCAAGGGCTAAAATAGAAGTCAGTTCTATTAATAATGCAGATCATGCTGCAAGTCCTGCCTCTCCCATCTCCTCATTGGTGAGTCACATTTGTCGGCTTTAGGCCTATGTTACTTAGTTGATAATGCAAGTTCTAGGCCTACTGTTGATCTGGCCTATAGGCTCGCTCTGAGTTCTATGCTTTAATTTCTTCAGCCAATGGATCACAGTGTATCAATGTGACCATATGCCAGAGGCTGGTGCTCATGCCGTAGTTCAATTTAAACTTTTAGATTTTATCATTTTACTTCAGATTTGTATGATTAACCACCTAACAATGATTTTGAGAAAGGGAAATGTTCAGTTTGAAATGAAACTGCTCCACGAAAATGAGAATATAAAAGGAATCATCACTGGCACG
The DNA here is from genome assembly GCF_901001165.1 of Salmo trutta. Classification (NCBI taxonomy): domain Eukaryota; kingdom Metazoa; phylum Chordata; class Actinopteri; order Salmoniformes; family Salmonidae; genus Salmo; species Salmo trutta. The sequence continues at coordinate 46,260,301 of NC_042980.1, forward strand.
CAGATTGGCACAAATAGTAGGATAAATTGTAAGCTTCCCCAAACTTCAAACTCACAAGTTGCTTATTACACCTGTAAAAAATATTGTGAACGTGCAAGTGCGTGCACACATAGGAAATCCAGTGAAAAACAGTCCGTCCATGGAAATCAAAGGCCCGTCCAACCGATTGGTTCTGGCGCCGACCCTGGTTAATTCTATCAAGACACGAGGAACACGTATGACTATGACAGCTAGAGCGTACCTGATTGGTTGGGCTAAGCATGAATAGTCATTGAAAATAGTAAAAACATCTCCTACTGGATTTCCAGTAAGGTGAGAAGAGAAAATGATGGTTAATGAAGCTATTGTGTAATCCAATTTAGTCTGAATAATTTTGAAAGGCAAAATATTGTGGTTTTGCAACATTGCGATGTTGACGCATGGTTATTTTTCATACATTTTTAACCTATAGCATTAATTGACACAAACATGAACTGATGGCTGATAGTACATTTGTTGAAAGTAAGTAGTGTTACAAACCAGAAAAATTGAGGTAAAACAGATATTCTCCACTTCTTACCAGCTGTTAGTTCTGTCCCAAGTCTGTGTTACTCCCTCCCTGCTGACAGATATAAAAGTACCGGTACTTCTGTTATCGGTCTATTTAATTTTGACTCATTTACCCCAGAAATGAAATTACAGTTGCTAATGGTAGAGGACATATATAAGTTGGTTGTCATAAAATATGGTGTCTCTAGCTCTATCGATCTCTTGAGTAATTAGGAAAAAAGCTATGTGTTACTTTTGTCCTGGTACTCCCCTAGCTCCTTTTCTAATGTATTGAGTCTAGTAAATAAAACCTTTTAGACTTCAATAATCCAACCACTTGTTCAAGGCAACAAAATATTCACTTAGAGCTCAACGACCTTTCAGAATGAGAATACAGTAACTGAATGTTGACTGAGACTACTGTTGATACAAGTATTGAAGGTAAAACTTCTTAATGACAACTATGGTAGAATTAATTCAAGGTTAAACAATTTAATGATTACTATGGTAGAGCTAATTCAAGGTTAAACTATTTAATGATTACTATGGAAGAGAAAATAAAGGTTAAACTATTTAATGATAACTATGGTAGAGTTAATTCAAGGGTCCTCAAAAAATAAATGATGCCCCTACTTCATTAATTTGGATAGGATAACCAAATTAATTACGATAAATTAGATACATTAATTACTCCTGTAATTACTTCATAAATGATCTTGAATAGCCAGGGGCACAACTTTGTTTTATGTTTTTTTATCCAATCGGATAAACACTCCAAACAGACTACCGACCGGTCGGAGGAGTCCGCATTTTCCTGAAGCACACCGTTGCCTAGTTTTGTATCACATTCCAATGATGGGCTCCCGAGTAGCGCAGTGGTCCAAGGCACTGCATTTCAGTGCAAGAGGAGTCACTGCAGTCCCTGGTTCGAATACAGTCTACATAACATCCGGCCGTGATCATGAGTCCAATAGGGTGGCGCACAATTGGCCCAGCGTCGTCCGCGGTAGGCCGTCATTGTAAATATGATTTAGTTCATAAATGACTTGCCTAGTTAATTGAAGGTTAAATAAAAAAACATTTTAAAAACAAAAACAAAAATGCTCTGCCTCTGTCCATTGCCAAAGACCCACAACACAGCCAAGGTCCCAAATGTTGTTCAGGAATATGGAGTATTGATTGAGAAAAGTGGGTAAGACTCACTATAACATGCATTGACCGATCAAAACCTAATATAGACGTGACTATAATAACAAGGCTTATAAAAGGGCAATGGGTTTCACTGAATTTCAGACAGACGTAAAATGTTCTGCATCGTATCACTGTCATAACATCGTAGTACAGCCACTATTATGCTGCGTTATATGGTATCAGGCTGTGGGTGTGTCATAAGATGTCATAAGGCTAGAAAATACAGCAATATCTTTGTCATAGCACGATCATTACATATTTATGTCAGATTATGACATGTGTTATGAACCCTTATGACATGTTCAAAGAAATTGTTACCAAAAATGTTGGTAAACAATTTCCCCAATGACCAATAATCAAATGTACAATGTTGGACCATATGTCAGAGCTCACAATGTATTACAGAGCTGCGATTATTCTAAAGAAGAACACACACATTTAAAAACAGCCCCCGCCTTTAACCTCTCAGCTTTCTTGTTCAGAAAAAAAAAATAAAAAAAATAAAAAAAGATAAATATTCAATACTTTGATTTAAATACTAGCTAATAAAAACGTTAGCTGACATGGGCTAGTTGATCTGGACATTTCTGACTAGTCATAAATAGCTCTCTAAGGTATAAAATGACTGACATGACAAGAGGAAAACTGGTGATGCACTACCCAGTATTATTCTACTATTACAACTTTCAAGAATAAGTTGAAAGCCGGACTGAGTTAATAAAATAAATACACTCCTCCGCCGACCGCGCCCCACAGTTTGGAAACCACCAGTGGTGGAAAAAGTACCCAATTGTCCTACTTGAGTAAAAGTTTAGATACCTTAATAGAAAGTTACTAAAGTAAAAGTAAGTCACCCAGTAAAATACTACCTGAGAAATAGTCTAAAAGTATTTGGTTCTATATATACTTAAGTATCAAAAGTAAATGTAATTGCTAAAATGTACTAAAGATTCAAAAATAAAAGTAGAAGTATGAATAATAAAAAATTCCTCATTTTAAGCAAAGCAGACGGTACATGTTTCTTGTTTTTAAAATGTATGGATAGCCAGGGGCACACTCCAACACTCAGACATCATTTACAAAATATGCATTTGTGTTTAGTGAGTCCCCCATATCAGAGGCAGAAGGGATGACCAGGGATGTTCTCTAAATGCACACTTACTTTGAAATCGTTGACACTTTCGGACAAGCAAGTTGCGTGTTGAGCCAGGGTCACAGAGCAGTATAGGTCTACAGCTTGATTCTATCACCTTTCATGGAAACAAAATGAAAGTGAAACGTTTTGATTGTCTCCATTCTGGGAAATCATACCGTTATTCTGCATCTGTTACACAGTGCATAATTAAAGTTCAGATACAACCTCCTTGGTTCTTAAGGGTCACATGATTTCTCAGAAAGTAAAATGAAATCAAGGTTGTTTCTACTACAGATAGATACAAAAAAAAACAGATGAAATCCCACTGTGGATGGAATTTACTTTACAATGGGGGAATAATTATACTGCATAGCCTAACCTATGGATTGTGTCCCCATGAAATGGGCTATCTCCTCAGTGACATTCACAGGACACAATTGTGTAGAGTTTACACAAATATTAGCGTTTTAGCTGTCATTGCAGGACTTTGACTGTGAGAAATCAGCTCACTACACAGCCTGTTTTGCATATTGAACATACAGATTGGGACTATACAGTCTAAACTAGAGATTGTGCACCTATGAAATGGGTATCAACCTACTCAGTGACACTCACAGAACTATGTACAGTTTACACACATATTAGTATCTTAGCTCTTATTGTGCCCCACCGTACACTTCACTTCCCTTCACTGAAAGGAGCTCTGTTGTTTCATCGCCCCCAAATGAAAAGCCCTATACATATTGACCAACTACGGTTTGGACCCTATCATGAATAGGTGGTTGGAGATCATTGGTCCACAGTGCGGTGGTGGTGAGTATACTGGTAGCTAGACCATAGACTGATGGTTATGTATCTGGTTATGTATATTTGAAAGGTTGTGTTGAAACATCCCTGGTTTGATAAACTAGTAGCTAATTCCCAGCCAAGCAGATACATCTAGTAGAGTCATTTTGGTTGTGAAGTGCATTAGCAAAAAGCATAGTTCTTTCTTTACAACAAAAAGCAATTAACCACGTGTCTATTGTACCTCCCAGTCACAGGACCTCTCAGTCACCGCCTCATAATATTGCCTGATGTAATTGTTCGAGAGATGTCAAGTTTGCAGCCAAACATGCAGCATAGAGAGAACCAGCAAGGGGGCAATCATCAGCATCATTTGTGTGTTTGTGACCAACCGATATCTTTAATGAGGGGCCAGGAGCTGATCTACACTGATATGCCCATCAATGGGGCTCTTGTAAAAACCTCACCTCCAGCCTCACCTCTTGCCTGCTCACCAACGGTCGTCGATGGGGAGACCATAATTGGGTAGGTTTTATCTGACTTGTTCAAACTTCAACATAGTAACTGCCATTGGTAATAGAACAGTGACTGTGTGTGTGTTCACAGAAACATGTATGTAGCCAGCACATGGAGACTTACAAGATGATGTGATGAAGTTCAGACTGACTAACGAGCTTAAACCTGATGTCTCTAAATGGAGAGGGACCTGGCACTCTGACAGACAGGCTTGATACTGATGTCTCTAAATGCAGAGAGAGACCAGGCACTCTGACAGACAGGCTAGAGACTGATGTCTCTGAATGGAGAGAGACCTGGCACTCTGACAGACAGGCTAGAGACTGATGTCTCTGAATGGAGAGAGACCTGGCACTCTGACAGACAGGCTAGAGATTGATGTCTCTGAATGGAGAGAGACCAGGCACTCTGACAGACAGGCTAGAGATTGATGTCTCTGAATGGAGAGAGACCTGGCACTCTGACAGACAGGCTAGATACTGATGTCTCTGAATGGAGAGAGACCTGGCACTCTGACAGACAGGCTTGATACTGATGTCTCTAAATGCAGAGAGAGACCTGGCACTCTGACAGACAGGCTAGAGACTGATGTCTCTGAATGGAGAGAGACCTGGCACTCTGACAGACAGGCTAGAGACTGATGTCTCTGAATGGAGAGAGACCTGGCACTTGGGATTCAAGAAACACCCAAATCAAACCACACCCCAAGCCAACTCACGTTTGGCTTCTGTCAAGGTCGCCAGCATTTCTTGAGGAGCAAGCCAAAAGACAAGGACAAATCAGCAGGTCCAAAAACCATGGAAATTGAAAAAATTTAAAATGACTAAGTTAGAAGTAGAGAGTCTGAAGCCGAATGCCTTCTCTACCCAATGCTTTACCAAGGTTTTCCAGCACACAACTTTGACCTACTACAGCAGCTATGTTGGTATATTGTACTTCAAACAATGTGTGGGCAGGTTGCTTGGGATTCAAAGCTTCTCAAACAGCCGAATTCATACTCTTCAGTTGAATAATAGACTTTACAGTGTCCTGCTATTAAAGTAATATACAGGATCTATACATCATTAGGATGTATGCATTTGTGTATCTATAGTCCTATTGTAAATGTGTATAATAGTAGCATCACCATCTTTACTGCAAAAATAAATACAAATACAAACTTTAATCTCCACTTTCATCTGATAGAGGTAATGAACTGCCCATTGATCACCACAGCAATTCATAAAACAGGACAAAGTGCTTTTGAGTTCATGTCAATATTACACAGATTAGCTAATGGTGGAAGAAATCAGGAATGCAGACAGGCTCTATAGACCTCTCTATCTATACTGAACAAAAATATAAACGCAACATGTAAAGTGTTGGTCCGATGTTCCAATAGCTGAAATAAAAGATCTCAGTAATCTTCCATACGCACAAAAAACTTTTTTCTCTAAAATATGTACATCCTTGTTGATGAGCATTTCTCCTTTGCCAAGATAATCCATCCACCTCAAATCAAATCTTTTTTGTCACATAAACATGGTTCGCAGATGTTCATGCGAGTGTAACGAAATGCTTGTGAATCTAGTTCTGACAGTGCAGTAATATCTAACAAGTAATCTAACAAATCACAACAACTACCTAATACACACAAATGTAAAGGGATGGAAAAAGAATATGTACATATAAATATATTAATGAGCGATGGCCGTGCGGCATAGGCAAGATGCAATAGTGTCACAACTGTCGTGGAAGAGAGAATGGGACCAAGGCGCAGCGGGTTGTGTGCTCAACATATTTATTATAACAATGAGAACACCACAGAAAACAATAAACAAACTAACGACAGGAACAGAGACGCAGGCTCAACAAAAGCAGTGCTCTCAAACAACTACCCACAAGTGACAAACAAAACACACACCTATTTATAGGACTCCCAATCAGAGGCAACTAGAAACACCTGCCTCCAATTGAGAGTCCAGCACCCAACCTACACATAGAAAACTACCCTAGAACATACACATAGAAATACAAACATAGACCAGTGACCAAAAAACCCCGTAATACATAAATCAACTACCCTCTGCCACGTCCTGACCAAACTACAATAACAAAATATCCTCTATACTGGTCAGGACGTGACAAATAGATGGTATGAAATACAGTATATACATATGAGATGAGTAATGTAGGATATGTAAACGTTGCAGTTTTTTACAATCCCTTTGGCACAAATTTCAGAACCTTGTGGTCCTTTTTCAAAACTCTAGACACAAAACTCAAAACGGTCATCACTTGTAACACAGGCCGTCCAATGTTCAAAACATTGCATTGTGCATTCATATCTTTAAAGGAACCTTGACCTTACAGAATCATTGGTTCAAATAACTCATTTATCATGAAATACCATAGGAACATTCATTTAGATCACCCACACACAAGATACCGATAGTTTCACTGTGTAGTTGTTCGTTCAATGATTAAATATTGTAGTACAAAATATGTGATACATGTTTCATTATGGTACTACACGTAAATACATTACTGTAAAAGGACTAGTAAAGAGAATACAACAGACACAGTGGAATCATTGAACAAAATCTGAAATGCATTGATGAAATACAATAAAATCACTCAAAGGTTTCTTTGAATCAAAGCAAAAATAATTAGCTACAAAAAAAGAAAAAAAAACTACAGTAAAACATCAACTGCAGTGTTCCTCACCTGGCTGTAAAAAGCAAAACAAAGAATTGATTACTGTACTTCTATATTTCCCTCAACCCTGTCTTGTGGATTTGGTGACAGGTTCTCATCCACATCACAATGAATGTTTTCATTAGCCAAACATCTTGGAAAGAATCTTCGGGCATGACGAATCCAGCCTGACACTGGTCTGACGTGATGTCATTGCATGCGTCATCCATGGCCTGGAGAAGGGCGGCTTGTTCGTGAAGGCGCCTATCATATACCTTCCACCTCCATGTGGAGAAAAACTCCTCAATGGGGTTTTAGGAAAGGAGAGTATGAGGGTAAGTACAGGGTGGTAAATTGTGGATGGGCCTGAAACCATGCTTGCACCATTTGAGCATGGTGGAACCTGACATTATCCCACACAATGACAACTGCCTGCAACTCAATATATAGAGTATATAGAGTAGAGAGCTTTAGTTGTTGTTCGACCAAACATTAGAACGGGCAAGATGCGTAATCTAAGCAACTTTGACCGTGGTGTGATTGTTGATGCCACACATGGTGATTCCAGCATCTCAGAAACAGCTGCCTTCCTGGGACTTTTATGCACTACAGTCTCTAGAGTTTACAGAGAACGGTGCGATAAACACAACACATTCAGTGAGCGGCAGTTCTGGGGCCAAAAACACATTGTTAATGAGAGAGGTCAGAGGAGAATGTCCAGACTCATTCAATCTAACAGAAAGGCCACAAATGCTCAAATAACAGCTGTTTAAAACAGTGGTGTGCAGAAGGGCATCTCTTAACGTACAACACCGTGAATAATTCAGGCTGTTGTGGAGGCAAAAGGGTGTACTAGATAGGTGTACATAATAAAGTGGCCAGTGAGTGTACAGTAATGTCAAATCTGAAAACATGGTCTGGAAAAGTGGTACATGGGACCATAGAAACAGTGTCTGATAAAGAATGATGATGAAATATTACATCCATTGATAATATAGTCCAATTGGTTCATGTTCCACGGTAATTGGTGTCAATGGATCTCGTTATCCTGAAACTTTCATGATCTAAACATGGAATATTGTTTGTCAGTTTCCATAAAACTATGAATTAAGACTAATGCAACAGTTACTTATCATTTTGAGCAGTTGTATTAATTGATAGTTAGATCATTGTAATGAAATTAATAGACAGTCATCTCAGATGTAATGTGTGAATTGCATTTTGAAATGGTAATACTTTGATGTTCATAAGTTGTGTCATTTTGAACTGGTGATTTTAGTTCAATAAACAAATGATCTTAGCTTTATGTGTATTGTATCCAAGCAATTGGAAAAAGTGTTAAGAGTTTTGAAGAATTTGCATTTTGATCATTGATTGTGAGTTTTGTGTCTAGAGTTTTGAAAAATGACATCAAGGTTCCGAAATTAGTGCCAAAGTGATTGTAAAAAACTGTATTAAAGCGTCATTATTTAAAGTGACTAGTGATACCTTTATTAAAGTGGCCAGTGATTTGAGTCTGTATGTTGGCAGCAGCCTCTCTAATGTGCTAGTGATGGCTGTTTAGCAGTCTGATGGCCTTGAGATAGAAGCTGTTTTCAGTCTCTCGGTCCCAACTTTGATGCACCTGTACTGACCTCGCCTTCTGGATGACAGCGGGGTGAACAGGTAGTGGCTCGGGTGGTTCTTGTCCTTGGTGATCTTTTTGGCCTTCCTGTGACATCGGGTGCTGTAGGTGTCCTGGAGGGCAGGTAGTTTGCCCCTGGTGATGCGTACCCTCTGGAGAACCTTGCGGTTGAGGGCGGTGCAGTTGCCGTACCAGGCGGTGATACAGCCCGACATGATGCTCTCAATTTTGCACCTGTTAAAGTGTGTGAGGGATTTAGGTGACAAGCCAAATTTCTTCAGCCTCCTGAGGTTGAAGAGGCGCTGTTGCACCTTCTTCACCACGCTGTCTTTGTGGGTGGACCATTTCAGTTTGTCCGTGATGTGTACGTCAAGGAACTTAAAACTTTACACCTTCTCCACTACTGTCCCATCGATGTGGATAGGTTGGTGCTCCCTCTGCTGTTTCCTGAAGTCCACGATCATCTCCTTTGTTTTGTTGATGTTGAGTGAGAGGTTGTGTTCCTGACACCACACTCCGAGTGCCCTCACCTCCTCCTTGCAGGCTGTCTCGTCGTTGCTGGTAATCAAGCCCACTACTGTTGTCATCTGCAAACTTGATGATTGAGTTGGAGGCGTGCATGGCCACTCAGGCGTGGGTGAACAGGGAGTACAGGAGGGGGCTGAGCACACACCCTTGTGAGGCCCCAGTGTTGAGGATCAGCGAAGTGAAGATGTGGTGTGACATGTCAAGAAGCTGGTTAAACAGCATGATCATTACACAGGTGCACCTTGTGCTGGGAACAATAAAATCCCAGTCTAAAATGTGCAGTTTTGTCACACAACACAATACCACAGATGTCTTAAGTTGAGGGAGCGTGCAATTGGTATGCCGAGTGCAGGAATGTCCACCAGAGCTGTTTGCAAAGTAAATGTTTTTGAGCTTATGTCAATATTACACAGGTAAGCTAACGGTTACATAAATCAGGAATGCAGTCAGGCTCTAGACCTCTGTATATGAGTGACTGTGTCCAACACACCACCACCTGTTATGTTGGGCACCTACTGACCCAAAAAATATATTGCTAAATAAAAAAGTTTAAGGAAATACAGGCACCACATTACTACAAGACAAATCACTCAATCAAGTATGATGGTCTTGTAAGCCAATCAAGCATGATGGTCTTGTAAGCCAATCAAGCATGATGGTCTTGTAAGCCAATCAAGCATGACGGTCTTGTAAGCTTTCACATTAAAAGGTAGTTCAAAATTCAAAAGGCACTCGCACATTTTAGCTATCTTTTTTGCAGGTGCATGGTAACGGTTGAAATGAGAAAAAAAAGAAACCACACACTGCTCTTGATGGTATCACTGCTCTTGATGGTATCACTGCTCTTGATGGTATCACTGCACTTGATAGTATCACTGCTCTTGATGGTATCACTGCTCTTGATAGTATCACTGCTCTTGAAAGTATCACTACACTTGATGGTATCACTGCTCTTCAAAGTATCACTGCTCTTGATAGTATCACTGCTCTTGATAGTATCACTGCTCTTGATAGTATCACTGCTCTTGATGGTATCACTGCACTTGATAGTATCACTGCTCTTGATAGTATCACTGCTCTTGATAGTATCACTGCTCTTGAAAGTATCACTACACTTGATGGTATCACTGCTCTTCAAAGTATCACTGCTCTTGATAGTATCACTGCTCTTGATAGTATCACTGCTCTTGATAGTATCACTGCTCTTGATAGTATCACTGCTCTTCAAAGTATCACTGCTCTTGATAGTATCACTGCTCTTGATAGTATCACTGCTCTTGATGGTATCACTGCTCTTGATAGTATCACTGCTCTTTAATAAGCTTTATGTTTGGCCTTCGTCAGAGCTTTTGTGAGTTTTTTAAATGAGCACCCTTATATAGACCTAGCCCCACATACATCAGTTCCACGCATCGAATGGGGTTGGAGTCGAGGGAAAACAAGTGCTACCAAATATAACAATATGCATTTCATCAACATTATAATAAAGTGTGTACATAAAACGTATTAAACACGTCTGTTAAACCACAATGAGGACATCGACCTACCAAGCAAGTTTGCATAAATCATTGGGTACAGAGAAGAGAAAAACGTCAGAGTAATCGGAAATAGGCGCATAATTCATGTTCACATTTACAACATAACATATATAGGCATTTCATCATTAAGATCTTTAGGAAAAAATGTCTGGAGGGTGAAAATCCCAAAACATTCTCTTTTGCTCAGATTATTATTAATATCACCTCCCCTGTCTGATATCTTGACTTTCTCTACGCCACAAAATCTAAAGGTAGAATTATGTTGAGAGAACAAGAGGTTTTACCTCCATAGCACAGCCCCCATGGACATTTAATAATAATGTAGATAACATGGGTGGTGAAGCACGTAATTATGTCATTTATTTTGAACCGTTTTCCTGTATGTGGGTGGTAGAAATATTCACTCTTGATGCACTGTGCGCAACCTCTGCATTTATAGCTACCATTCGGAAGAGGGCGTAAAAGAGCCTATCTTTTGTGGCTGGCAGTTGGCATGGACCAATTTATCGCGTAAATTGCGACCTCTCCTATATGCAATAAGTGGTGGATTCTTAAATTCAGCTGGCAAAGCTGGGCCCGATGATACAACATGCCAGTGTTTCTTGACAGTATCTCCCTCTTTTCGCGAGGTCAAAGTATATGTGGTTTTGAACATTACACAGTGTTCTTTAAATCTAGTGGGTCTTTTTTGTAGCAGTTCATCTCGTGTTTTCCCGATGCCAAATTAAAAGCTTCATCCACACTTTATGGAGAGTAGCCTCTTCTCAGAAACCTATTGCGCATCTCCGCTGCTTTTTCTAGGTAGTCCTCTCTGGAGTGGCATATACAGCGCAGTCTGAAGAACTGGCTTCTTGAAAGTCCTGTTTTAATGGCTCAGTGTGGAAGCTCTCCCCCTGTAATAGAGTACTTCTGTCCGTTTCTTTTCTATATACATTTAATCTTGCAAAATAATTTAAACAGATCTACTTTCGTATCACATTGTTTGTCTGTACATGTAGGTACAAAAGAGAGGCCCTTAGATAAGACAGACTTGCGCGTCAGTAAGCTATTTTTTGGAGAGGTTAATTACCGCATCCTGCTATAGCTCCGTGTCCATGGCCTGTGTTCCTGGTCCCCTCTTGGACCGTTTGCCTCTCCTACATTGTTTATTTTCTTTCGTGGAGCCTTGTTGTGCTGCTTTCGGGCAAAACAGTCTGTGTGTGATGGTAGCTGAAGTCGCTGTCAGTAGGGAATTAGCTCTCAGTGGATGCCTCTGTGTCTACGTTTCCATGTCTTCCCGCTGCTGCATATCTGCGTCCAGGGTCAGTGGTGCATCCCTACTTTGGCCTCTCGGCGTTCCCGTCCTTGAGCCTTCCCATGCGTACCCCTGGTTGAGCTGGTAGTCCTCTGTGTCTCGCTGATATTTCTTGATCTTCTGTTGATTGTAGGAAGTCTCTCTTTTTTATTTATATCACCTCCCCTGTCTGATATCTTAACTTTCTCTATGCCTCAAAATCTAAATGTAGAAAGGCTTTTCAGTTGGGGGCGATGAAACAACAGAGCGTTATTCAATGAAGGGAAGTGAAGTGTACGGTGGGGCACAATTGGAGCGAAGACGCTAATATGTGTGTAAACTGTACATAGTTCTGAGTGTCACTGAGTAGGCTGATACCCATTTCATAGGTGCACAATCTCTAGTTTAGACTGTATAGTCCCAATCTGTATGTTCAATATGCACAACAGGCTGTGTAGTGAGATGATTTCTCACAGTCAAAGTCCTGCAATGACAGCTAAAACGCTAATATTTGTGTAAACTCTACACAATTGTGTCCTGTTAATATCACTGAGGAGATAGCCCATTTCATGGGGACACAATCCACAATCCCCCTTATACTGTACAGTATAAGTATTCCCCAATTGTAAAGTAAATTCCATCCACAGTGGGATTTCATCTGCTTTATTTTTGTATCTATCTGTAGTAGAAACAACCTTGATTTCATTTTACTTTCTGAGAAATCATGTGACCCTTAAGAACCAATGAGGTTGTATCTGAACTTTAATTATGCACTGTGTAACAGATGCAGAATAATGGTATGATTTCCCAGAATGGACAATCAAAATGTTTCACTTTCATTTTGTTTCCATGAAAGGTGATAGACTCAAGCTGTAGACCTATACTGCTCTGTGACCCTGGCTCAACACACAACCTGCTTGTCTGAAAGTGTCAACGATTTCAAAGTAAGTGTGCATTTAAATGGACAAGATCAGGGTTTCTTAAACTATAGGTCGGGACCCAAAAGCGGGCAGTGAGCGAGTGAGAGGTGAGTCAGAAGATATTAAATTAAATATATAATCGCACACTATTTCTTCCTAATTTGAGTCATTGGAGGATGATTTGGTTCATGGGATGACGGTCAATTTCTAATTTGGTTCTTGAGCTGAAAAAGTTTAAGACCCCAGGATTAGATCGTTAGCTCTGTACAGTTCCATTGGAAGTGGTGGTGTTATAATCTAAGGTTTCCTCAATCTACATCGAAAGGACTAAAACCAAATTGAAACTGTAATAATGGACCACATTTATTCCAGGAGTTTCCAGTGATGTAAAGTACTTAAGTAGTACTTTAAACTATTGTTATTTAAGTCGTTTAATGGGGGTATCTGTACTTTACTTTAATATTTATATTTTTGACAACTTTTACTTTTACTTCACTACATTCCTAAAGAAAATAATGTACTTTTTACTCCATACATTTTCCCTGACACCCAAAAGTACATGTTACATTTTGAATGCTTAACAGGACAGGAAAATTGCAAAAAGAAAGTGGTCAAATTCACGTACTTATCAAGACAACACGCGGCCATCCTTACCTCCTCTGATATGGGGGACTCACTAAACACAAATGCATATTTTGTAAATGATGTCTGAGTGTTGGAGTGTGCCCCTGGCTATCCATACATTTTAAAAACAAGAAACATGTACCGTCTGATTTGCTTAAAATGAGGAATTTTTAATTATTCATACTTCTACTTTTACTTTTGAATCTTTAGTACATTTTAGCAATTACATTTACTTTTGATACTTAAGTATATATAGAACCAAATACTTTTAGACTATTTCTCAGGTAGTATTTTACTGGGTGACTTACTTTTACTTTAGTAACTTTCTATTAAGGTATCTAAACTTTTACTCAAGTAGGACAATTGGGTACTTTTTCCACCACTGGTGGTTTCCAAACTGTGGGGCGCGGTCGGCGGAGGAGTGTATTTATTTTATTAACTCAGTCCGGCTTTCAACTTATTCTTGAAAGTTGTAATAGTAGAATAATACTGGGTAGTGCATCACCAGTTTTCCTCTTGTCATGTCAGTCATTTTATACCTTAGAGAGCTATTTATGACTAGTCAGAAATGTCCAGATCAACTAGCCCATGTCAGCTAACGTTTTTGTTAGCTAGTATTTAAATCAAAGTATTGAATATTTATCTTTTTTTATTTTTTTTATTTTTTTTTTCTGAACAAGAAAGCTGAGAGGTTAAAGGCGGGGGCTGTTTTTAAATGTGTGTGTTCTTCTTTAGAATAATCGCAGCTCTGTAATACATTGTGAGCTCTGACATATGGTCCAACACTGTACATTTGATTATTGGTCATTGGGGAAATTGTTTACCAACATTTTTGGTAACAATTTCTTTGAACATGTCATAAGGGTTCATAACACATGTCATAATCTGACATAAATATGTAATGATCGTGATATGACAAAGATATTGCTGTATTTTCTAGCCTTATGACATCTTATGACACACCCACAGCCTGATACCATATAACGCAGCATAATAGTGGCTGTACTACGATGTTATGACAGTGATACGATGCAGAACATTTTATGTCTGTCTGAAATTCAGTGAAACCCATTGCCCTTTTATAAGCCTTGTTATTATAGTCACGTCTATATTAGGTTTTGATCGGTCAATGCATGTTATAGTGAGTCTTACCCACTTTTCTCAATCAATACTCCATATTCCTGAACAACATTTGGGACCTTGGCTGTGTTGTGGGTCTTTGGCAATGGACAGAGGCAGAGCATTTTTGTTTTTGTTTTTAAAATGTTTTTTTATTTAACCTTCAATTAACTAGGCAAGTCATTTATGAACTAAATCATATTTACAATGACGGCCTACCGCGGACGACGCTGGGCCAATTGTGCGCCACCCTATTGGACTCATGATCACGGCCGGATGTTATGTAGACTGTATTCGAACCAGGGACTGCAGTGACTCCTCTTGCACTGAAATGCAGTGCCTTGGACCACTGCGCTACTCGGGAGCCCATCATTGGAATGTGATACAAAACTAGGCAACGGTGTGCTTCAGGAAAATGCGGACTCCTCCGACCGGTCGGTAGTCTGTTTGGAGTGTTTATCCGATTGGATAAAAAAACATAAAACAAAGTTGTGCCCCTGGCTATTCAAGATCATTTATGAAGTAATTACAGGAGTAATTAATGTATCTAATTTATCGTAATTAATTTAGTTATCCTATCCAAATTAATGAAGTAGGGGCATCATTTATTTTTTGAGGACCCTTGAATTAACTCTACCATAGTTATCATTAAATAGTTTAACCTTTATTTTCTCTTCCATAGTAATCATTAAATAGTTTAACCTTGAATTAGCTCTACCATAGTAATCATTAAATTGTTTAACCTTGAATTAATTCTACCATAGTTGTCATTAAGAAGTTTTACCTTCAATACTTGTATCAACAGTAGTCTCAGTCAACATTCAGTTACTGTATTCTCATTCTGAAAGGTCGTTGAGCTCTAAGTGAATATTTTGTTGCCTTGAACAAGTGGTTGGATTATTGAAGTCTAAAAGGTTTTATTTACTAGACTCAATACATTAGAAAAGGAGCTAGGGGAGTACCAGGACAAAAGTAACACATAGCTTTTTTCCTAATTACTCAAGAGATCGATAGAGCTAGAGACACCATATTTTATGACAACCAACTTATATATGTCCTCTACCATTAGCAACTGTAATTTCATTTCTGGGGTAAATGAGTCAAAATTAAATAGACCGATAACAGAAGTACCGGTACTTTTATATCTGTCAGCAGGGAGGGAGTAACACAGACTTGGGACAGAACTAACAGCTGGTAAGAAGTGGAGAATATCTGTTTTACCTCAATTTTTCTGGTTTGTAACACTACTTACTTTCAACAAATGTACTATCAGCCATCAGTTCATGTTTGTGTCAATTAATGCTATAGGTTAAAAATGTATGAAAAATAACCATGCGTCAACATCGCAATGTTGCAAAACCACAATATTTTGCCTTTCAAAATTATTCAGACTAAATTGGATTACACAATAGCTTCATTAACCATCATTTTCTCTTCTCACCTTACTGGAAATCCAGTAGGAGATGTTTTTACTATTTTCAATGACTATTCATGCTTAGCCCAACCAATCAGGTACGCTCTAGCTGTCATAGTCATACGTGTTCCTCGTGTCTTGATAGAATTAACCAGGGTCGGCGCCAGAACCAATCGGTTGGACGGGCCTTTGATTTCCATGGACGGACTGTTTTTCACTGGATTTCCTATGTGTGCACGCACTTGCACGTTCACAATATTTTTTACAGGTGTAATAAGCAACTTGTGAGTTTGAAGTTTGGGGAAGCTTACAATTTATCCTACTATTTGTGCCAATCTGCGTGCCAGTGATGATTCCTTTTATATTCTCATTTTCGTGGAGCAGTTTCATTTCAAACTGAACATTTCCCTTTCTCAAAATCATTGTTAGGTGGTTAATCATACAAATCTGAAGTAAAATGATAAAATCTAAAAGTTTAAATTGAACTACGGCATGAGCACCAGCCTCTGGCATATGGTCACATTGATACACTGTGATCCATTGGCTGAAGAAATTAAAGCATAGAACTCAGAGCGAGCCTATAGGCCAGATCAACAGTAGGCCTAGAACTTGCATTATCAACTAAGTAACATAGGCCTAAAGCCGACAAATGTGACTCACCAATGAGGAGATGGGAGAGGCAGGACTTGCAGCATGATCTGCATTATTAATAGAACTGACTTCTATTTTAGCCCTTGGCAACGCAGATGCTCATTGTCGCGCGCAAGCAGTGTGGGTGCATTAATTGAATAACATCGATTTTTAAATTTATTTTGTAGTCAGGGACTTACACGGAACCCAAACCGGCTGCGCGCGAGCGCCATCGTGCTTTGTCCCCCTACACAAAACACGATCAAGACACGCAGGTTAAAATATCAAAACAAATTCTGAACCAATGACATTAATTTGGGGACAGGTCGAAAAGCATTAAACATGTATGGCAATTTAGCTAGTTAGCTTGCACTTGCTAGCTAATTTGTCCTGTTTAGCTAGCTTGCTGTTGCTAGCTAATTTGTCCTGGGATATAAACATTGAGTTGTTATTTTACCTGAAATGCACAAGGTCCTCTACTCCTACAATTAATCCACACGTAAAACGGTCAACCTAATCGTTTCTAGTCATCTCTCCTCCTTCCAGGCTTTTTCATCTTTGAACTTATATGGTGATTGGCATCTAAACTTTCATAGTATTACCATGACGAATGGCAAAACAGTTCGTCTTTCAATCACCCACGTGGATATAACCAATGAGAAGATGGGAGAGGCAGGACTTGCAGCGTGATTGGCGTAAGAAATAGAACTGACTTCTATTTTAGCTCGTTGGCCGCGCGAGCAGTGTGTGTGCATTTATTGAATATCACAGATTTCAAAATGTATTTTGTAACGTGACGCGAGCGGTGTGGTCAGCCTATTATGGACTCATCTGCAGATATGACACTTTAACTGGATTTTGGAAGAGTGGGAAATTCTTATATGTGCAAACAGGAGCAATTAAAGAGAGGCTACCTTAGTAAGGTCACCAGGGGTTGCCAGTGGCTAGGCTATCTGTTCGCATACGAATGGGTGCAATGCAATGACAGTATTAATCGTGATATGTAATTTAGACTAACAGTCTTTAACAATACTTAGTTACTTCCACCATGTTTACACAGACACAGTGTCACACAAAAGGGAAATTCATTGCAATGAGATATCTTCTTTCTCGGTTCAGTTTACATGAATAAAGTTTGTTCAGGGGTTCAATATAAAGTTCGGTTCATCGTGTGTTCAGAAAAAGTTCCTCTCAGGTGATTGTTTAAGTTAGGGGTGTGCCAAGTAGCCGATCAAAACGAGTATCGTAACGGATATAGGCAATTTTCCGGATACGATTAAGATCAGAGTATTTTTTGTAATTATCCGTGATCCCCCCCAAACAAAATATTCAGGTGCCAGCAAGCATCTTTCTCATGCCAGTCAGTAATGTGTTAGGTGGTCTTAATAATTTAACTGCCTGTCTAAAGAGAAGGGCGGGCTGTACGTTGTTCCCGCTGCTCTGACTGGATATAGCACGAAGCTGTAGTTCTCCATAATTTCACCCAATCAATTTTCCTCGCATGCTTTCTGTCAGACTCAGATCATTTAGATTTCTGCTGCCTGCTACTATGATAAATCACATGGCGAGGACGTTTGCTATCAATCTATCAATGTGCATAATATCTAACAACTGGGGCAAGGGTATGGAAAAAAATACGAAACGCTGATGTGCAAAGTGAAAGCAAATTTGTCTGCCCGCTGCAAATTGAGGACACACTCCCCTGCGCGCGTTGCTCCTAATCTGCAGCTTTTTTGCAGTGAGAATGTGCAGGGAGGTATTTTGCCTCTATTTAGGCATATAAACAACGTCATTTTTTTCCAATCACGACTATCATCCGATCGAATCCGACTATGAACTGTCAATTTACGGATATGATTACGAGTGTGGCCATGTTGGCACACCCCTAGTTTAAATGTTATTTAAACCAGCCCAGTTAGTACAAACATCTGGCCCACATCTGGACTGATTCCGGCATGACAGATCTAAAACTGCTGTCCCAGGTCTGGCAGCTGAAATGAATGATGGCACAGACTAGGCCCGAGTCATTCGGCCCAAATTTGGCAGCTTGAACTGAGCCAAAGCTGCCATTTTAGTGCCAGAATCGAACGAGCAATGGCCCAAATCCACTCAATTATACCCCCCCTCCCCCACCACCACTAAAAACATATTTATATTAAATGTAGGTAGTAATTGTAATATATGGAGCTATACACCTTTAATGATAGTCCATAATTCCCTTGTGTTTAATAGCAAATCAGTATCCCCTTTAGTTGAAGGTCAAGGGCATATGTAAATGAGCAGTCTTGCCAATCCAATACAGTACAACACATTACTGAGTACCAATCATTTTTAAGTATAGTGGTGGCTGCATCATGTTATGTGTATGCTTGTCATCGATAAGGACTGGGGAGTTTTTCAGGATAAAAAAGAAACGGAATAGAACTAAGCACAAGCAAAATCCAAGAGGAAAACCTGGTTTAGTCCCATTTCTATCTATAGAAAAGTTTGTGGTCATACGCACATCCTTAAAAACATAGGTGCTGGGCTAATAAAGAATACTAGTATTGAACAAGAAGGCTCGCACACTGTTCCCAATTCACCGCTTTATTGACAACGTTTCGTCGATCCGAAACAAATCTTTGTCAGGTCAAACACTTCCCAAAAATAACACATTTCATCTCACATGACCATTGAGGACATGATGCATTGGTGGGTGCAAAAAACATTTGTATATCTCTAATAATTAAATAACAATAAGTTGGATGCATGTAATGGTTCCAGAACATAATATATATTTACAAAATGAGCAAGTGGGTAACCTGGAAAGCAAGTCAAACTTAAAGTAAAGTAACATATTCTGGTAAGAAATGGTCTGATACTGTATCAAACTAGTCTAATTTACACAAGACACTGGAAGATTAATTCACCTTTCAGCAGAGCAAAAACCTAAAACATAAAGCCAAATCGACACTGGAGTTGTTTACCAAGAAGACAATGAATGAACCCTGTGTGGACGAGTTACAGTTTTGACAAAAATCTATGGCAAGACCTGAAAATGGTTATCAAAAATGATCAACAATGAATTTGACAGAGCGTGAAGGATTTTGGAAAGAAAAATGGGCAAATGTTGCGCAATCCAGGTGTGGAAAGCTCTTAGAGACTTATCCAGAAAGACAAATGTAATCGCTGCCAAAGGTGCTTCTACAAAGTATTCAAATTAAATCAAATTTTCTGAGTCACATGTGCCGAATACAACAGGTTACAGTGAAATGTGTACTTACGAGCGCCTAACCAACAATGCAGTTAGAAAAAATACAGATAAGAATTAGAAATAAAAGTAACAAGTAATTAAAGAGCAGCAGTAAAATAACAATAGTGAGACTATATACAGGGGGGTGCCGGTACTGAGTCAATGTGTAGTGGCACCGGTTAGTTGAGGTAAAATGTACATGTAGGTAGAGTTATTAAAGTGACTATGCATAGATGATAACAACAGAGAGTAGCAGCGTTGTAAAAGAGTGACGTGGGGGGCAATGCAAATAGTCAGGGTAGCTATTTGATTAGATGTTCAGGAGTCTTATTGCTTGGGGGTAGAAGCTGTTTAGAAGCCTCTTGGACCTAGAATTGGTGCTCCGGTACCGCTTACCGTGCGGTAGCAGAGAGAACAGTCTATGACTAGGGTGGCTGCAGTCTTTGACAATTGTTAGGGCCTTCCTCTGACACCGCCTGGTTTAGAGGTCCTGGATTTCAGGAAGCTTGGCCCCAGTGATGTACTGGACCGTTCGCACTACCCTCTGTAGTGCCTTACGGTCGCAGGCCAAACATTTGGCATACCAGGCTGTGATGCAACCAGTCAGGTGGCTCTCGATTGTGCAGCTGTAGAACCATTTGAGGATCTGAGGACCCATGCCAAATATTTTCAGTGTCCTGAGGGGGAATAGGTTTTGTCGTGCCCTCTTCACGACTGTCTTGGTATGCATGGACCATAGTAGTTTGTTGGTGATGTGGACACCAAGGATCTTGAAGCTCTCAACCTGCTCCACTACAGCCCCGTCGATAAGAATGGGGGCGTGCTCGGTCATCTTTTTCCTGTTGTCCACAATCATCTCCTTTGTCTTGATCACGTTGAGGGAGAGTTTGTTTGCCTGGCACCACACGGCCAGGTCTCTGACCTCCTCCCTATAGGCTGTCTCGTTGTTGTCGGTGATCAGGCCTACCACTGTTGTGTCATCAGCAATCTTAACATTGGTTTTGGAGTGCCTGGCCATGCAGTCATGACTGAACAGGGAGTACAGGAGAGGACTGAGCACGCACCCCTGAGGGACCCCTGTGTTGAGGATCAGCGTGGCGGATGTGTTGTTACCTACACTTACCACCTGGGGGCGGCCCGTCAGAAAGTGCAGGATCCAGTTGAAGAGGGAGGTGTTTAGTCCCAGGGTCCTTAGCTTATTGATTAGCTTTGAGGGCACTATGTTATTGAACGCTGAGCTGTAGTCAATCAATAGCGTTCTCAGATAGCTATTTCCTTTTGTCCAGGTGGGAAAGGGCAATGTGGAGTGAAATATAGATTGCATCATCTGTGGATCTGTTGGGGCGGTATGCAAATTGGGGTGGGTGTAGGGTTTCTGGGAAATAGTGTTGATGTGAGCCATGACCAACCTTTCAAAGCACTTCATGGCTACAGACGTGAGTGCTACAGGTCGGTAGTCATTTAGACAGGTTACCTTAGTGTTCTTGGGCACAGGGACTATGGTGGTCTGCTTAAGACATGTTGGTATTACAGACTCGGACAGGGAGAGGTTGAAAATATCAGTGAAGACAGTTGATCAGTTGGTCAGCGCATGCTCGGAGTACACGTCCTGGTAATCCACCTGGCCCTGCGGCCTTGTGAATGTTGACCTGTTTAAAGGTCTTACTCACATCGGCTGCGGAGAGCATGATCACACAGTCTTCCGGAACAGCTGGTGCTCTCATGCATGTTTCAGTGTTATTTGCCTCGAAGCGAGCATAGAAGTAGTTTAGCTCATCTGGTAGCCTCGTGTCACTGGGCAAATCTTGTCTGTGCTTCCCTTTGTAGTCGGTAATGGTTTGGAAGCCCTACCTCATCCGACGAGCGTCAGAGCCGGTGTAGTACGATTCAATCTTGGTCCTGTAATGACACTTTGCCTGTTTGATGGTTCGTCGGAGGGCATAGCGGGATTTCTTGTAAGCTTCCAGGTTAGAGTCCCGCTCCTTGAAAGCAGCAGCTCTAACGTTTAGCTCAATGAGGATGTTGCCTGTTAATCTATGGCTTCTGATTGGAGTATGTACGGTCACTGTGGGGACGACGTCATTGATGCAGACAATAACTGATGTGGTGTACTCCTCAATGCCATCGGAGGAATTCCAGAACATATTCCAGTCTGTGCTAGCAAAACGGTCCTGTAGCTTAGCATCTACTTCATCTGTCCACTTTTATATTGATCGAGCAGGAATCAGGAGGATAGAATTACGGTCAGATTTGCCAAATGGAGGGTGAGGGAGAGCTTTGTATGCTTCTCTGTGTGTGGAGTAAAGGTGGTCCAGAGCTTTTTCCCTCTGGTTGCACATTTAACATGCTGATAGAAATTTGGTAAAACGGACTTAAGTTTCCCTGCGTTAAAGTCCCGGGCTACCAGGAGCGCAGCCTCTGGGTGAGCGTTTTCTTGTTTTCTTATGGCGGAATACAGCTCATTCAATGTGGTCTTAGTGCCAGCCTCTGTCTATGGTGGTATGTAAACAGCTACGAAAAATAAAGATGAAAACTCTCTAGGTAGATAGTGTGGTCTACAGCTTATCATGAGATACTCTACCTCAGGCGAGCAATAGCTCGAGACATCCTTAGATATCGTGCACCAGCTGTTATTTACAAAAATACATAGTCCGCCACACCTTGTCTTACCAGACACCGCTGTTCTATCCTGCCGGTACAGCGTATAACCAGCCAGCTGTATGTTGATAGTGTCGTCGTTCAGCCACGACTCGTGAAGCATAAGATATTGCAGTTTTGAATGTCCCATTGGTAATTTAATCTTCCACGTAGGTCATCTATTTTATTTTCCAAAAGATTGCACGTTTGCTAGCAGAATGGAGGGAAGTGGGGGTTTATTCGATCGCCTACGAATTCTCAGAAGGCAGCCCCGCCCTTTGGCCCCTTTTTCTCCACCTTCTCTTCCCGCAAATCACAGGGATCTGGGCCTGTTCCTGGGAGAGCAGTATATCATTCAGTCAAATCACAGGGATCTGGGCCTGTTCCTGGGAGAGCAGTATATCATTCAGTCAAATCACAGGGATCTGGGCCAGTTCCTGGGAGAGCAGTATATCATTCAGTCAAATCACAGGGATCTGGGCCAGTTCCTGGGAGAGCAGTATATCATTCAGTCAAATCACAGTGATCTGGGCCTGTTCCTGGGAGAGCAGTATATCATTCAGTAAAATCACAGGGATCTGGGCCGGTTCCTGGGAAAGCAGTATATCATTCAGTATATCAATTCAGTATATCATTCAGTAAATTATTCAGAAAGGTGTTCTTAATGTTTCTATCAACTTAATATTAGAAAGGTGTTCCTAATGATTGGTATACTCAGTGTATTACAGTTGGCAAATTCTAAGCTTTCGAACTGGGCACGTGAGACTGTATCTCCTCTTATGTTATAGTTATGTTATGTTATTTAGCTTATTATAACTTTCGCTCAAAATACTGATGCATTGCTGTTATTGTGTATTTTCATCTAAATGGTTTAGCTTTCATTCTCTTTTATTTCAGCGGAAGAGAGACATGTCTTATGACGATGGACCGAGGTGGGACAACATTAATTCAGTTTTCGGTTTTGAAATGATGAAGGCCTCCATTTTCCACATCTTATTGCAGACTTGCAGTACTACTTTGTACTACACTGTGCCACAATACTAAAATCCTAATATTCAGAATTTTATGGTGATGAGGTTTATTTATACAGTGGTGATTATTTATGCAGTGGTGATTATTTATGCAGTAAATAGTGTGACATTTTGTTACACATGGTGAAGTGTTAACATTTTTGGGACATACATTTTCTCATCCCATGTAGTTCAAATGATAGTTTGCTACTAACTATAAAAACTGTGTAAAATAATGAATTTAGCCATGCATGTCTATCAACAAATTAACCATTCATAATGGCATTGTTTTGTACCCCTGACATACCCTCAGTATGTTCCAAGAACAGCTGGCGGAGAAGGTCCGGCCCTTCATAGACTTAGTAGACGACATGAGATCCATAGGGATAGATAAGGAGCTGCCACTGCCAACCATTGCTGTGGTGGGAGACCAGAGTTCAGGAAAGAGCTCTGTGCTTGAGACCCTTTCTGGGGTGGCGCTGCCCAGAGGGACTGGTGAGATTCTGTATTGTTTCCTGAATATTTTAAATGTTTTAAATGTCATGCCCAAATCACCCAAAGTCCATAGACGAGGTCAGGAAACAGACAGTACAATAGGACCACAGAGACACGGACATTATTGAAATGTTTAGAATCTTCAAATTAACCTGGTAACCACAGCAAAACTTTACAGAAAATGTTAACTGTACATGAGTTTTCTAACCATTTAGTCAGACACTGTAAATGTCTGACGTGCTTTCAGAATATTAGAGCAACCTTGTTGTCTGTAGCCTGCAGAAGTTAAATATATATCATGAAATTCATGTCCCTCTCCATTGTTGACTGTACTGTCATATTGATTGTTGTATTGTTTGTTCTGTAATATAGTATAATGATCTATCATTGGTATTTCCTTGTTTCCAGGTATTGTCACCAGGTGCCCACTGCTACTTCAACTCTGTAAAGACAGGACAGTGAAATGGGAGGCTGTCATCTCATACGGAGGGAAAGTCAATGAATTTGACGAACCTTCAGAAGTTGTGAGACACGTTGAACAAGGTCAGATGGGAACGAACACACACACAAACACACAGACATATTATTCTATACTGTACATTAAACTGTGGAGGCTCCTCAGAGGAGGAAGGGGAGGACCATCCTCCTCAGTGAATTTCATAAACATTTAAATAGCAAAAAATTTAAAAAGTTATATTTTAAATAAAACTATGCTAAATATAGCCCTATGTCCACCCAATCAAAGGATCAGAGAACGAATCTATTACAGAAAGCATAAGCTACAGCTAGCTAGCACCGCAATACATAACATGTGGTGTGTAGGTTACCCAAATAGAGAGGTTACCCAAATAAAAAATATATATTATAAAGGAGAAGCAGGAGAGAGAGAGAGCTAGCTATATTTCATATTTCTTTAACTTTCACTTACTTAGCTTGCGAAATTAGCTAGCTAGTTTAGCCTACTCAAACACCAAGCTCAAACAGCGAGGGATGCTATGTTAGCTAGCTGGCTATGGCTATCCAACGAAGGAACTCTTCCAAGTCAAGGTAAGTTTTTAGGTTTTATAAATTGTTAGCCACTGGGGCCCACCGGTGTAACTGCTAAACTGCTTACTGCTGACTGAACACTGTAGCTATGTTGACTATGATGATATAATATGGTGACAATGATGTCGGCTGTGGGTAGCGCTGATATGAAGGTTTGGCTTGGAAGGTTTTTTCGTTTGATCACAGACAGCTGATGTGTTGTGCACTGAAGTCCACAAGGGAAAAGGTGAGATGAGGGGAGTGCGTAGGTGGGAGAAGGAATTAGCTATACAGTGATCAAAGGGATCATGCTGTTTGTATGTGGCTGCTATGAAAGTGAACTGTGATCGGGGGTGTATTCATTCCACCAATTCTGTAGAAAAATGTTTCTTAAACGGACGCAAACGGAAACAAAACAAGGATAAACATACCTGAAATTGTCCAATAGAAACTCTGGTTTGCAACTGTTGGACTAATGATTACAACCTAGATCAACTAGATGCAGGCAAGAGTGTTCAAGGTGGTATTGAATGTGTCAGTGTCTGTCACCTTGATTACTAAAAATTCTCTCAACTTTTGCACCTGCATTGTAAACTTTCATTCATAGGCTAGGTCGTAGCAACCTCATGATGGGTATAGGAAACATTTTAGTATGATGTAGTAGCCTAAACCTATCGATGTTACATTGAGCTGGGTGAATGGAATATGAATGACAGTCATCCTATATGCTGTAATAGAAATAAGGCCATGCTCATAAATTAATATACTGTCCTCCCTTATCTTAAACAGCACATACTGCTACTGACATTGACGTATCTATTACAATTTAATGTGGAAAAGTATGTATGGTATTTACCATAAACAACTATAGAATATATATTATAATAAGAAGAGTTCTGTCGGGGGTATAAGACAGACAAACAAACAAATAATAGACACATCTGTTATTTCATCAATATTTTCCCATTGATTTAACAGCTCAGAATGCGTTAGCTGGAAAGGGAGTGGGGATATGTGAAGACCTGATCACTCTAAAGATCACATCCTCCACGGTGTGTGACCTCAGTCTGATTGACTTACCAGGGATCACCAGGGTTGCTGTGAAAGGACAACCAGATGACATTGGAGCCCAAGTAAGTCTAACGTTAGTGTGTATAGCTTTTGGACTTTGTCCAGTACATTGTTAGGTTCTCATGACTCTTGGTTCTCATCGAATGATTCACTAACGATTAATTGTTTCAGCCAGGTGTACAGACTTTATACCATAATTGCTAGCAAGGTACATGTAGCTATGATGGTTGATAAAAGGTGAAAGGTACTTTGCATGTGTTGACATTAAGGAAGGTTGAGCTTCAGAACCATAAAGAACAGAGTGCCCCAGACAGGGCGATATCATGGTAACAAGCGGTAGATTAATCAAATAACTCGGTCAAAGGCTTGCATCCTGACTGCTTTGTCACATTCTTCTTCCTTTTTTGCTAGATCAATCATCTCATTAGGAAATTCATAAAGGAGAAGAGAACCATTATTTTGGTGGTGGTACCATGTAATGTTGACATAGCAACAACAGAGGCCCTGAAAATGGCACAAGAAGTGGATCCTGAAGGCACAAGAACTCTGGGTAAAGAAATTATATAGATGAATGTATTTTTTATAGGGTTTTTATATTAGCAGTTATCATAATGCTTTTCATTGGTCTTCAAGCCATTCTGACAAAGCCAGATCTGATAGACCCTGGAGCAGAGAAGAATGTGTTGGAAATTGTCCACAACAAAGTCATCATTCTCAATATGGGCTATGTCATTGTGAAATGTCGTGGTCAGAAGCAAATTGATGAAAACATGTCAATAACTCGTGCGATTGAAGAGGAGTTGGAATTCTTCCGAAATCACGAGCACTTCAGGTAAAATGTGTTCTTGTCATGTGTTAAATGAACTTTGATTTTGATGGCTTCACATCTGAAAATGTTCAGGGTCCCAAACTATTGATTTCAGGATTTTATGAAAAAAGTATATTTTTCCAGATATCCTTTGAGAGTAGTTCCATAGAGTGTTGATGAATGAGAGTCCCTCCCCTCTCTTCTCTTACATTTCTGCGTATTGTACTTTTTAACATTCAAAATCAAATAGCTAAATGATCCTCGGTATGATCATAAAACAATTCCATACGTTAGCTTAGCACATATCTCTAGCTTAAACAGATTGATTTTGATGTTATTGTTTTATTATGTTAATTCGATATCTGTGGGGGCGTGACCATTGTAGGCCAACGGTTATACCATTTTTAGGTGTAAAATCTGTTGGCCAATTTTTGGGATGAAATACTGTGTTTGTTATATTTCTCTCCCTTTCAATGTAAAGATCCCTCTTGCATGAGGAGAAGGCAACCACCAAGTGCCTAGCCACCAAGCTTAGCAATGCCCTGGTCAAACATATCAAAGTTAGTCCAACCACATACCCTACAGTTATCTGTTCTCCCTACACCCAGTACACACTGGAAAACATGTGGTCTGGTACCTATTAGCTTGTTGTGTGTTTGCTCCTGGTCAGAAATATCTGCCCAAGATGTCAACGAAGATAAAGGAGCAGCTGGGGGAGGTAAAGCATTTATTGAGTAAATTAGAGGGCGGGCCTCCCCTGGAACCTGCAGAGAAGAGGAAGTACCTCATTCAGGTGAGAACATCTTTCACCTTTCCATCTTTCAGCTTCGTAAACTTCTTATTTTGTACAACATTTCTATATACATGTATGATGTAGGGTTGGAAGCCATACTGTTGTACAGTAGTCCAGGTGTGTTATTGTCATGGTTTGGTATATTGTCAGGAGAATGTCCTATAGAGAATTTTGGTAATGGTACTTGGTGTAAAGGCATCAACTCTGTTGCAAATCCTCTACCTTTTGGATTGGTCAGATTTGCAACACAGGTGTAAGAGTAGACGCACTGTCCAGAAAGATAAATTAAACAGCATTAACATTTTCTCCACACTCCCACTTAACACTCCCACTTTCTCCACTCTCCTTCCTTAAAATCCAGCTGATTATGTTTGTCACCAGGTTAAACAATACTTTACCTTGACAGCTGATCTTACAAAAACACTTGGACACGCCACTGTAAGATAGTTCTTGTTTAATATCTGTAGAGGACATAAGGATGGATGGGTCTTGTGGAGCCATTTCATTAAACAGTAATCTAAAAGGACTAAATATTAAACATTTAACAGGTATCTTTTATTGTTATGTTTCCTTCTTCAGGTCATAACAGACTTCAATGAGCAGATTACCCAACTGTCCAAAGGGGATATTATCGTTGAGGAAAATCTATTTGAGCTCATGCGAAAGGAATTTACAGAGTGGATGGAATGTCTCAAATATGCCAAATCACATTGTAGGTACAATCTGAATAGCCCAGGTATTGCTCATCATAATTCCATGTATAACCAATAAATATTTATGTTTCTAAATATCCCTAATATTTACTGATATAATTATTATACTGCTAATAGTTATGTCATACAACAGTGATTATAATCTTCAATGAATTATTAACATTGTTTTCCTGAATTTAGACCATGAAGTAGTGCAACAAGTGGTGGATGAATATGATCAGAAGCACAGGGGAAGTGAGCTTCCAGGATTCACTAACTACAGGGTATTTCAACATGTTGTTCAGAAACTAGTGGCTGAACTTAAGAATCCAGCTATGATGACACTTCAGAAAATCAGAGGTAAGTGACCAATACCCCTTCTCATGTCTACTCCATCTCTCCCCCTCTGGCGCTTGTTGGCACCAGTTTATTCATTACCACGCACACCTGCCACCATCGTTACGCACACCTGCGCCTCATGAGACTCACCTGGACTCCATCACTTTCCTGATTACCTCCCCTATATCTGTCACTCCCTTTGGGTCTTTCCTCAGGCGTTAATGTTTCTGTTCTGTACGCTACCCATGTTTCTTGTTTTCTTTCATGTTTGTTTATTTATTATATTCACTCCCTGTACTTGCTTCCTGATTATTAGTGTACATGTTATAGAAATACACCTCACCAAAGGGAAAGGAACAGGGTTTTCTGGGGCATTGCTACTGACGCTGGTACTGTCCCTATGTATATAGCTACTGACGCTGGAACTGTCCCTGTATATAGCTACTGACCCTGGAACTGTCCCTGTATATAGCTACTGACGCTGGAACTGTCCCTGTATATAGCTACTGACGCTGGAACTGTCCCTCTATATCGCTTACTTGAGTTCTTATTTATCTAGTGTTTTTGTTCTACCTTACGTTATTTTTAGGGTTTCATTGTTGGGTTTAGAGTTTGCAAGAATGTCATTTCATTGTACTTGTGCATGTGACATTAACTTTAACTAAATAGGACATGTTGAAGGAATAGTTCAATAAAATTACAAAATGACATATTGGTTTCCTTACCCTGTAAGCAGTCTATGGACAAGGTGTGACATCAATCCATGCTTTGGTTTAATTTACCTGTTTCCATTTTTCACGCTTCATATCCAAACAAATTGATTGTGTAGCTCAATTGAGTTACTTGAACATGTACATGAAGCACAAACAAATTATAATATTGGGACTATTGACTTGTAATTTGGCTGTACTATCCCTTTAAATAAAAACGTTTTGTGAAATATATTTACCAAATACATTTGTCTCTTTTAACATCTCTTTACCAAATACATTTGTTTCTTTTAACATCTCTTTACCAAATACATTTGTTTTGGTTTTTCAGACATGGTGCAGAAGCAATTTGATCATTTGTCCAGAGAGGGCTTTAAGAATTATCCTTATCTTCATCAGGTCTCAAAGGTAATGACAATTGTAAACTGTTAAGCGCTCTGACATGATAATCATACAATTCTCTATTCTGTGATTTTAGGCTGAAATGGAAATCTTAGTTAGTGGCACTAGCAAGAAGGCAGGAAAATGAGGCAAAGTAGCACTTAAAAATCACATATTTTTATGAAGAATTCCAATTTACAGGTTGTCCAATGTAGGATTGTACCCTGAAATGTTCAAAATAAAACATCATACGATACTTAGAGCATGTCGGACTGAACTTTTATCTGAAACAGTAACAGTATTTCACTGCCTCCCTGCATCTAAGGTTCTTTGTCCTCATGGAATCTTAATCTTTGTTTAAACTCAGAAAAAAATTGAAACAATCCAGGAAAATCAGTCAACCATAGTGAAGGAGAGGATCATGGAGCAGTTTCAGATGGAGATGCAGGTCTACACACAGGATGAAATCTTCAACAAACATATTCCGAAGGAGGGGGAAACAGCAGCAGGCTCAGATAAGGACACCAGGAGCAAGTACCCTGGGCTGCTCAAGGCATACTATGAGGTACAACACAACACATCTACTGTGCAGTATGTATAGAGTGTTCCAGAAATAAAATCTAATTAACTTAACCTGCAGCTCACATAAAACTGGCATGTTATGTAGTGTGCTTATCAACAAAGTCACACACTTTCTCATCAGGGACTTCCACAAATTTGTGGACTCAAACCCACAAATGCTGAAGCTCCAGATACTCAACTAGTCTAAAGAAGGCCAGTTTTATTGCTTCTTTAATCAGGACAACAGTTTTCAGCTGTGCTAACATCATTGCAAAAGGGTTTTCTAATGATCAATTAGCCTTTTAAATTATAAATTTGGATTAGCTTACACAACTTGCCATTGGAACACAGGAGGGATAGTTGCTGATAATGGGCCTCTATACACCTATGTAGATATTTCCAGCTACAATAGTCATTTACAACATTAACAATGTCTACACTGTATTTCTGATCACCTTGATGTTATTTTAATGGACAAAAAAAATAAAAAACAAGGACATTTCTAGTGACCCCAAACTTTTGAACGGTATTGTACATTACATAGCTCTGCTCCAGCCTGTACAATGAATCCATGATATCATCAATGGGATGATCAGATGACAAATTTTTCAAACATACATTGTTGTGGCAGGGTTGCATTATGGTATATTGCATTTTGCAGACCAATCCAACTCTGAAGTCTATATGTTCACCTTGCTGAGCCTTTGTTGTCATTTGGTAATCTTTTGGTTGCCTTGTGGCCATCTCATCACTTCTAGCCCTCACTCTCCATCCCACCTCACCTCTCTCACAGATTGTGGTGCAAAGACTGGCTGACCAGGTGCCCATGCTGATTCGTTACTTCATCCTGAAGCAGTCAGCCAAGATTGTGTGCAGTGAAATGCTGGATCTGCTACACAGAGATGACACTGATAACATCCTACAGGAGGATTCAGAGATCGGACAGTATCGTGCAAAGTTGCTGGCCCAAGCAGATCGCCTTATACTGGCCAATGACAAAATCAGCAGCCTCTGAGAGGGTGATGTCTTGTCAGTTACAAAATTCTGAGATGTTGGCAAAAAAAAGAAACCGGTTAAAAGAAGTATAACCAGATTTTTGGAAAGGGCAGTAATGGCCAATTGCAATTTATTTTAGATACTAAGTAAAATAAGCTATATTTTGTATATTTATATTCAACAAATGTATAAGATCGGCTAAGATCAGTGAGATGCTTTACAGACGACCCCAGTGAAATCCTACAGGAAGAACCAGAGGTCGGCCGGAAATCCTACTGTAAATGTAAAAGGTTGCGAGCGGATCGCCTTGATTAGTAGACGGTGGTTGACCATTTGTCAATGCAGAAATTCTGAGATGTAGCCAACAAAGCCTGCAATAAATATACCTACATTTGATCAGCATACAGAACATTTTATATGATGGGCATCTCTACATTTTGTCAAAATTGGGATTCAAATAAAATGTGAATGTTGTATCATCACATATCTGCAATGTGGTATGTTTTTATGTTTTTATCTCAAAATGTACTGAGGAAATATGTGAAGATTGTTGCTAATATTATTTAAAGTGACAAATGAAATAAAGGTTGTATCCACTTTCTGATTGGTCAGAGCGCATCAATGTAGAGAATGATTATATGATGGCATTTTAATAACTTGATGCCTGTTTTATTAAACGTGTTGAGGATCAGCGTGGCTGATGTGTTGTTACCTACCCTTACCACCTGGGGACGGCCCGTCAGGAAGTCCAGGATCCAAATTGCAGAAGGAGTTGTTTAGTCCCAGGGTCCTTGGCTTAGTGATGTGTTTTGAAGGCACAATGTGTGGTGATGATGTCAGGTTCCTCTTCAATAAGTCCAGGATCCAAGTTGCAGAAGGAGGTGTTTAGTTTTGTCCCAGGGTCCTTAGCTTAGTGATGCATTTTGTGGGCACAATGTGTGGTGATGATGTCAGGTTCCCTTTCAATAAGTCCAGGATCCAAGTAGCAGAAGGAGGTGTTTAGTTTAGTCCCAGGGTCCTTAGCTTAGTGATGCATTTTGAAGCCACAATGTGTCCCCACGTCTTCATTTGGACATTGAAGTGAAATTGTGTACATTTTGCCCCAAACATTTTTTTTTACGAAGTCAAATGAATGTATTAATGTGTTAATGTGTTCGAATTAATGTGTTTGAGGTTTCATGATGCTTGTCTGTAAAACAAAGATCATTTTAACATCGTTTCCAATCGAACATCTCTGGAGAGACCTGAAAATAGCTTTACAACAACGCTCCCCATACAACCTGACAGAGGGGATCTGCAGAGAAGAATGGGAGAAAGTCCCCAAATAGAGGTGTGCAAAGCTTGTAGCGTCATACCAAGAAGACTTGAGACTGTAATCGCTTACAAACGTGCTTCAACAAAGTACTGAGTAAAGTGTCTGAATACTAATGTAAATGTGATATTTGTGTTTTTAATTTTTAACACATTTGCAAAAGTTTCTAAAAAACAGTTTTGCTTTGTCATCATGGGGTATTGTGTGAAGATTGATGAGGTGGAAAAAAAACAATTTCATCCATTTTAGAATAAGGCTGTAACGTAACAAAGTCAAGAGTGTCTCAATACTTTCTGAATGCACTGTAAAAGTCTGCTAATGATATAAATAAAAGAGAACTGCAATCCAGAAATGCTGTAAATCTACACTGAGCTGTATGGTGTGTATTCTGGGGCCAAAATAAAAAAGGCTTAATTTGAATCCAGCTATCTATATAGCTATTACCAAAGGGAGGGGGACCTGTATCCATGATCTTGACAAGATAGATCACCTGCAGAGATGGAAAACCTTATATTTCACCAGGGATGTAAACAGGGTTTGAGTTTTACTGAGGTCTGGAAGGACATTGTTTTACTGCCTTTCTATTCAATAAAACACATTCAAATGCTATTTGTAGAACAGCAAAAACAATTAAAAATGACCCCAGCCATTATTGCCATGGCTGCTGTAGGTTCATTCACCTCAGTCCATCTACAAACACACAGCATATTAGCTATACAATTGTAATATTATACTCCTGAAAGGGGTAATCTGATGAATTATTCACATTGACATGTAGGATCAGCGACGAAATAAAAATGTAGGACATTTTTAGAACTGTATTGTTTGCATGTTGATAGCATTTCATTTCGGCCAATAGGGAAGATATGTTTCAATTTGAACATCTCCACAGGACCTCTCTTCTTTTTAAGAAGTTTGATAAGATTAGTACAGATTTTCTCAGGGGCCCATACATGGCCACCTACCCCAAGTCTGGGATGCACAGTACTAACCACTCTCTCTGCTTGCTTACTTTCTCTTTCCATCTCCTCTGCTTCCTCCTGCATGCATTGCAGCCTGCCTCAGCCTCACAGCTGAGTGCCACATGACTGTCTATCTCAGTAGCCTACGCTCTGTAAAAAAGCGTTATTATGAGAACTTAGTGTCATATTTCTTGCTCCTGCTGAGGTAGGCTCTGTTTAACATTAGCTTCTTACTTCATCCTTCTAGCTGGCTAAGTGATACTATCCAGAGCCCTTCAATGTTACTGCAATAGAAGTCTCTGCCGCAAGCTAGT
Source organism: Salmo trutta (assembly GCF_901001165.1). Lineage (NCBI taxonomy): Eukaryota > Metazoa > Chordata > Actinopteri > Salmoniformes > Salmonidae > Salmo > Salmo trutta. The sequence continues at coordinate 46,294,142 of NC_042980.1, forward strand.
CATCTGACTAACTGGCATATCTATAAGCAACTATTTATCAGTTGTCAGCTCATTTTTCAAGAGTCGTTTTTTGTTTGTTTTGGGGATGTCTGTAGACACGGCAGGAGACGCAGACAGTTTTAAATGGCCTTTTGTCCGGCATCTCGCAAATACGCTGTCAGCAGAGCCGACTGTGAGCTGTGACAGTTCGTTTCACGTTTCAACCGTTTGAGAGAGTGGTGAATGTGCTGTTAAAAAGCAAATCCAGGAGCCAATCCAGGATGCAGGCAAACATAACACACAAACCACTGTTCATGATTCCACTCTTTCGCAAAGAGTCAGGCGGTAATAGAACTCAGTCAGATCTATAATATATGCGTTCTGAGTTTTGATCAATGCTGGGAGAAATAGCCTATTTAGATGTTGAACTGGAATTGATTTTTTTTATTGTGTACAAAATATATATTTGCATTATTATTATTATTATCTTCAAATTAGAAAAAATGACAGAGGTCTTGACAGAGGACCTCGGTGTCCTCATATGTGGTTAAAACCTCTTAGAGACCCCTTCCCCCTCGGATCCCGTTAACGGGATTGATTTTGACAACAGCCAGTGAAAAATCAGAGCGCCAAATTCAAAACAACAAAAATCTCATAATTCAAATTTCTCACACATACAAGTATTATACACTATTTTAAAGATAAGATTCTCCTTAATCCAACCACAGTGTCCGATTTCAAAAAGGCTTTACGGCGAAAGCAAAAGATTAGATTATGTTAGGACACCGCCTAAACAAGAAAAGCCACACAGCCATTTTCCAAGCAAGGAGAGGCGTCACAAAAACCAGAAATTCATAAAATTAATCACTAAGCTTTGATGGTCTTCATCAGATGGCACTCATAAGACTTCATGTTATACAATACATCTATGTTTTGCTCGATAAAGTTCATATTTATACCCAAAAACAGCATTTTACATTGGCGCGTATTGTTCAGAAATGTTTTCCCTCAAAAACCTCCGGTGAATGAGCACAATGAGCACACATATTACAGAAATACTCATCATAAACTTTGATAAGATACAAGTGTTATGCACAGACTTATAGATACACTTCTCCTTAATGCAACCGCTGTGTCAGATTTCAAAAAAGCTTCACGGCGAAAGCACACTTTGCAATAATCTGAGTACTGCGCTCAGACACCAACAACAAGCCAAACAGAAACCCGCCATTTTGGAGTCAATAAAAGTAAGAAATAGTATTATAAATATTCACTTACCTTTGATGATATTCATCAGAATTCACTCCCAGGCATCCCAGCTCCACAATAAATGTTTGATAAAGTTTATCTTTATGTCCAAATACCTCCATTTTGTTCGCGCGTTAGGTTCACTATCCAAATCCACAAGGCGCGCGCTTACTAAGTCCAGGCGAAAAGTCTAAAAAGTTATACTACAGTTTGTGGAAACATGTCAAACGATGTATAGAATCAATCTGTAGGTTGTTTTTAACCTCTTGACGGTCACCTAGGATAGAGGGCGCTACAGCGATTTTTGAAAAAAATACGTGCTCATTTTAAACGGCCTCCTACTCAAGCTCAGAAGCTAGGATATGCATATAATTAATAATTGTGGATAGAAAACACCCTAACGTTTATAAAACTGTTTGAATGGTGTCTGTGAGTATAACAGAACTCATATGGCAGTCAAAACCCCGAGACAGATCGTAACAGGATGTGGAATTCTGAATTGCGGACTCAACTTCATCACTTTGCCTATAAATCACACCGTGAGCTATGGTTCATTGAGCCCTTCCTATTGCTTCCACGAGATGTCCCCAGTCTTTACAAAGTGGTTTGAGTCTTCTACTGTGAAAACTGACAGAATGAGAGGCTGTTGATCTTGGTCACATGGGGAGGGCCGTTACCATTATGATGCGGGCGCCCCTGGCTACCCTCCCCTTTCGAAACGTTTTGAAAGACAATGCAACCGTCCCCCTTGAATATTATTGGAGCTCTGGTTGAAAAAGGCCCTAAAGATTTATGTTATACAACGTTTGACATGTTTGAACGAACTTAAATTAAAAAAAATTGCATTTTGGTGAGAGAAAAGTCCCGCGGACGACGGTACATTTGGTGCAGCCTTCAGAATGCACTAACAACAAGAAGCTATTGGGACATAAATGATTAACTTTTTCTAACGAAAATACATTTGTTGTGGACCTGGGATTTCTGGAAGTGCCTTCTGATGAAGATAATCAAAGGTAAGGGATTATTTACAATAGTATACAAGAGTAGATTTGATATGCGATTGTTCCAAGATGGCGCTGACCTGTAACGGTAGCCTATTTTTCTGAGTATCGCATCCCCTTTTATCGCAAAGTGTGATTACCCAGTAAAGTTATTTTTAAATCTGGCATTGCGGGTGCTTTCACGAGATGTTAATCTATAATTCTTAGAATGACAATATTACATTTTAAAAATGTTTTCGAATAGTAATTTAGTAAATTGTAACACTGTTTCACCGGATGCATTTGAGTTAGTCAACGTCATGCGCCGATGTAAAATGCTGTTTTAAATATAAATATGAACTTTATCGAACAAAAGAATGCATGTATTGTGTAACATGATGTCCTAGGAGTGTCATCTGGTGAAGATTTTCAAAGGTTAGTGCTGCATTTAGCTGTTTTTTGGTTATTTGTGATGCATGTGGTTGGTCGGAAAATGGCTATGTGAATACTTTGACGATATACTCCTCTAACATGATCTAATGTTTTGTTTTTGCTGTAAAGCCTTTTTGAAATCGGACAACGTGGTTCGATTCAGGAGAGGTGTATCTATAAAACGATATAAAATAGTCCTATATTTGAAAAAAAAAACATTTTTTTTTCTTTCTATTGTTCGGTTATGAATATGGCGAAATGATTTTACGCTGGATGTTGATCCCGCATACAGGACGGAGAACTTCAAGAGTTAACATAAATCTTCAATAACATTCCAACCGGACAAATCCGTTCTCTTTAGGAATGAATATGAACTCAGCTCGCTCCCAAGGCTGCGCGCGTGACTGAACTCATGCCTTATCCTGGGACACCAGTTTACCACAGCTCTTATTCGCTCCATTTTCACAGTAAAAGCATGAAACAAGGTTCTAAAGACTGTTGACATCTAGTGGAAGCCTTAGGAAATGCAACATGACCCCACAGACACTGTAGTTTGGATAGGCAATGGTTTGAAAAACTACAAGCCTCAGATTTCCCAATTCCTGGTTGGATTTTTCTCAGGTTTTTGCCTGGCATATGAGTTCTGTTATACTCACAGACATCATTCAAACAGTTTTAGAAACTTCAGAGTGTTTTCTATCCAAATCTACAAATAATATGCATATCCTGCCTTCTGGGCCCGAGTAGCAGGCAGTTTAATTTGGGTACAATTTTCATCCGGCCGTGAAAATACTGCCCCTTATCCATGCTTTAGCATACTCCGCCAACCCCTATGTCCTTGCCGTGTCTGAATCCTGGCTTAGGAAGGCCACCAAAAATCCTGAGATTTCCATCACTAACTACCTCATCTTCCATCAAGATAGAACTGCCAAAGGGGGAGGAGTTGCAATCTACTGCAGAGATAGCTTGCAAAGTTCTGTCATACTTTCCAGGTCTATGCCTAAACAATTTGAGGTTCTAATTTTAAAAAATCATCTCTCCAGAAATAAGACTCTCACTGTTGCTGCCTGTCATAGACCCCCCTCAGCTCCCAGCTGTGCCCTGGACACCATATGTGAATTGGTTGCCCCCCATCTATCTTCAAAGTTCATTCTGTTAGGTGACCTAAACTGGGATATGCTTAACACCCCGGCAGTCCTACAATCTAAGCTAGATACCCTCAATCTCATACAAATTATCAAGGAACCCACCAGGTACAACCCTAAATCCATAAACATGGGCACCCTCATAGATATTATCCTGACCAACTTGCCCTCCAAATACACCTCTGCTGTTTTCAATCAGGATCTCAGCGATCACTGCCTCATTGCCTGCATCCAATAAGGGTCCGCGGTCAAACGACCACCCCTCATCACTGTCAAACGCTCCCTAAAACACTTCTGCGAGCAAGCCTTTCTAATAGACCTGGCCCGGGTATCCTGGAAGGATATTGACCTCATCCCATCAGTAGAGGATGCCTGGTCGTTCTTTGAAAGTCATTTCCTCACCATCTTAATCTAACCACACTGTCCGATTTCAAAAAGGCTTTACAACGAAAGCAAAACATTAGATTCTGTCAGCAGAGTACCCAGCCAGAAATAATCAGACACCCTTTTTTCAAGCTAGCATATAATGTCACAAAAAACAAAACCACAGCTAAATGCAGCACTAACCTTTGATGATCTTCATCAGATGACACTCCTAGGACATTATGTTATGCAATACATGCATGTTTTGTTCAATCAAGTTCATATTTATATCAAAAAACAGCTTTTTACATTAGCATGTGACGTTCAGAACTAGCATTCCCACCGAACACTTCCGGTGAATTTATTAAATTACTCACGATAAACGTTCACAAAAAACATAAATTATTTTAAGAATTATAGATACAGAACTCCTTTATGCAATCGCGGTGCCCGATTTTAAAATAGCTTTTCGGTGAAAGCACATTTTGCAATATTCTGAGTAGATAACCCGGCCATCACAGGCTAGCTATTTTGACACCCACCAAGTTTGGTACTCACCAAAATCAAATTTACTATAAGAAAAATTGGATTACCTTTGCTGTTCTTCGTCAGAATGCACTCCCAGGACTTCTACTTCAACAACAAATGTTGGTTTGGTTCCAAATAATCCATAGTTATATCCAAATAGCGGCGTTTTGTTCGTGCGTTCAAGACACTATCCGAAGGGTGACGCGCCGGCGCATATCGTGACAAAAAAATTCAAAATATTCCATTACCATACTTCGAAGCATGTCAAACGCTGTTTAAAATCAATTTTTATGCGATTTTTCTCGTAAAATAGCGATAATATTCCGACCGGGAGTCGTTGTTTTCGCTCAAAGACTGAAAAAGTAACATGGACTCTTCACGTGCACGCACGCACCCGTCTCATTGTTCTCAGATCGACCACTTACCAAATGCGCTACTGTTTTTCAGCCAGTAACTGCAGAGTCATCATTCAGCGTTCTGGCGCCTTCTGAGAGCCTATGGGAGCCTTAGAAAGTGTCACGTTACAGCAGAGATCCTCTGTTTTGGAAAGAGATGACAAAGAAGGCCAAGAAATGGTCAGAGGGCACTTCCTGTTTGGAATCTTCTCAGGTTTTGGCCTGCCATATGAGTTCTGTTATACTCACAGACACCATTCAAACAGTTTTAGAAACTTTAGGGTGTTTTCTATCCAAATCAAACAATTATATGCATATTCTAGTTACTGGGCAGGAGTAGTAACCAGATTAAATCAGGTACGTTTTTTTTCCGGCCGTGCAAATACTGCCCCCTATCCCCAACAGGTTAAACAACACAATGTATCTCCAAGTCAATCACACTTCTGTGAAATCAAACTGTCCACTTAGGAAGCAACACTGATTGACAATAAATGTCACATGCTGTTGTGCAAATGGAATAGACAACAGGTGGAAATTATAGGCAATTAGCAAGACACCCCCAATAAAGGAGTGGTTCTGCAGGTGGTAACCATAGACCACTTCTCAGTTCCTATGCTTCCTGGCTGATGTTTTGGTCACTTTTGAATGCTGGCGGTGCTTTCACTCTAGTGGTAGCATGAGACGGAGTCTACAACCCACACAAGTGGCTCAGGTAGTGCAGCTCATCCAGGATGGCACATCAATGCGAGCTGTGGCAAGAAGGTTTGCTGTGTCTGTCAGCGTAGTGTCCAGAGCATGGAGGCGCAACCAGGAGACAGGCCAGTACATCAGGAGATGTGGAGGAGGCCGTAGGAGGGCAACAACCCAGCAGCAGGACCGCTACGTCCACCTTTGTGCAAGGAGGAGCAGGAGGAGCACTGCCAGAGCCCTGCAAAATGACCTCCAGCAGGCCACAAATGTGCATGTGTCTGCTCAAACGGTCAGAAACAGACTCCATGAGGGTGGTATGAGGGCCTGACGTCCACAGGTGGGGGTTGTGCTTACATCCCAACACCGTGCAGGACGTTTGGCATTTGCCAGAGAACACCTAGATTGGCAAATTCGCCACTGGCGCCCTGTGCTCTTCACAGATGGAAGCAGGTTCACACTGAGCACATGTGACAGACGTGACAGTCTGGAGACGCCGTGGAGAACGTTCTGCTGCCTGCAACATCCTCCAGCATGACCGGTTTGGCGGTGGGTCAGTCATGGTGTGGGGTGGCATTTCTTTGGGGGGCCGCACAGCCCTCCATGTGCTCGCCAGAGGTAGCCTGACTGCCATTAGGTACCGAGATGAGATCCTCAGACTCCTTGTGAGACCATATGCTGGTGCGGTTGGCCCTGGGTTCCTCCTAATGCAAGACAATGCTAGACCTCATGTGGCTGGAGTGTGTCAGCAGTTCCTGCAAGAGGAAGGCATTGATGCTTTGGACTGGCCCGCCCGTTCCCCAGACCTGAATCCAATTGAGCACATCTGCGACATCATGTCTCGCTCCATCCACCAACGCCACGTTGCACCACAGACTGTCCAGGAGTTGGTGGATGCTTTAGTCCAGGTCTGGGAGGAGATACCTCAGGAGACCATCCGCCACCTCATCAAGAGCATGCCCAGGCGTTGTAGGGAGGTCATACAGGCACGTGGAGGCCACACACACTACTGAGCCTCATTTTTACTTGTTTTAAGGACATTACATCAAAGTTGGATCAGCCTGTAGTGTGGTTTTCCACTTTAATTTTGAGTGTGACTCCAAATCCAGACCTCCATGGGTTGATAAATTGGATTTCCATTGATTATTTTTGTGTGATTTTGTTGTCAGCACATTCAACTATGTAAAGAAAAAAGTATTTAATAAGATGATTTCATTCATTCAGATCTAGCATGTGTTATTTTAGTGTTCCCTTTATTTTTTTGAGCAGTGTACATAAAAAACATTATTGCATGTTTCAATATTGCACAGTAAAAATGTTTAAGTGATTACAAGCTTTTTTAAAAAGGTCTGTACTAAATTTTATGAATTAAATAAAATGGTTTTAAAGCTGTATCTCACCTTTAACGAAGGGACTATTTCGAGCTATCCACATGCATGGCCCGGAGAAAAATGGATTCTGGAAAGGCGTGTGGGGTGTGTGCGTGTGCGTGATTGTAGGTGTGTGTGTTTCAAAACAAAATGGGGTGGGGGGTGTGTCTCTGCATGGGTGGCTTTTGAAACCAAAAGGCTAGGGATGTTGTTTAGGATTGTGTGCGTCTCTTCAATTGGGCTTGGCACTTTTGATTTTATTACCACACAGGCCTTTCAAATGCGTATTTATCTCATGTGGAGGCTAAAAAGTCAAACAGCCCAGGCAGAATAAATCTTGTCTAGACAACCTGCTACAGTTTAAAACATATGTTATTTCTAATCAGCGCATATACTAACGGTCCCACCACCCCGGGATATAAATTTACAATGCACACCCCCAAGCTGTGCTAGGAAATTAAAAAGAAATACAGGCAGACAGAATATGTCGAGTCACCAGCCTGTGTTTTTTTTGGGTCTCTAGACATTCGTGGGTACTTTATATGACCCTTTTTGCAGGATGTCGTCCGAAAAACGGATATAAAAAAAAACGGCACCCCTGCTCTGTAAACTCAGTACAGAATATTTCTCCTTAGAGACACGACATATGCTATTCTGTACGACCGGCTAAAGCGCAACTCCAGACACAAGGCCAACAGTCCCCGAAGAGTTATCAGCCCCGAACAGCTAAAAGATCAGCTGTGAAACCGTCATAATGGAGCTTTCTGAAGGTGAATTAGTGAAAATAATATATTAGATTTGGAGAGGTATTTTTCAGGGAATTGTTTGGATATTAAAATTTGATATCGATATTCTAAAACGGATGGACAATGATTTTTAGGTAATATGTCAAATGCACGTATTCTTATAAGTTAAACTGCATATATTTCGTATAAATACCTGTTATTATTATCTAAGAGGCTACCTGGGCAAAATTGATTGGGAACCAACAGCGTTAGACGGGGATTCTCAGAAGCAAACTGCGCCAGGAGCCGTAGGAAGTGTCACGTTACAGCAAAGATCCTAAGTTTTCAATAAAAAAAGTCAAGAAGCCCAAGGAATGGTCAGAGAGGGCACTTCCTGTACAGAATCTTCTCAGGTTTTTGCCTGCCATATGAGTTCTGTTATACTCACAGACACCATTCAAACAGTTTTAGAAACTTTAGGGTGTTTTCTATCCAAAGCCAATAATTATATGCATATTCTCGTTTCTGGGCAGTAGTAATAACCAGATTAAATCGGGTACGTTTTTTATCCGGCCGTGAAAATACTTCCCCCTAGCCATAACAGGTTAAGTTCTATGGGCAACGTGGTACGCTAGCGGTACACACTATCAACAGCCAGTGAAATATCAGAGCGCCAAATTTGAAAACAACAAAATGTCATAATTCAAATTTCTCATACATACAACTATTTTACACCATGAAAGATAAACATCTCCTTAATCTAACCACTTTGTCTGATTTCAAAAAGGCTTTACGGCAAAAGCATAAAGTTAGATTATGTTCGGACAGTACATAGACAAAACGTTACACACAGCCATTTTCAATACAAGGACAGACGTCACCAAAAGCAGAAAACCAGCTAAAATTATGCACTAACCTTCGATGATCTTCATCAGATGACACTCTTAGGACATTATGTTAGACAATACATGCATTTTTTATACTGTTATACTCACAGACATCATTCAAACAGTTAGCTGTGGTTTGGGTTTATGTGACATTATATGCTAGCTTGAAAAATGGGTGTCTGATTATTTCTGGCTGGGTACTCTGCTGACATAATCTAATGTTTTGCTTTCGCTGTAAAGCCTTTTTGAAATCGGACAGTGTGGTAAGATTAACGAGAGTCTTGTCTTTAAAATGGTGTAAAATAGTCATATGTTTGAGAAATTGAAGTAATAGCATTTCTAAGGTATTTGAATAACGCACCACAGGATTCCACTGGCTGTTACGTAGGTGGGACGATTTCGTCCCACCTTCCCTAGAGAGGTTAAAGCTTACTGTTAGCTAGCTAGCTGATGACGCATCAAGTTAGCCAGGTGTGTCTGATGGTGATTACGGCTATCTATTGTATAATAATGCAAAAATATTTGTATCTGGAATTTGTCTTTCAGCATCAGTAGAACACGCCTGACTCTCCTCCACCAGTCATACAAGAAGAATGCTCTAATGCCTCCCATCAAAAAGAGAGCTGGCCCAAGCAATCACAGGTTACACCTGAAGCATGAGGACTTGCAGCGAGTTGTGAACTTCATCAACAACTACGTAGAGGAAAGTGCAATAGTACTACCAGGATGCCACCCAGGACACAAACACTTTGGTGGAAAGCTGCTGCCATCCCATGTGACAAAAGCAGCAGTGTGGCGTATCTACAAGGAATCGTTCACAACACTTGGTATGTAAAGCAGAAACAACATGTTTTGATTATATAATTGACCTCCAACATGATTGGCAATTTGTCTGAGGTTGCTGGTGCTGTGAAGGACAACACTGTGACAGGGGTCAACATCCCACAGCTGGTTGGACTGGAGGATGGTACGGTGCTGGTGGAAAGCTATGGCTGGCAACAATACCTGACTCTGTACTTCTGGCCGCTGCCACAGATGAAGCAATACCAGCACTTCAGGTGAATATCATTTTCATTGCATTGTATGAGGTTATTCTTCTTATCTAAACTTGGGAGGTGAATTGATGTTGTGCAAGGTTGCAATGTCTTCTGATGTTTAGTTGTTGTAATTTCCTGTTTTTCAGCTTCGATGCTCTGGAGCCATAGATGGTCTGCCTATACAAGCACCACCTGGACTGGACACAGCTAGACAAACGTATCTTTTTGAGAAGATCAGGAAGTTTTGTGATGAAGAGGCTATGGACATCAAATACCCTGCATCAAAGTCAAGGACAGGACAGAAACAGTCTCTTCGATTATAGATTCCCTTGTTCATGCGTGGTTCAGACGGACCAGTCATCATCACTATCTGCAGTGCCTCTATTCAAATGACTCTCTCCTAAAACACACGCATTGCTGCTACTATTTGTTTTATCCCGCTGCTTAGCCACTTTACCCCTGATTGTATGCATTTAACTACCTCATCTATCACTGATATCGTTATTGATACTGTTCTTGTACATACTGTATATTATTATATTTATATTGAAACAATCTATTTCAGATATTGCTACTATGCAAGTAACCATTTGGCTGTACCGTTTACACATTCTGTAGAGACCCATTCACTTGGCAAGATGTGGCTGGGGAATATAGCAAGCGCAACAAAGATGTAATGTTTAGAGAGAAGAAGGAGACTCCGTCTAAAGGGGGGTATAAATACTGGTGCTGGTGGGAACATATCTTGGTCTTTTCAGGTGTTGGACCCATTGGGTGGATAAAGTTGGTTTTAGCTTTTCCTAGTTGTCCGTCAGTTTTAACTCTGTTTATTTAGAACCTAACAGCTAAAAGATGCATCCAGGGTTCTGTGAAGGCCAGTCAAGTTTTTCCACACTGATCTCGACTAACCATTTCTGTACGGACCTCACTTTGTGCACGAGGTTATTGTCATGCTGAAACTGGAAAGAGCCTTCCCCAAACCTTTGCTACAAATTTGGAAACACAGAATCGTCTAGAAAGTAATTGTATGCTGTAGCGTTAAGATTTCCCTTCACTGGAACTAAGGGGCCTGAACCATGAAAAACAGCCCCAGACCATTATTCCTCCTCCACCAACCTTTACAGTTGGCACTATACATTGGGGCAGGTAGCGTTCTCCTGGCATCTGCTAAACCCAGATTCGTCCATCGGACTGCTAGATGCCAAGGCGTGATTCATCACTCCAGAGAACACATTTCCACTGCTCCATAGTCCAATAGAGGTCCAATGCTAACACTTCGTGGGCTGAGCTGTTGTTGCTTTCACTTTCACAATTACAGCTGTTATTGTAATTTATTTTGTCTGACCAGAATGACGTATCCACTCACAGACACTACCGGAAGGTCTGAGGCGTGTCCCTCTCTGCTCCGTTTTAGTCAGAGTGGGCTAACCTGAGCCATGTCTAACGGAGCCCCTGCACACAGTTTAACCTCTGTCTCCCAGGAGCAATCAGCAAGCGGAGTTAGCATCCCATCCTCGTCACCAACTGTCGTGGTAATTCTAACCAAAAGGACAGAGGCTGTATTCTTCAAAACAACTTTATTATAAGATTTACAAAAATGAAGCAATCAATAACAACCAATCAGCAGTGCATTGTTAGGAAAGCCCAATGAACAGAGTTGTCTCTCTCATCTTATAGAAAAAGTGCAACCTATTTTGTCTACGTGGCAGTTTAGCAGATGGGTGGAAACAGGGACGGAACACGTTGTGTAAAAGCTGGTTTAGCTTGTCTGTGCAGATTATTAAGATAGCTGACGTTGCCACCATTATCTGTTCCTTCCTGCATGTTTCCACCCATCTACATTCCTGTAGATTGTGAAAACAGGATGTCACATACTGAGGACACACCTAAACGGCTCTTATCTGTACACCCAGACTTATGACTAAGTCACATAAAACAATCCTGTATCAGCAAAAAATACTAACATATAACAATGGACAATTCTCAGGGTAAAAATAGCATTGTTCGGTCTTATTAAACATTACAGTAGGTAATTGAATAATTTCCTCCAAACAGCATTTACAGTTGACCGGGGCAGCTTTAGCAGGGCTGAAATTTGACGAACTGACTTGTTGGAAAAGTGGCATCTTATGACAGTGCCACGTTGAATGTCACTGAGCTCTTCAGTAAGGCCATTCTTCTGCCAATGTTTTGTCTATGGAGATTACTTGGCTGTGTGCTTGATTTTATACACCTGTCAGCAATGGGTGTGAATGAAATAGCCAAATCCACTAATTTGATGGGGTGTCCACAAACGTTTGTATATATAGTGTACCAGGTTATAATCCAATAGACATTGATCTAGGGGATAAAGACATTCTAATCTAATAGTCTAGTCTAATCTTTAACATTATGAATGGATTTGACTTATTCAGTTACTACCCTACACTTTCATTTTTACAAGATTCTCATCTAGCAACTCAACAGTAGGAAGTTGTTCTTAATGTTTGGTATACCCAGTGTATTACAGTTGGCAAATTGTAAGTTCTGAACTGGGCATGTGAGACTGTATCTCCTCTTATGTTATAGTGATGTGATGATTTAGATTATAATAACTTCAGTTCAAAATACAGATGCATTGCTGTTATTCTGTATTTTCATCAAAATGGTTTAGCTTTCATTCTCTTTTATTTCAGCGGGAGAGATGTCTTATGAAGATGGACCGAGGTGGGACAACATTACTTCTGTTTTCGGTTTTGAAGTGATGAAGGCCTCCATTTTCCACTTGTTATTGCACACTTGTAGTACTACGCAGTACAACACTGTACCACAATAATATAATTCTTATATTCTGAATTCTATGGTGATTATTTATACAGTGGTGATTATATATGCAGGCGTGATTCTTTATACAGTGATTTTTTTATGCAGTAAATAGTGTGACATGGTGTAGTATTAACATTTTTGGGGGATACATTTTCTCATCCCATGTAGTTGAAATAATAGTAAGCTACTAACTCTAAAAACAGTGTAAAATAATAAATTTAGCCATGCATGTCTATCAACAAATTAACCATTCATAATGGCATTGTTTTGTATCCCTGACATCCCATCAGGATGTTCCAAGACCAGCTGGCGGAGAAGGTCCGGCCCTTCATAGACTTAGTAGACGACATGAGATCCATAGGGATAGATAAGGAACTACCACTGCCAGCCATTGCTGTGGTGGGAGACCAGTGTTCAGGAAAAAGCTCTGTGCTTGAGACCCTTTCTGGGGTGACGTTGCCCAGAGGGACTGGTGAGATTCTGTATTGTTTCCTGAACATACAAAAAACAATTAAAATCAATATTAGCATTTTAAATGTCATTCCAAAATCACCCAAAGTCTCTGAAAGTGGTTGTGTAACTTAGACATGATTTGGGCATTTGGCTAGTTTGCCGATTGATGACACTGGCTAGGTAAACAACCCTGAAGCAAGTTTTCACACTATCCTTGTTCACAGACGAGGTCAGGAAACAGACAGTACAATAGGACCACAGAGACACAGACATTACTGAAATGTTTAGAACCTTCAAATTAACTTGATAACCACAGCAAAACTTTACAGAAAATGTTAACTGTACATGAGTTTTCTAACCATTTAGTCAGGCACTGTAAATGTCTGACATGCTTTCAGAACATTAGAGCACCCTTGTTGTCTGTAGCCTGCAGAAGTTATATATTTACCATGACATCCATTTCCCGGTGTTGACTGTACTGTCATATTGATTGTTGTATTGATTGTTCTGTAATACAGTATAATGATCTGTCATTGGTATTTCCTTGTTTCCAGGTATTGTCACCAGGTGCCCACTGCTACTGCTACTTAAACTCTGTAAAGACAGGACAGTGAAATGGGAGGCTGTCATCTCATACGGAGGGAAAGTCAATGAATTTGACGAACCCTCAGACGTTGTGAGACACGTTGAACAAGGTCAGATTGGAACGAACACACACACAAACACACAGACTTATTATTCTATACTGTACATTAACCTGTGGAGGCTCCTCAGAGGAGGAAGGGGAGGACCATCCTCCTCTGTAAATTTCAGATTGATTTAAATAGCAAAACATTTAAAAAGTTATCTTTTTTAAATAAACTATTCTAAATATATTCACATCACCAAATATTTGAATAAAACACACTGTTTTACAATGAAGGTAGTCTCGTCCTGACCCTAGTAAGATGTCATTTTCTATAGTAGAGTAGGGCAGGGCATGACAGGGGGTGTTTTGGGTTGTTCTATGTTTATTATTTCTATGTTTAAGTTCTAGTTTTTCTATTTCTATGTTGGGATTGTTTGGGTTGATCTTTATTTGGAGGCAGCTTATCCTCATTGCCTCTGATTAGAGATCATATTTAACTAGGGGTATTTCTCTTCCTGTTTTGTGGGTGATTATATTTTGAGTTTCTTCTCTGCGTCACTGTTTTTCGTTTTCTGTTTTCAAGTATTAAGTATTACATTCAGTTTCACATTTAATAAACATGTGGAACTACGAACACGCTGCGACTTGGTCCGATCCTTCTAACCGCCGTGACAGAATCACCCACCAACGAAGGACCAAGCAGCGTGGAAGGGAGCAACAGGAGAGTTATCTGGAGTCCTGGACCTGGGAGGAAATCCTGGATGGTAAAGGACCATGGAGGCAACCTGGAGAGTATCGCCGCCCGCCAGAGGAGATACTACGAGGCTTTATACGCACCGAAAGGCAAGGTGGAGAGGCAGCCCCCCCAAAACATTTGGGGGGGGCATACGGGTAGTTTGGCTAAGTCAGGGGGAGCCCTGACCTAACTTCCCGGGTGTACAGGAGAGAGCCGTGGAGCAAACAGGAGCCAATCATGGAGTCAAGCACGGAGCTTGACGCGAGATTCCGGAAGGAGGTAATGGCGGAGAGGGCATGACTGAGCAGGCGATGCATTACGGGGTGATGCGCCCTATCTCGCCCATCCGCACGCACAGTCCGGTGCGGTCGGTATGGGCTCCGCAGCGTTGCCGAGCTAGAGTTGGCACTCAGCCAGGAAGGAGTGTGCCTGCTCAGCGCATCTGGCCGCCAGTGCGTCTCCTCGGCCCATTTTATCCTGCGCCTGCTCTACGCAGGGCAGCCCTCATTCCCCAGCACAAATAAAATAAATATGGTGAAAATAATGATTAGAATAATATGAAGATCTAGCATTAACATGGAGGAAAAACCTCATCCAATTGTTTCAGCCAGGTGTACAGACTTTATACCATAATTGCTAGCAAGGTACATGTAGCTATGATGGTTGATTCTGGTGAAAGGTACTTTGAATGTGTTGACTTTGAGGAAGGTTGAGCTTCAGAACCATGAAGAACAGAGTGCCCCAAACAGGGTGAAATCACGGTAACAAGCAGTCTGATACCCTCTCGTAGATTAATCAAATAACTCGGTCAATGGCTTGCATCCTGACTGTTTTGTCACATTCCTCTTCCTTTTTTACTAGATCAAGAATCTCATTTCGAAATTCATAAAGAATAAGAGAACCATTATTTTGGTGGTGGTACCATGTAATGTTGACATAGCAACAACAGAGGCCCTGAAAATGGCACAAGAAGTGGATCCTGAAGGCACAAGAACTCTGGGTAAAGAAATTATATAGATTAATGTATTTTTTATAGGGTTTTTATATTAGCAGTTATCATAATGCTTTTCAGTTGTCTTCAAGCCATTCTGACAAAGCCAGACCTGATAGACCCGGGAGCAGAGAAGAATGTGTTGGAAATTGTCCACAATAAAGTCATCTTTCTCAATATGGGCTATGACATTGTGAAATGTCGTGGTCAGAAGCAAATTGATGAAAACATGTCAATAACTCGTGCCATTGAGGAGGAGTTGGAATTCTTCCGAAATCATGAGCACTTCAGGTAAAATGTGTTCTTGTCATGTGTTAAGTAAACACCCATCTTTGTTTTTGATGGCTTCACATCTGAAAATGTTCAGGGTCCCAAACTATTGATTTCAGGATTTTATGAAAAAAGTATATTTTTCCAGATATCCTTTGAGAGTAGTTCCATATAGTGTTGATGAATGAGAGTCCCTCTCCTCTCTTCTCTTACCTTTCTGTAAATTTACTTTTTAACATTCAAAAGCAAATAGCTAAATGATCATAAAACAATTCTATACGTTAGCTTAGCACATATCTCTAGCTTAAACAGATGGATTTTGATGTTATGGTTTTATTATGTTAATTAGATCTGTGGGGGCGTGACCATTGTAGGCCAACGGTTATACCATTTTTAGGCGTAAAATCTGTTGGCCAATTTTTGGGATCAAATACTGTTTGTTATATTTCTCTCCCTTTCAATGTATAGATCCCTCTTGCGTGAGGAGAAGGCATCCACCAAGTGCCTAGCCAACAAGCTCAGCAATGCCCTGGTCAATCACATCAAAGTTAGTCCAACCACATACCCAATGTTTATCTGTTCTCCCTACACCCAGTGCACACTGGAAAACATGTGGTCTGGTACCTATTAACTTGATGTATGTTTGCTCCTGGTCAGAAATATCTGCCAAAGATGTCAGAAAAGATCAAGGAGCAGCTGGGGCAGGTAAAGCATTTATTGAGTAAATTAGAGGGCGGGCCTCCCCTGGAACCTGCAGAGAAGAGGAAGTACCTCATTCAGGTGAGAACATCTTTCACCTTTCCATCTTTCAGCTTCGTAAAATTCTTATTTTGTACAACATTTCTATAAAAATGTATGATGTAGGGTTGGAAGCCATACTGTTGTACAGTAGTCCAGGTGTGTTATTGTCATGGTTTGGTATATTGTCAGGGGAATGTCCTATAGAGAACTTGGGCGATGGTTCCTGGTGTAAAGGCATCAGCTCTGTTGCACATCCTCTGCCATTTGGATTGGTCAGATTTGCAATACAGGTGTGTCGTGACGTTGTATTAGTTAATGTGACGACTGTTGCTCATCAAATGATTAACGTTTTATAATTGCGTGACTAAATGAATTAAGCAATTATTAACTCATTAACCTGGGGCACCATGGGAAAATTTGTTTTATTGAGTTTCTATTTCCCAAATTAACTCAAAGAATATCAGAATATCGATTTTACAACAGTCGCTAAGTTAATCAACCTCTAGTCTCATGTCTGAACGACGCATAATCCGGGAATCTGCACGAACCCGGGCTACACCAATGAGTTTACCACACCAATCTTAGTTGATTATTTATTTACTTGCAAGCTAAAATGATGATAAAAATACACATACACAAAACACAGTCTAGGCTATTGATTAGGACTTAGTATAACAGGCCAACACACTATGGCGCGTGTTACGCCAAAATGGGGATTTCAAAGAGAGAGAAACAAAGAAAGTACACGAGAGAAATATACATTTGGGTTCATTTGTCAGCTATGCTTATTTAAACCTAGCCTTGCTCCGAACTGCCGCTCTTATGGGTCAGAATATAATGATGTAATTACGTGTTGGAGGTCTCAGGTGGGAAGCTCCGCGTGGGTCGTTTAGGCTTCTCAATGACGCACTTCTCCGGCGCAACTCTCTGGTTGTCCTCACGATGTCAGTGTCCTTCTTGGCTTAGTGGTCTGATCCCTCGCCCTTGCTCTGAAAGGGGTCTTCCAAGGACAGACAGCTCTGTAGCTCAGAACTCACAGCTTAGGAATGAAACAGTGTAGATACCACGATTCAATGGAGAGTGGAGGCTAGGTGGTTCGGCTTGAATTCACCCGCTTAGACACAGCTACTTGTCCGTAGCTCGTGTAGAAAAAGATTTCTTTGTCTTCAACCTTGTGTTTCGTTTTGGGGTTCGTTGACTTTGTTAGACCTTCGCTGCAGCTTGAGGTCACTTAGTCTGATACGTTAATTCTTCACTCTCCTGTCTTCTACCCTCGGGTCAGAAGTGGGCATAACCGCCTTTTAGGGCAATTCTCTGGGCGTACCAAGTTAACCTGTTAGGGTATAGGGGGCAGTATTGAGAATTTTTGAGGTTCAGGTTTGGATAGAAAACACCCTAAAGTTTCAAAAACTGTTTGAATGGTGTCTGTGAGTATAACAGAACTCATTTGGCAGGCAAAACCCTGAGACAGATTCTGACAGGAAGTGGATACCTGATGTGTTGAATTGACTTTAAGCCTAAACCATTGAAAAACAAAGGGAAGGAGGAATATTTTGGCACTTCCTATTGCTTTCACAAGATGTCCCCAGCCTTTACAAAGTGTTTTGAGTGTTCTACAGTGAAATCTGACTGAAGAAGAGCGTTGGAACGGCGATGGCCCATTAGACACCTGGCGTGCGATTTGATGGTGGGTACTCTCATTCCGAAACGTTTTAAAAGAGAACCCAATGGTCCGCCTTGAATTTTATTCATGTTCTGGTTAAAAAAGGCCCTAATGATTTATGCGATACAACGTTTGACATGTTTGAACGAACGAAAATATATTTTTTCCGTTCTTGAAGTGAAGTGAAGTCCGGCTGGCTTAGATAATGTGCTACAACACGGAGGTTTTTGGACATAAATGATGAGCTTTTTTGAACAAAACTACATTCGTTATGGACCTGGGATTCTTTGGAAGTGACATCTGATGAAGAGAATCAAAGGTAATGGATTATTTACATAGTATTTTCGATTTTAGATCTCTCCAACATGGCGGTTAGTCTGTATCGCAATGCGTATTTTTCTGGCGCAGTGCTCAGATTATTGCAGTGTGATTTCCCAGTAAGGTTAATTTTAAATCTGGCAAGTCCATTGCGTTCAAGAGATGTAAATCTATAATTCTTTGAATGACAATATAATATTTTACCAATGTTTTCTAATATTAATTAATTATTTTGTTGTCATGACTTGACTGCCGGTATTGGAGGGAAACGATTTCCTGAACATCAACGCCATAGTAAAACACTGTTTTTAGATATAAATATGAACTTGATAGAACTAAAAATGCATGCATTGTCTAACATAATGTCCTAGGAGTGTCATCTGATGGAGATTGTAAAAGGTTAGTGCATAATTTTAGCTGATTTTATGGTTTTGGTGACGCCTGTCTTTGAATCGACAATACACTACACACAGCTATTGTCAATGTACTCTCCTAACATAACTAACTTTATGCTTTCCCCGTAAAACCTTTTTGAAATCGGTAAACGTGGTTAGATTAAGAAGATGTTTATCTTTCAAAGGCTGTAAGTTAGTTGTATGTTTGAGAAATTTGAATTTTGACATTTATTTGGTTTCAAATTTGCCGCTCTTGAAATGCACCTGCTGTTGATAGGGTGCGCCACGGGTGGCACGCTAACGTCCCACATAGCCCTAGATTTTACTCAAATCCAATTTTAGACACTAACTTCACATTTCATCCTTACCAAAACAGTCTCTTTGATTTGGATATTTTCCACACAACGTACAATGTATAAACATCAGGCATATACTGGGAAAACTCTTAAAGGTACAATGTTTTCATAATAACGTCATCTCTTAACCTTTAATAACAATACAAAAATTACATACATTTTCATATTCCATCTCTCGTCATGACCACCATTGTGGCTGACGGAAACCATTGTTCCAAAGTACCTTTATTGCATGTTTAATGTTCTGAGGCCAGTTCTCCACAGTGAGAGGACAAAGGGATTTCTCTGTGGCCTAAGGTTTATCATGGGCGTGAGGGGTCATAAAACCCCCACATCTTTAGACCCCTAGATCTCCCCTCCTCTGTTGGGGTTTGAGAGATAATCTGTAGGGTTGTGGTCTCCTGTAACCTGACCTTATCAGGACTGTCATGACAGGTGTAAGAGTAGACGCACTGTCCAGAAAGATAAATAAACAGCATTTGTTCTCCACACTCACACTTCCTCCACTCTCCTTCCTTAATTTCCCACTGATTAAAGTATACTTTGCCTTGACAGGTGATCTTACAAAAACACTTGTGCACACCAATGTAATATAGTTCTTGTTTAATATCTGTAGAGGACATAAGGATGGATGGGTCTTGTGGAGCCATTTCATTAAACAGTAATCTAAAAGACCTTAATATTAAACATTTAAACAGGTATGTTTTATTGTTATGTTTCCTTCTTCAGGTCATAACAGACTTCAATGAGCAGATTACCCAAACGCAGGAAAGTGCTGTTTGAATGAATGCTTACGAGCCTGCTGCTGCCTACCACCGCTCAGTCAGACTGCTCTATCGAATATCAAATCATAGACTTAATTCTAATACAATAAACACAGAAATACGAGCCTTCGGTCATTAATATGGTCAAATCCAGAAACTATCATTTCGAAAACAAAACATTTATTCTTTCAGTGAAATACAGAACCGTTTAATATTCTATCAAACGGGTGCCAACCCTAAGTCTAAATATTACTGTTACATTGCACAACCTTCAATGTTATGTCATAATTATGTAAAATTCAGGCAAATTAATTATGGTCTTTGTTAGGAAGAAATGGACTTCACACAGTTCGCAACGAGCCAGGAGGCCCAAACTGCTGCATATACCCTGACTCTGCTTGAACTGAACGCAAGAGAAGTGACACAATTTCCCTAGTTAATATTGCCTGCTAACATGAATTTCTTTTAACTAAATATGCAGGTTTTAA
The DNA here is from genome assembly GCF_901001165.1 of Salmo trutta. Lineage (NCBI taxonomy): Eukaryota > Metazoa > Chordata > Actinopteri > Salmoniformes > Salmonidae > Salmo > Salmo trutta. Next base: position 46,314,526 of record NC_042980.1, read on the forward strand.
AATATATACTTGTGTATTGATTTTAAGAAAGGCATTGATGTTTATGGTAAGGTACATTGGTGCAACGATTGTGCTTTTTCACGAATGCGAAAAAAATACAACATTTTTTAAAATTTGTTTTTACCTGTTTTGCTTTTGACATATCAGTTTGCAAACAATGCAAACACATATTTATTGAATTAATAAAGCCACACAAACATGGTCTTTTTTTTGCTTCCTTGAGTAAGGCAGCTCCAAAATGCAGGTGTTTCAGCCTAGCTCAGTTCTTTCTGTGGTGGAGGGGCAGCCAGTGTAAAATACAGAGCGTAGGGGTTTGCAATCTTCTCTAATTGTGCCGTGATTGGCTCAGTATCCTGTCACTCATGGGGACACTACGTCACCACAGGCAGCATTAGATAACATTATTTATATATCATGATGTTTTGATAAGAATGTTGTCACATGGAATGTGGGGTTTGTTGTCACTATCAACTCCATTATTACCATATCATTCCGGAACATTACCACTGCCAGTATATAATGAATCCCTATATAGGGAAAAGGATGCCATTTGGGAAGCAGACACATGTCTCCCCATGTTCCTAATAACAAGTATTATGGTGTCTCTGTCACTAGCCAGCCACTCTGATAGAGGAATTATAGCCTTTGAGGACTATACTGTGCTGTCATGTACACTTCAAATACTCAAGATTAGCCATCCTGTGTGAGTGGTGCACGTACCCACTATGAACCCTCCTGCAGGTATGGTAGTATAGAAATGCAATGTGGTTGTGTTGCCCTCTGGTGGTTAAGTTAAGTAAGTGAGGTGGAGGAGCAGAGTTTAATTGAGTGAATGATTTGAGTCTCAGTTGTGTAGCCTGAGGAGATTGTGTGAAAGTGCAGAGGATTTGGATGAGGTTTTTCCTCCATGTTAATGCTGGATCAAACTTTAATTTCCTTAGGTTGTTCTTGTTGTTTCTTCAGATTATTCTAATCATTATTTTCACCATTTTTATTTTATTTATGATCCTGTATCTGTGTAGTCATGTTATTATTTCATATTATGGATATTTATGATTATTTTAAAAAGTTTAAATTCTTATTTAATTGTACTATCAGATATTGGCCTAACATAAAAAAATATATAGATATACAGGTTTAAATGAGAACACTTAATTTCCATGGTACTGTCACTCACTATACATTAAACATAATGGGTCAATTGTAACCACTGATGGCCACTAGATTATTGCCAGCTGGTCTCTCATTAAACCATCGACACCCAGAAAAGTCCCCTCACAGCATATTTCAATAGCAACCATCATCCGCCAATGATTTACCGCTCCTTAATTAACGTGGATGTCGGGTTTATCGTTTAGTCCTGATTGCAACAAACGTTTTTCAAGTCGATTTCGCCCTCTGGTGGGTGTTATCATTTTTAGTTGAGCAGATTAAGGGCAACAGCACAACTTCAACCTCAGGAGGCGGAAGATATTTGGCTTGTCACCTAAAACCCTCACAAACTTTTATAGATGCACAGTTGAGAGCATCCTGTCTGGCTGCATCACCGCCTGGTATGGCAACTACACCACCCACAACCACAGGGCTCTCCAGAGGGTGGTGCGGTCTGCACAACGCATCACTGGGTGCAAAATACCTGTCCTCCGGGACACCTACAGCACCCGATGTCACAGGAAGGCCAAAAAGATTGTCAAAGATAACAACCACCTGAGTCACTGCCTGTTCACCCCGCTATCATCCAGAAGGCTAGGTCAGTACAGGTGCATCAAAGCTGGGACAGAGAGACTGAAAAACAACTTCTATCCCAAAGCCATCAGACTGTTACTGTAAACAGCCGTTACTAGAGAGGCTTACATACACAGACTTCAAATCATTGGCCACTTTAATAAATGGAATACTAGTCACTTTAATAATATCACTTTAATAATGTTACATATCTTGCATTACTAATGCCATATCTATATACTGTTTAAAGACGTGAATGTGATAAATAACATTTTGATTTGATTGATGACCGAAATAAAAATGTTTGATCCATTTTAGAATAAGGCTGTAACGTAATAAAATGTGGAAATAGTTCAAGGGGTCTGAACTACTTTTCCGAATGCACTGTATGTGGTAATATGTAATCTTAGGTGAGTACATGGGGAGATATATCTCTGCAGATGATCTGGTCTAAATCACTGATACAGGTCCCGCTCCACCCTCTGGTGGTATGGATAGCTTGTTATTATGTCCCCAGAGAAACCTAGAAACAATTAAAGGTCCTATCTATTGTCATTACGTGGCCCTGGGTATAGATTGTGGCATCTCTCTCTCTCTCTCTCTCTCTCTCTCTCTCTCTCTCTCTCTCTCTCTCTCTCTCTCTCTCTCTCCCTCTCTCTCTCATTAGCTCTCGTTATCTCTCTCTCTCTCGTTATCTCTCTCTCTCGTTATCTCTCGTTATCTCTCTCTCTCTCGTTATCTCTCGTTATCTCTCTCTCTCTCGTTATCTCAGGTCGTAAATTCCTGGAGGAGACCCTCTCCCCCTGGCCATGCAGAAAGAGACACATAGAGAGAACAAAGAATTTCACATGGCAAACTCCTAAATCCCCAAAATGGGGATTTGAAACAAAATGTCCACTGTGGGAATGGTCCGTGGATACTTAAGGGAAGGGTATGACGAGTGTGTTTCATTTGGTGACCTCAGAGAGGACAGGAAACACACAATTATATTTCTGAATATGTACATTTCTCAATTATGGGATTTGCATCTTATTCTTGTATTAAATGAATGAGTAAAGATGAAACAATTTGTGAAATGATGTAAGGTGATGTTAAACCTTCAATGAAAGAGAATTGTATTCCCTTTAAAGTTTAACTTAGTCATTGGCTTCCTCACATACATGATCTGGCATATGGGATATGTTCATCCTCCTTTGGGAGTCCAATGACCGTCACATTCTCGGTTAGACGAGCTGTGGTCTTTAACTATAAGAATAAAAGAAAATGAGATAAAGTTATAATATTCTATTTGTATAATTCAGAATAAACCTTGAATAAAACTGTATAAACATTCATGTCAGTGAAGATAATCAGTATCAATTGAATGCATTTCTTATAAGGCCCTGCATTCATTTAAAGTGTATACAAAATAAGTACATTAATATACTGTAGAAAGGAGACATTAGGGGTGTCTTGAAGATTACCTTCAGTAGCATGATGTCATAACTGACCTGCGTTATATTCTCATGTAAGGGATGCCGATGACATTGTGACACCTGAATATTTTGACAACTCTTCTTTAAGTCATGGGCTCCAAGCACCACCATTAAAGGATAAGCACTATGAGATAATCAAAAAGGGTCGCAAGACATAGAATTAAATAGAAGAAGTCCTCAAGAGACGTAACAAGATGCAACAAAACATGCCGCATCTGGATTCATTTGTTGTCTATGACAAAGAAAGACTCACTTCTTTAAGCAGTGTGCTGAAGTCAGGACAAAGTCCTCCCGGATGAGCAGGTGAGATGGAGTGGAAACATCACACATTATAAGTTGGTTGTAAGTGGCCTCAGATGATTCATACCAAAAAGCACATTTTAAAATAAAGTTCACCATCCGTATGTCTCTTTAGAACGTCATTCATGTCCCTAACCTGTCAGGACCTCAACAGGAACAAGAACATTAGAAATGCTTCTCTTACTATACAATTCAACCAATAACCTTGTTTACTACCTCACTGAGCACTTTCTTATGAAGAAAATAAGTTTTGACACAAATGTAACGTCTAACTTGCGCCAAAATGGTTTGTAGTTGTAAATCCCAGGTTGCACGGCTGTAACACACGATGGGTATAGTGTGGGCAGGGATTTTTCTTCTGACCAATTAGGTGAGTTTATGGCCTTTTCCTCCGACCAATCACGTGAGCGTATTGCCTTTTCTTCCGACCAATCACGTGAGGTGTTGTCTCTCTATATACAGTGCTACCTCCTTTACAACCCCCACCTCCCTCCTTCCACACCCCTCCCTCCCTTCCTCCACACACACACGCACACACACACACACACACACACACACACACACACACACACACACACACACACACACACACACACACACATACACATACACACACACACACACACACACACACACAGTGAAATGGTGCCATGGTCTAGCAGATTATTCATACTGAAAGTGAAAGCTGAGGCAAGGTGAGCTGGAGTAGAAATATCACTCATTTTAAGTTGATTGTAAGTGGTGAGTGGTCTCAGATGAAGCAAAAATAACATTTTTAAATAAAGTACACCACCTGAACGTCTGCTCAGATAAATATTTACTTTGAGGTTTATCAGTCAGGATCATTGAGATTTATCAGTCAGGATCATTAAGGTTTATCAGTCAAGATCATTGAGTTTATTCTCTATTACAGGTCCATTACTACAAGGAGGGCAAACCAGAGGTGAAGACCTACTGCATAGAATTATGGGATGTTAGAGGATCTGTGGGCTGTGCCAGCAGTCTGAATGCACCAGAGTGGTTTTCTACAACTCTGTCAATGGTGAAGTCAAACAACTGGTTGGCTGTATCAGTCATAACATAAAGTAAACCTACTGTATAGATCAGTAATGACACATTATTTGTGTCCTCACATGCATTGTATTTGTTCACGACTTGACAAACAAGAAATCCAACCAGAACCTGCAGTACCAGTCAAAAGTTTGGACACACCTACTCATTCAATGGTTTTTCTTTAGTTTTACTATTTTCTACATTGTAAAATAATGGTGAAGACATCAAAGCTATGAAATAACACATATGAAATCATATAGTAACCAAAAAAGTGTTAAACAAATCCAAATATATTTTATATATGAGATTTATTTTAGTAGCCACCCTTTGCCTTTGACAGCTTTGCACACCCTTGGCATTCTCTCAACCAGCTTCATGAGGAATGCTTTTCCAACAGTCTTGTAGGAGTTCCCACATATGCTGAGTACTTGTTGGCAGCTTTTCCTTTACTCTGCGGTCCAACTCATCCCAAACCATCTCAATTGGGTTGAGGTCGGGGGATTGTGGAGGCCTAGTCATCTGATGCAGCACTTCATTACTCTCCTTAATCAAATAGCCCTTGCACAGCCTGGAGTTGTGTTTTGGGTCACTGTTGAAAAACAAATAGTAGTCCCACTAAGCGTAAACCAGATGGGATGGCGTATCACTGCAAAATGCTGTGGTAGCCATGCTGGTTAAGTGTGACTTGAATTCTAAATAAATCACAGACAGTGTCACCAGCAAAGCACCCCCATAGCATCACACCTCCTCCTCCATGCTTCACGGTGGGAACCACACATGCGGAGATCATCCATTCACCTCTATGCGTCTCACAAAGATACAAATTTGGACTCATCAGACCAAAAGGAAAGATTTCCACCAGACTAATGTCCATTGCTAGTGTTTCTTGGTCTCTTCTTATTGGCTTCCTTTTGTAGTTGTTTTTTTGCAGCAATTCGACCATGAACGCCTGATTCACGCAATCATCTCAACAGTTGATTTTGAGATGTGTCTGTTACTTGAACTCTGTGAAGCATTTATTTGGGCTGTAATCTGAGGTGCAATTAACTCTAATGAACTTATCCTCTGCAGCAGAGGTAACTCTGAGTCTTCCTTTCCTGTGTTGATTCTCATGAGAGCCAGTTTCATCATAGCGCTTGAAGTTTTTTGCGACTGCACAAATTTTCCGGATTGACTGACCTTGATGTCTTAAAGTAATGATGGACTGTCATTTTTCTTTGCTTATTTATGGGCTCCCGAGTGGCACAGCGGTCTAAGGCACTTCATCTCAGTGCTAGAGGCATCACTACAGACCCTGGTTTGATCCCGGCTTGTATCACAACTGGCCGTGATCGAAAGTTCCATCGGGCGGCGCACGATTAGCCCAGCGTTGTCCGGGTTAGGGGAAGGTTTGTCAGGGGTAGGCCGTCATTGTAAAAGAACAATTTGTTCTTAACCTCTCTGGGGTATGTGGGACGATTTCGTCCCACCTACGTAACAGCTACTGGAATTCCAGTGGCGCGATTTTTGAATCGTTAGAAATACTATAACTTCAATTTCTCAAACATATGACTATTTCACAGCTATTTAAAGACAAGAATCTCGTTAATCTAACCCCACTGTCCGATTTCAAAAAGGCTTTACAACGAAAGCAAAACATTAGATTATGTCAGCAGAGTGCCCAGCCAGAAAAAATCTGACACCCATTTTTCAAGCTAGCATATCATGTCACATAAACCCAAACCACAGCTAAATGCAGCACTAACCTTTGATGATCTTCATCAGATGACACACCTAGGACATTGTGTTATACAATACATGCATGTCTGTTCAATCAAGTTCATATTTATATCAAAAACCAGCTTTTTACATTAGCATGTGACGTTCAGAAAAAGCATAACCACCGCAAACTTCCGGGGAATTTACTAACAGTTTGCTAAATTACTCACGATAAACGTTCACAAAAAGCATAACAATTATTTTAAGAATTATAGATACATTACCCCTCTATGCACTCGATATGTCCGATTTTAAAATAGCTTTTCGGATGAAGCACATTTTGCAATAATCTAAGTACATAGCCCGGCATTACAGGGCTAGCTATTTAGATACCCACCCAGGTCAGCCTCCACCAAAATCAAATTTCCTATAAGAAAAATGTTCTTACCTTGCTTGTTCTTCATCAGAATACACTGCCAGGACTTCTACTTCAATAACAAATGTTGGTTTGGTCCCAAATAATCCATCGTTATATCCAAACAGCGACGTTTTGTTCGTGAGTTCTCGAATGCTTTTTCACGGTCCCGCGCATGGCGCGTTGGCTTGTCAAAAATGTCTAAATATTCCATTACCGTACTTCGAAGCATGTCAACCGCTGTTTAAAACCAATTTTTATGCCATTTATGTCGTAGAGAAGTGATAATATTCCGACCGGGAGTATGCATTGAGCCTAAACAGCCGAATAAAATTTCTCCTCAGAAGCGACTCATGCACGCGCATCATTCAAAGGTCCTCTCAGCATCCACTTACAAAAGGCGATAATATGTTTCAGCCTGAGGCTCCCTCGTAAACCTTCAGGTATTTCCCGGGCTCTGAGAGCCTATCGGAGCCCTGGGAATTGTCACGTTACAGCTAAGATCCTTACTTTTCAATAAAAAGAGGTAAGACGCACGACTCCTTGTCAGACAGGGTACTTCCTGCATGAAACCTTGTCAGGTTTTTGCCTGCCATAGGAGTTCTGTTATACTCACAGACACCATTCAAACAGTTTTAGAAAATTCAGAGTGTTTTCTATCCAAACCTGAACAATAATATGCATATTCTAGCTTCTGAGTTGGTGTAGGAGGCAGTTAAAAATGGGAACATATTTTTTCCAAAATTCTCAATACTGCCCCCTATACCAAACAGGCTAGGTGGGACGGTAGCGTCCCACCTGTGGGACACAGCCAGTGAAATATCAGGGCGGCAAATTGAAAAACAACAAAAATGTCAAAATTCAACTTTCTCAAACATATGACTATTTTACACCATTTTAAAGATACCCTTCTCCTTGATGTAACCACATTGTCCGATTTCAAAAAGGCTTTACAGCGAAAGGAAAACATTAGATTATGTTAGGAGAATACATTGACAAAAATAATCACACAGCCATTTTCCAAGCAAGGACATGTGTCAATTAAACCCAAAACACAGCTAATGAAGCACTAACCTTTGACAATCTTCATCAGATGACACTCCTAGGACATTATGTTACACAATACATGTATGTTTGGTTCGATAAAGTTGATATTTATATCCAAAAACAGCATTTTACATTGGCCCGTGATGTTCAAAAAATATTTTGCCACCAATACTTTGGTGAATCAGCACAACAATTTACAAAAATACTCATCGTAAACGTTGATAAAATATTAAACTGCTATTCAAAGAATTATAGATGAACATCTTTATGCAACCGCTGTGACAGATTTCAAAAAAGCTTCACGTGGAAAGCACACTTTGCAATAATCTGAGTACTGCGCTCACAAAAATACACCAGGCATTACAGATACCCACCATTTTGGAGTCATCTAAAATCATAAATAGCATTAGAAATATTCACTTACCTTTGATGATCTTCATCAGAAGGCACTTCCAGGAATCCCAGGTCCACAATAAATGTTGTTTTGTTCGATAAAGTCCATAATTTATGTCCAAATAACTCCTTGTTGTTTGCGCGTTCAGTAAGCTACTCCAAATGTAGGAAGCGCGCCGAAAATTTCACGACAAAAAGTTATATTTACGTTCGTTGAAACATGTCAAACGTTGTAAAACATCAATCTTTAGGGCCTTTTTAACTTAGAACTTCAATAATATTCCAACCGGACGATTACAGTGTCTTGAAAAATGTTTTGGAACACAGCTACCTCCTCACGTGAACGCGCATAATTGTGGCCTGTCATTCTCTCGGTCATCAGACTCCAAGAGGTCTTGTTCGCTCTCTGTTGACTGCAAAAGCCTGAAACACGTTCTAAAGACTGTTGACATCTAGTGGACGCCTTAGGAAGTGCAAATTGAACCCTAAGTCACTGTATACTGAATATGCCCAGTCTTGAAAACTACAATCCACTTCCTGGTTGGATTTTTTTCTCAGGTTTTTGCCTGCCATATGAGTTCTGTTTTACTCACAGACACCATTCAAACAGATTTAGAAACTTCAGAGTGTTTTCTATCCAAATATAGTAATAATATGCATATTATAGTTTCTGAGCCAGAGTAGTAACCTGTTTAAATTGGGTACGTTTTTCATCCGGACGTGAAAATACTGCCCCCTAGCCCAGACAGGTTTTAACTGACTTGCCTAGGTAAATAAAGGTTAAATACAATGTTTAGCTCTTCTTGCCATAGTATGGACTTGGTATTTTACCAAATAGGTCTATCTTCTGTATACCACCCCTACCTAGTCACAATATAACTGACTGGCTCAAATGTTTTAAGATGGAAAGAAAATTCACAAAATTACTTTTTACAAGGCACACCTGTTAATTGAAATGCACTACAGGTGACTAAATCAAATCAAATCAAATATTATTGGTCACATACACATGGTTAGCAGATGTTAATGCGAGTGTAGCGAAATGCTTGTGCTTCTAGTTCCAACAGTACAGGAATATCTAACAAGTAATATCTAACAATTCCCAACTACCTACTACACACAAATCTAACAAGAAATCTAACAATTCCCCACCAACTACCTAATTCACACAAATCTAAAGGGGTGAATGAGAATATGTACATATAAATATATGGATGAGCGATGGCCGAGCGCCATAGTCAAGGTGCAGTAGATTATATAAAATACAGTATATACATGTGATATGAGTAAAGTAAAATATGTAAACATTATTAACCTCTTATGGCTAGGGAGCAGTATTTTCACGGCTGGATAAAAAACGTACCCGATTTAATCTGATTATTAGTCCTGCCCAGAAACTAGAATATGCATATAATTATTAGCCTTGGAGAGAAAACACTCCAAAGTTTCTAAAACTGTTTTAATGGTGTCTGTGAGTATAACAGAACTCCTATGGCAGGCAAAAACCTGAGATGGTTCTTTTCAGGAAGTACCCTCTCTGACCATTTATTTTCTTTCTTTGACATCTCTTCCAAAAACTAAGGATCTCTGCTGTTACGTGACAATACCCACGTCTCCAATGGCCTCTCAGAGCCCGGGAAAAAAAGGAATGACGTAATTCAAAGCCCTGGCTGAAACAAAGGAGAGCAAAAGCTAAGTGGTCTCTCAGTGGAGTAAGCCTTACGCTCGCGACCCGCCCCGCCCCCGGCTTTCGGTTTTTTCCTCAGTTTACAGACAGGCAGATTCCCGGTCGGAATATTATCGCTTTTCTACGAGATAAATTGCATAAAAATTGGTTTTAAACAGCGGTTGACATGCTTCGAAGTACGGTAATGGAATATTTAGAAATTTTTTGTCACAGTCTGCGTCATGCTCGTGACCGAGATTTAGCGTTGGGATAGTGTCTAGAACGCACGAACAAAACGCCGCTGTTTGGATATAACGATGGATTATTTGGGACCAAACCTACATTTGTTATTGAAGTAGAAGTCCTGGGACTGCATTCTGACGAAGAACAAGCAAGGTAAGAACATTTTTCTTATAGGAAATGTGATTTTGGTGAAGGCTAAACTGGTTGGGTGTCTAAATAGCTAGCCCTGTGATGCCGGGCTATGTACTTAGATTATTGCAAAATGTGCTTCATCCGAAAAGCTATTTTAAAATCGGACATATCGAGTGCATAAAGGAGTTCTGTATCTATAATTCTTAAAATAATTGTTATGCTTTTTGTGAACGTTTATCGTGAGTAATTTAGTAAAATCACCGGAAGTGTTCGGTGGGAATGCTAGTTCTGAACGTCACATGCTAATGTAAAAAGCTGGTTTTTGATATAAATATGAACTTGATTGAACAGACATGCATGTATTGTAAAACACAATGTCCTAGGTGTGTCATCTGATGAAGATCATCAAAGGTTAGTGCTGCATTTAGCTGTGGTTTGGGTTTTTGTGACATTATATGCTAGCTTGAAAAATGGGTGTCTGATTATTTCTGGCTGGGTACTCTGCTGACATAATCTAATGTTTTGCTTTCGCTGTAAAGCCTTTTTGAAATCGGACAGTGTGGTTAGATAAAGGAGAGTCTTGTCTTTAAATAGCTGTAAAATAGTAATTTGTTTGAAAAGTGGAAGTTTTCGGCTTTAGAGGAGTTTGTATTTCGCGCCCCGCCCATCATTGGATATTGGAGCAGACGTTGCGCTAGCGGAACGTGTAGATGTAAGAGGTTAAAGTGGTTGAGAGCGGTGCAGTTGCTGTACCAGGCTGTGGTACAGCCCGACAGGATGCTCTCGATTGTCCATCTGTCAGGGTTTTGGGTGACAGGCCAAATTTCTTCAGCCTCCTGAGGTTGAAGAGGCGCTGTTGTGCCTTCTAAACTACACTGTCTGTGTGGGTGGACCATTTCAGTTTGTCTGTGATGTGTACGCCCAGGAACTTTAAACTTTCCACTTTGTCCACTGCTGTCCCTTCGATGTGGCTAGGGGGGTGTTCCCTCTGCTGTTTCCTGAAGTCCACAATCATCTCCATTGTTTTGTTGACGTTGAGTGAGAGGTTGTTTTCCTGACACCACACTCCGAGTGCCCTCACCTCCTCCATGTAGGCTGTCTCGTCATTATTGGTTATCAAGCCCACTACTGTTGTGTCGTCTGCAAACTTGATGATTGAGTTGGAGGCGTGCGTGGCCACACAGTCGTGGGTGAACAGGGAGTACAGGAAAGGGGTAAGTACACACCCTTGTGGGGCCCCAGTGTTGAGGGTCAGCGAAGTGGAGATGATGTTTCCTACCTTCACTACCTGGGGGGCGGCCCGTCAGAAAGTCCAGGACCCATTTGCACAGAGAGGGGTCGAGACCCAGGGCCTCCAGCTTGATGATGATTCAATTTCTCAAACATATGACTATTTTACACCATTTTAAAGACAAGAATCTCGTTAATCTAACCACACTGTTCGATTTCAAAAAGGCTTTACAACGAAAGCAAAACATTAGATTATGTCAGCAGAGTACCCAGCCAGAAATAATCAGACACCCATTTTTCAAGCTAGCATATAATGTCACATAAACCCAAACCACAGCTAAATGCAGCACTAACCTTTGATGATCTTCATCAGATGACACGCTTAGGACATTATGTTATACAATACATGCATGTTTTGTTCAATCAAGTTCATATTTATATCAAAAACCAGCTTTTTACATTAGCATGTGACGTTCAGAACTAGCATACCCTCCGCAAACTTCCGGTGAATTTACTAAATTACTCACGATAAACGTTCACAAAAAACATAACAATTATTTTAAGAATTATAGATACAGAACTCCTCTATGCACTCGCTATGTCCGATTTTAAAATAGCTTTTCGGTGAAAGCACATTTTGCAATATTCTAAGTAGATAGCCCGGCATCACAGGGCTAGCTATTTAGACACCCACCAAGTTTGTCACTCACCAAAGTCAGATTTACTATTAGAAAAATGTTATTACCTTTGCTGTTCTTCGTCAGAATGCACTCCCAGGACTTCTACTTCAATAACAAATGTTGGTTTGGTTCAAAATAATCCATAGTTATGTTCAAATATCCTCTGTTTTGTTCGTGTGTTCAAGACACTATCCGAAGTGTAAAGAAGGGTGATGCGCCCGACTCGTTTCGTGACAAAACAATTCTAAATATTCCATTACCGTACTTCGAAGCATGTCAACCGCTGTTTAAAATCAATTTTTATGCCATTTTTCTTGTAAAAAAGCGATAATATTCCGACCGGGAATCTGTGTTTTAGTACAAAGAGAGAGAAAATAAAAACATGGGGTCGCCTCGTGCATGCGCCTCAGTCTCATTGTCCTCTGATAGACCACTTACCAAAGGCGCTAATGTTTTTCAGCCAGGGGCTGCCTCGACATCATTCAGCTTTCTCCCGGGTTCTGAGAGCCTATGGGAGCCGTAGGAAGTGTCACGTTACAGCAAAGATCCTAAGTTTTCAATAAAAAGAGTCAAGAAGCCCAAGGAATGGTCAGAGAAGGCACTTCCTGTACAGAATCTTCTCAGGTTTTGGCCTGCCATATGAGTTCTGTTATACTCACAGACACCATTCAAACAGTTTTAGAAACTTTAGGGTGTTTTCTATCCAAAACCAATAATTATATGCATATTCTAGTTTCTGGGCAGTAGTAATAACCAGATTAAATCGGGTACGTTTTTTATCCAGCCGTGCAAATACTGCCCCCTAACCCCAACAGGTTAAATACACAAAATGCAGAGGAAAATGCCTAAACCCCAACCTAACCAAACCAGACAAAAACAATCACGCACAATACCCAAACCTAAACAGAGAGTAAATAACCCCCCCACTAACGATCTAACACAATACAGGTGCTCACATAAACCAGACCAAACCAAAAGAAAATGAACAGAGGATCGGTGGCAGCTAGTAGGCCGGCGAGCACCGCCCGAACGAGGAGAGGCGCCACCTTCAGTCGACGTTGTGACAGCGGTAGTCATTTAGTTCAGTTATCCTTGCCTTCTTGAATGGTTAATGGTAGCCATCTTGAAGCATGTGGGGACAACAGACTAGAATAGGGAGTGATTAAATATGTCTGTAAACACACCAGCCAGCTGGTCTGCGCATGCTCTGAGGACACGGCTAGGGATGCCGCCTGGGCCAGCAGCCTTTCGAGGGTTAACACGTTTAAATGTTTTACTCACATCAGCCACTGAGAAGGGGGGGGGGGGCAGACTTTGGGCGGGGGGGGGGCAGACTTTTTTAGTGAGCCAAGACGATGGCACTGCATTATCCTCATTACCTCATGAAGCTGGTTGAGAGGATGCCAAGAGAGTGCAAAGTTGTCATCAAGACAAAGGGTGGCTACTTTGAAGAATCTGAAATAACAAATGTATATTTTATTTGTTTAACACTTTTTTGGTTACTACATGATTCCGTATGTGTTATTTCATAGTTTTGATGTCTTCACTATTATTCTACAATGTATAAAATAGTAAAAATTAAGAAAAACCCTGGAATGAGTATGTGTGTCCACACTTTTGACTGGTACTGTATATTGCTTGTCACTAGAGGCCTTGAACAAAGACTCCTCCCCAACAGGGGTAAGTGTCTCATGGGTGTATCCTACTGAAATAACTGAATTTGAAATGTTTTAACATATATTTAAAGTTAAATATAAGTTATTATCATGGAGAAACTATACTTACTTGTCTTGTCTTGAATATGTTCCCTTGCCTGAACACCTCCAATGATTACGACAGAGAGCAGTTTGCTGATAGCTCCGTGCCTTTTCTCCTGATAGTCACCAAGTTTGATCAGATCCCAGAGAACAAGAGGAATGATGTTCTCACCAGGACAGCTTTCCTGTCTGAAGACTTCAATGCTGAGGAGATCAGCCTGGTAGATGCATCCTCACTTCAATTAGCCTTCTAGGCCTCTATGGATACTGAGTTATCCATCACTCGGTCAAAGACAACCTGCAGCCTTGTCCTTTTGCTATCAATTAAAGCCCAATGTATGGACAATGTATGGGCAGTGGACACACATCATTAGTATGGTAACAGCTATAGGTAATGGACTTATTTCTTTGACCTTTTTGATTCTTACGGTCAGTGTGAACGAGAGTGATTTGACACAACGGGCGAAGCAAGCGTCAAAACAGAAATGAAACAGGACCTCTTATTTAATGAAAGAGGTTGAAGGCTGCCGTGAAGCGTTCATCCATGAATACGGGTAAGAGTCTAATCTCAGATATTATACGTTTCTAATGTTGTCAGAAAGTTGTTTTCATTGCAAGTTGAAGTTTACTGTTAACTAGCTAGCTGACGTTAGACGGCTGGCTCGCTAGCTAACATTACGTTTATGATCTGTGTGTAGTGATGTTTTCTCAGAATGCCATTTCGCATTGCTAGTTACAGCCTAATGTTAACTAGCTAACATTGAACATGTTTGGTTAACTATAGCTAGTTATGACAATCTGTTTCTATTGCTAGTACTCTGTGGATTGGGATTATGGATCATTGTTTAGATAGCTAGCTACATGTCTAACAAATGACCCCAAGTTAAAGCTTACTGTTAGCTAGCTAGCTGATGGCCCATCAAGTTAGCCAGGTGTGTCTGATGGTGATTACGGCTATCTATTGTATAATAATGCTAAAATATTTGTATCTGGAATTTGTCTTTCAGCATCAGTAAAACACGCCTGACTCTCCTCCACCAGTCATACAAGAAGAATGCTCTAATGCCTCTCATCAAAAAGAGAGCTGGCCCAAGCAAGCACAGGTTACACCTGAAGCATGAGGACTTGCAGCGAGTGGTGAACTTCATCAACAACTACGTAGAGGAAAGTGCAATAGTATTACCAGGATGCCACCCAGGACACAAACACTTTGGTGGAAAGCTGCTGCCATCCCATGTGACAAAAACAGCAGTGTGGCGTATCTACAAGGAATTGTTGACAACACTTGGTATGTAAAGCAGAAACAACATGTTTTGATTATAGAATTGACCTCCAACATGATTGGCAATTTGTCTGAGATTGCTGGTGTTGTGAAGGACAACACTGTGACAGGGGCCAACATCCCACAGCTGGTTGGACTGGAGGATGGTACGGTGCTGGTGGAAAGCTATGGCTGGCAACAATACCTGACTCTGTACTTCTGGCCGCTGCCACAGATGAAGCAATACCAGCACTTCAGGTGAATATCATTTTCATTGCATTGTATGAGGTTATTCTTCTTATCTAAACTTGGGAGGTGAATTGATGTTGTGCAAGGTTGAAATGTCTTCTGATGTTTAGTTGTTGTTATTTCCTGTTTTTCAGCTTCGATGCTCTGGAGCCATAGATGGTCTGCCTGTACACGCACCACCTGGACTGGACACAGCTAGACAAATGTATATTTTTGAGAAGATCAGGAAGGTTTGTGATGAAGAGGCTATGGACATCAAATGCCCTGCACCAAAGTCAAAGAGAGGACAGAAACAGCCTCTTCGATTATAGATTCCCTTGTTCATGTGTGGTTCAGACAGACCAGTCATCATCACTATCTGCAGTGCCTCTATTCAAATGACTCTCTACTAACACACACGCAATGCTGCTACTATTTGTTTTATCCCGCTGCTTAGCCACTTTACCCCTGATTGTATGCATTTAACTACCTCATCTATCACTGATATTGTTATTGATACTGTTCTTGTACATACTGTATATTATTATATTAATATTTACACTATCTATTTCTGATATTGCTACTATGCAAGTACCGTAAATTCCGGACTATAAGCCGCAACTTTTTTCCCACGCTTTGAACTTCGAGGGTGGGTCCTGACAGCGTGGAGCATTGTCAAAAAATCCACTATCATCAACGGGTTTCGAAAGGCTGGACTGCTGCGTGTTGAAGAGGGCTCAGCGGGGGATTTGCCTCCGGATGAAAGTGACGAGAGCGACAATGAAAATGATCCAATATCGGATGAAGCAATTCTGAGGCTATTCAACTCCGACACCGAAGGAGATGGTTTCAGTGCACAGGAGGAAGAAGATAGTGACCAATGACTTTCTTGGTAGGCTACTGTTTACTGCTAATTTTTTATTTTTTGTTACAAGCTGTGATTCGTTAAAGCCAATTTATTTTTGTTACAAGCCGTGTTTTGTTAAAGCCTATTTATTTTTGTTACAAGCCGAGTTTTGTTAAAGCCTATATATTTTTGTTACAAGCCGTGTTTCGTTAAAGCTGTGTAAAGTTCATTTGTTTCAATGTACCGGTAGGCACCTGCGGCTTATAGACATGTGCGGCTTATTTATGTTCAAAATAATATTTTTTTTTAAATTCAGTGGGTGCGGTTTATATTCAGGTGCGCTTAACTTGTTATGGATAGGGGGCAGTATTTTCACGGCCGGATAAAAAACGTACCCGACTTAATCTGGTTAGTACTCCTGCCCAGAAACTAGAATATGCATATAATTAGTAGCTTTGGATAGAAAACACTCCAAAGTTTCTAAAACTGTTTGAATGGTGTCTGTGAGTATAACAGAACTCAAATGGCAGGCCAAAACCTGAGAAGATTCTTTACAGGAAGTACCCTGTCTGACCATTTCTTGGCCTTCTTTGTCATCTCTATCCAAAACAAAGGATCTCTGCTGTAACGTGACACTTTCTAAGGCTCCCATAGGCTCTCAGAAGGCGCCATAACGTTGAATGATGACTCTGCAGTTACTGGCTGAAAAACAGTAGCGCATTTGGTAAGTGGTCGATCTGAGAACAATGAGACGGGTGCGCGCGTGCACGTGAAGAGTCCATTTTACTTTTTCAGTCTTTGAACGAAAACAACGACTCCCGGTTGAAATATTATCGCTATTTTACGAGAAAAATCGCATAAAAATTGATTTTAAACAGCGTTTGACATGCTTCGAAGTACGGTAATGGAATATTTTGAAAGTTTTTGTCACGATATGCGTCTGCGCGTCACCCTTCGTTACCCTTCGGATAGTGTCTTGAACGCACAAACAAAACGCCGCTATTTGGATATAACTATGGATTATTTGGAACCAAACCAACATTTGTTGTTGAAGTAGAAGTCCTGGGAGTGCATTCTGACGAAGAACAACAAAGGTAATCCAATTTTTCTTATAGTAAATCTGAGTTTGGTGAGTACCAAACTTGGTGGGTGTCAAATTAGCTAGCCCGTGATGGCAAGCTATCTACTCAGAATATTGCAAAATGTGCTTTCACCGAAAAGCTATTTTAAAATCAGACACCGCAATTGCATAAAGGAGTGCTGTATCTATAATTCTTAAAATAATTGTTATGTTTTTTGTGAATGTTTATCGTGAGTAATTTAGTAAATTCACCGGAAGTGTTCGGTGGGAATGCTATTTCTGAACGTCACATGCTAATGTAAAAAGATGGTTTTTGATATAAATATGTACTTGATTGAATAAAACATGCATGTATTGTATAACATGATGTCCTAGGAGTGTCATCTGATGAAGATCATCAAAGGTTAGTGCTGCATTTAGCTGTGGTTTTGGTTTTTGTGTCATTATATGCTAGCTTGAAAAATGGGTGTCTGATTATTTCTGGCTGGGTACTCTGCTGACATAATCTAATGTTTTGCTTTCGTTGTAAAGCCTTTTTGAAATCGGACAGTGTGGTTAGATAAAGGAGAGTCTTGTCTTTAAAATGGTGTAAAATAGTCATATTTTTGAAAAATTGAATTTTTCGGATTTTCGAGGAGTTTGTATTTCGCGCCACGCCCTATCATTGGATATTGGAGTGGTGTTCCGCTAGCGGAACGTCTAGATGTATTATCTTTTAATAGAACACTTTCAACAAAACAAGAAAACAACGACCAACAGTTCCGTAAGGTACAAAAAACTATAACGGAAACAACCACCCACAAACCCAAAGGATAAAAAGGGCTGCTTAAGTATGGCTTCCAATCAGAGACAACAAAAAACACCTGCCTCTGATTGGAAACACTACTCGGCCAAACATAGAAAAAGAAAGCTAGAATGACATAGAAATAGTAACATAGAACAAACATCCCCTAAACCAAAACCCCAAAACACACAAAACAAACACCCCCTGCCACGCCCTGACCACACTACAATGACAAATTAACCCTTATACTGGTCAGGACGTGACACGTCCTCAATCACTGAATACTTGTGCTTATTATTTTAGGTCATAGAGAAGAGATGCTTCACAAGAGACCCAAGTAAGTGTTTGTCTTTGTGTCCATAACAAACATGCAACACTGGTCCGGTTCTTTCCCATGTTGAATCCATTACTTTATCATCTCTCGACTTGAAACATAAAACCATCTCACTTCCTCTCTCCAGATGACAGGTTTCACAGAGAGGAAACGCTTCAACTTCAAAAGCCCCCACTATGGCTGAGAGGAACACCACAGGTCTCTGTGGTTTCAGCATGCCTCTGTGCAGTCTCTCACTCAACAAGTCAACATCCCTTTGTTTCTCTTTCTCTCTCGCTCTCTCTCGCTCTTTCTCAATGACATTTCTGTGTAAATACTTGACCAGTTAATTTTTTTGGACTGCAATAGAGTGGGCACCTAAATAGTGGAAGGCATCCTGGGTATACTTGGGGAAATTTTGGTTCAAATGCACACAGCATAGTTATAGGAATTGATTTATTAAATAAGTTGTTTTTTTATACTTTCAACAAATGTAATTTATGTAATTGTTATCTTAAATATTTGTTTGCTATGTTCGCAAATGGATTGTATATTTTCTGTGTACATCCCATTTTAACGTAAAATAATAACAAACATGACACAGTAAAGATGTATTCAGTGTTTACATTTATTTTCCAATACTAATTGCTATAAAAATATTAGTGTGAAATTGAGACGACATTAATCTTGGGTATTTTCGTCTACACATGGGTGTCCTTGGGATGATCACATTCCTTGGAAGAAGTAAGAGCAGACCCTGGGTCCAAGCATGGGATGCTTCCTGTGGTATTGTTGAATAGGATCCGTCCTTAGTGCTTGTCAATTATTGGTCTAAGAGTTTGACCACCCATTCCGGGAAATTAAAGCGACTGGTTTTCTTCTAGTGTGGATGAGCATACAAGGTGTGTGTGCCCTGCTGTAAACTGTGTAGACTTAGGGTGTGTGCTATGAATCACTCTGTTTTACAAGTACAGGAACAGATACTAGATTACATTAGATGACCTTTATTGTCTACTTAGGCAAATAAATACGATCTTATGGTCAGCACTCAGCACAGAGTCGACTCACATAATGCAGTCAGATACAAACAAATCACAGAATCAGAGAGAGGGTCAAAACAGCAGGTCCAGGGCAAGGTAGCACGTCCGGTGAACAGGTCAGGGTTCCATAGCCGCAGACAAAACAGCAGAAACTGGATCACCAACATGACCAGGTGGAATAGGAACGGGGACAGCCAGTTACCACCCAGGACACCATCGCGGACCGTGGAAAAGTATTTTTCGTAGGCCCTCCTACAACTAAATAGTCAGAGGATAATCAAGTCCTTATCAAAAAAGTCTTATCAATTTGGTTCATAGGCTAATGATTTACCTCAATCGTGATCAAATTATCAAACACTTTCACTTTTACAGTATATGCGTTCTATAAAAGCTGCAAGATTTGAGCTGTAGACCAGTATACAAGAAGAGCCTGAAACAACTCAAACAATTCAGCAAGCAACTTGCCTGCCCGAAAGCATCCACACCTTCAAGGTAATTCTGCATGTATGTCAATCTACATCTGTAGCTCTGTCCATTGTATTACTATGCCACTGTACCATTCCATTGTATTACTATGCCACTGTACCATTCCATTGTATTAATATACCACTGTACCATTCCATTGTATTAATATACCACTGCACCATTCCATTGTATTATAAGAAATGTTGCTCATTCAAGGCCCCACACGGGAGTCTTTCAATGGTGAACACCTTATGCCACACAAATTACATTAAATGCTTAACGAATTTCATTTTCTGAAAATTGTCTGTGAACAAAACATTTTTTTAAATATATATTTTTTTAAACTATAGTGACTTTAGTTCAACCTAATCAATATATTTTAGCCTCTTGGGAAGGCTATGTTGGTTTCTAGCTTGAGTTTGAAATACTTGCTATATATAGAAGATATAGGTTACATGTATGAGGAATATATATGCTGGTGTCAATGGAGAGTGGATAAGAGCCATGGGGCCTGAAGAGTTACTAGGTAAGGGAATAATTAATCACATGGTTACGTCACTGATAAGGGTGGATAGCTGTGGATTAGTGAAGAATGGGGGCCGAGGTCAGGTCACATGAAGTTGGAAGGAACAGTTTATTACCCACATCACTTAACTTCCTTTCTTGCAACAAAGATGTAATGTTTAGAGAGGAGGAGACTCCGTCTAAAGGGGGGTATAAATACTGGTGCTGGTGGGAACATGTCTTGGTCTTTTCAGCTGTTGGACACCATTGGGTGAATAAACCTGGTTTTAGCTTTTCTTAGTTGTCCGTCAGTTTTAACTCTGTTTATTTAGAACCTAACAGCTAAAAGAGGCATCCAACTGGGAACATACTGGTTTAATCAACGTTGTTTCCACGTCATTTCAACAACAACAAAAAAGCAATGTGATGACGTTGAATCAACTTGGAAAACTGATTGGATTTGCTAAATTTCATAATTGTAACTTTTAATTTCAATCTATTGACATGGTTCACATTTTTATTGATTTCAGGTTGAATTCACACATTAGGTGACGACTCAATCAAATAAATCAAAACTAGACGTTAAACTGGCATCTTAGAACCGTTGGATAGTTCAGCCATAATCCAAGAGGATGTTGTGCATCTCCTTATTGGAAGCTTGAGGACGTCATATTTGCTATAATTTAAATTTTAAACTATTTTTGGATGAAAATTGAAGAGGGGCATTGGTTAAACATTTAATAGCCTTAGGCTACAATAAATATACCAGGTGTTCACCATTGAAAGTCTACCCATGTGAATTAATAAAATATGATATGACAGATAAGTAGTGACTTATAATCATTCTAAAAGCAAATGAATTGCTCTTAAAAAATGATAAAAGGTAAGAAAAACAATTTGGATTATTTTAATAGCTGCATAATGCAGTAAGAGAATCAACACTTATTGAGTAGCTGGCTTCTGATATAAGTTTCAAAAATGCCCAACCATACCTCATTCCCAAACATTCAATGAATGCTTGAAAATGTGAAAAATGACCATATGGATGTGCTCGCTTGTCACAAATTTGTTTATAAAATGGAAAGTTGTAAGGACCAAGGCTGGAGTCTAAAAGC
The DNA here is from genome assembly GCF_901001165.1 of Salmo trutta. Classification (NCBI taxonomy): domain Eukaryota; kingdom Metazoa; phylum Chordata; class Actinopteri; order Salmoniformes; family Salmonidae; genus Salmo; species Salmo trutta. Next base: position 46,335,978 of record NC_042980.1, read on the forward strand.
AGGTACGGGGAGTTGAACGTTTCATAAGGAACAGACATCAAACAGGACAGAGACAGGGTCAGAACTGGGTATGAAAAGACAAGCGAACATTAATCCTGAAGCGGGGAACAGAGCATGGGAACAGAGAGATATAGGGGAGGTAATGGCAGAGGTGATTGAGTCCAGGTGAGTCCAATAATTGCTAATGTGCGTGACTGGGGAAGACAGGTGTGCGTAATGATGGTGTCAGGAGTGTGTAATGCTGGGGAGCCGAGCGCCTTCGAGAGCAAGGGAGGGTGTGCGGGAGCAGGTGTGACAGTACCTCCCCCTCTAGGGGAGCCACCGGGCATCCCACCTGGGCGAGCCTGACGGACTGGCCGTGGCACGGGCGCTGGAGAAGCCGGCTGGGCGTAAACTTCCGATGAACCGGTAGAGAGTCTGGGAGTCTGGCAAGCCGGCTGAGGCATAGGAGCCCGATGATCCGGCTGAGGGGTGAAAGCCTTTCGATCCCACTGAGGCGTGGGAGCCCGAGGATCCGGCGGAGGGGTGAAAGCCTGTCGATCCCACTGAGGCGTGGGAGCCCGAGGATCCGGCGGAGGCGAAGCAGCGTGACGCGCGGCTGGGTATAAAAATCTGACGATCCAGCTGAGGCCTGCCATTGGATGGGCGCCTTCCGATCCAACCGAGGAAAGAACCTCTCAAGCCAGCTAGGGCGTGACAGCCCGACGAGCTGGCTTAGGCATCCCCGGTTCCATCGGTGGCGGCCTCCGGACCCGACTTCACCACCAACCGGAACGCCAGCACTCCCCGATAATTCGTATGATGGCTTCAGGATTCTGTATGTTCCGACGCTGGGGTCGAGGAGCAACTACGGGGAGTTGAACATTTAATAAGGAACAGATATCAAACAGGACAGCGTCAGAACTGGGTATGCAAAGACAAACAAACATTAATCCTGAATTGGGGAACAGGGCTTGGGAACAGAGAGATATAAGGGAGGTATTGACAGAGGTGATTGAGTCCAGGTGAATCCAATAATCGCTAATGCGCGTGACTGGGGAAGATAGGTGTGCATAACGCTGGGGAGCCTGGCGCTCAAATTTTGATATTTTATTAGGATATCCATTAGCTGTGGCAAAAGCAGCAGCTACTCTTCCTGGGGTCCACACAAAACATGAAATATAATACAGAATGACATAATACAGAACATTATTAGACAAGAACAGCTCAAGGACAGAACTACATAGGGATGGGGGAGTGGTAGCATGTGTGACAGAAAGTATCATATTTTTACTCAAGGGTGTATATGAACATATGTTTATGAGATTTAATAGTGCTACAATGGTCAGATCCTTTTTAAAAGTCCATAAAAATGTCAATTGAATTCTAGAATAATGGGCTGGTCTCATGGGAGAAAAAATATGTTTTAATTGATACGGGTGAGAGATAAATACCCCATGGTCCTTTAAGAAATGTTATTATGATCTTTTATCATTATTTGGCTAATTGGCTGCTGTACCGTTTCAAAGATACCGGCTCAAAATGAACCCAAGTGTTAGAGAGTTCTGGTTCCAGTCCGGTCCGGCCAAAAAACAGGAGACGCTTCACTCTTCAAGAACTGAGAAAATAAAGGATCTCTGGACTACAGTGATGAGGGAACCAGTGTATCTGATTGAGGTGAGACGTTGGTTTGTTAGGGAGTGAACGTTATTTATATTGAGGGATGCCTGGATGGCCCTCCACCTGAGGAAAACATATATTTACCTGGACCGCCCTGAGCGTTTGAAAAAACAAACATGTAACCCTCCCAAAATGATAATTAAAACAAAGTAGCAGGGAATATTAAATCCCTTTTTAGTAGGCAATCAAGGTTCCAGTCCTGGGGCCGGATTCACAAAACACTTCTTACACCAAAAAAAACTGAAGAAGCTTCTTAAAAAAAACAATAAGATGGTCATGATGGTAACAATTGTGATCACTCCCTTAGACAGGACACCATCTGGACAAATTATTTGTACTTTTAATGTGTTCTACTGTTTATTTGATTTTCTGTGTAGTCCACGTTTGCAAATTGAAATATACAGAATATTTTTCTTTCATGTGTAGGAATAATTATTTAAATGTTTAAATCATGTATTGAAGTTCTATAGTACCATTAAAGGGTATCATAATAACAACATCAACACGCTTAATACAGTTTATTTGTACTTAAATTCAAAGAAAATACATTAAATATATTAAAAGTGTGTCCAATTTAGTATGACAAGTAATAAGTATATATAAAAAATGTTTTTTATGTAAAAGTATTGGGATGGCCACAACTCAATATAAACAGTTCAATAAGATGTGCTCCACTCTTTCCGATTTAAAAAGGGGACTCACCAAAGGTTGCAGAATTCAACCGCCCTCGGTTATGTCCAGTCTGACCCAGCAGTTTCTACAGTGATGATGGAGGAGCCAGTGTGTCGGATTAAGAACGACATCGCTCGTGTGTTTGAGCCCCTGGAGGAGGCTTTGAGTCATGGATCCTACATTCACCCAGGGGGTTACAAAGACTTCCATGACAACCTACAGAAGCTAACCAAGCAATACAGAACAGAGAGAGGCAGAGGAGTTATGGTACGTATCAGGACATGGGGGGGGGGGGGGGGGGGGGGGTTGGCTAACATTTTAACACATGTCCATGTTTCATACAATAACCATGTAACTGCTCTTAGGTGCTGTAGTCCTCTTAATAGCTGCTCTGGTCTTATCTGTGTGTTTTGTGTTTTGTGTGTGTGTGTGTGTGTGTGTGTGTGTGTGTGTGTGTGTGTGTGTGTGTGTGTGTGTGTGTGTGTGTGTGTGTGTGTTTTCAGAGTGAGGAACTATTGAGAGAGTATCTGGATGAGAAGGCTAGAGTGGGGAATACTATCCTCTTGGTCGACCAGACACTCAGCAAAGAAGAACACAAAAGTGAAGGTAAAGTCTGTATCATAATTACTCTGCCATTTGAGATGTGTGATCAGTTCCAAATTGCATAGACTATTAACAATCAAATAATTAAATAGCATTTTAAAACAAAACATGTATTGGTGGGGGGCAGGAAATGGAAAACAAAAAAATATTAAGGCATTGTACATTTTTCCATTTTTATCAATTAACCATTCAAATACTTAAATAAAAGTACTAAAATAAAAGTGCAAATAAACATTTTGGGCTGTGTAACTGAAAATCACAAGAGGCTCATAATAATGGACGGAACGGAGCAGTGGAATGGCATCAAAACACCTGGAAACCATATGTTTGATGCCATTCCACTTAAACACTAAAATACACAGATACAACTTTTTCCATCGTTTTTTTTTCCATCCCGCTTGACTTAATCGATTTTGTGCTGATTGTATCCTTTGTTTTGACCTTTATTTGGCTTGGCCACAAGATTTCTTAAATTTACAATAACAGAGTGCCAGATCTGTCTGCTGTCTTTTAGGCATCATTACGATGAACCATTGCATTTCTCATCTCATCATCAATCCATGAGGCACCGGTTCAATTCTCGGGCCGAATCTTTTCTCTGTATGTATCAACGATGTCGCTCTTGCTGCGGGTGATTCCCTGATCCACTGTGTTAACTAACCTCCAAACGAGCTTCAATGCCATACAACACACCTTCTGTGGCCTCCAACTGCTCTTAAACGCTAGTAAAACCAAATGCATGCTTTTCAACTGTTCGCTGCCCGCACCCGCCTGCCCGACTAGCATCACTACTCTGGATGGTTTTAACTTAGAATATCCTCTCTAGGGTATGTGGGACGAACTCGTCCCACCTACGTAACAGCCACTGAAATCCAGTGGCGCGATTTTTGAATCGTTAGAAATACTATTACTTCAATTTCTCAAACATATGACTATTTTACAGCTATTTAAAGACAAGAATCTCGTTAATCTAACCCCACTGTCCGATTTCATAAAGGCTTTACAACGAAAGCAAAACATTAGATTATGTCAGCAGAGTGCCCAGCCAGAAAAAATCAGACACCCATTTTTCAAGCTAGCATATCATGTCACATAAACCCAAACCACAGCTAAATGCAGCACTAACCTTTTATGATCTTCATCAGATGACACACCTAGGACATTGTGTTATACAATACATGCATGTCTGTTCAATCAAGTTCATATTTATATCAAAAACCAGCTTTTTACATTAGCATGTGACGTTCAGAAAAAGCATAACCCCCGCAAACTTCCGGGGAATTTACTAACAGTTTGCTAAATTACTCACGATAAACGTTCACAAAAAGCATAACAATTATTTTAAGAATTATAGATACATTACTCCTCTATGCACTCGATATGTCCGATTTTAAAATAGCTTTTCGGATGAAGCACATTTTGCAATAATCTAAGTACATAGCCCGGCATCACAGGGCTAGCTATTTAGATACCCGGCAAGTTTAGCCTTCACCAAAATCACATTTCCTATAAGAAAAATGTTCTTACCTTGCTTGTTCTTCGTCAGAATACACTGCCAGGACTTCTACTTCAATAACAAATGTAGGTTTGGTCCCAAATAATCCATCGTTAGATCCAAACAGCGACGTTTTGTTCGTGAGTTCTAGACACTATCAGAATGCTTCTTCACGGTGTCGCGCATGGCGCATTGGCGTGACAAAAATGTCTAAATATTCCATTACCGTACTTCGAAGCATGTCAACCGCTGTTTAAAACCAATTTTTATGCCATTTATCTCGTAGATAAGTGATAATATTCCGACCGGGAGTATGCATTGAGCCTAAACAGCCGAATAAAATTTCTCCTCAGGAGCGACTCGTGCACGCGCCTCATTCAAAGGTCCTCGGAGCAGCCACTTACAAAAGGTGATAATGTGTTTCAGCCTGAGGCTCCCTCGTAAACCTTCAGTTATTTCCCGGGCTCTGAGAGCCTATTGGAGCCCTGGGAATTGTCACGTTACAGCTAAGATCCTTACTTTTCAATAAAAAGATGCAAGACGCACGACTCCTTGTCAGACAGGGTACTTCCTGCTTGAAACCTTGTCAGGTTTTTGCCTGCCATAGGAGTTCTGTTATACTCACAGACACCATTCAAACAGTTTTAGAAAATTCAGAGTGTTTTCTATCCAAACCTGAACAATAATATGCATATTCTAGCTTCTGAGTTGGTGTAGGAGGCAGTTAAAAATGGGAACATATTTTTTCCAAAATTCTCAATACTGCCCCCTAGCCCGTAGAGGATATGTGGACAACTACAAATACCTAGGGGTCTGGCTAGACTGTAAACTCTCCTTCCAGACTCATATTAAACATCTCCAATCTAAAGTTAAATCTAGAATCGTCTTCCTATTTCGCAACAAAGCCTCCTTCACTCACGCCACCAAACATACCCTCGTAAAACTGACTATCCTACCAATCCTCGACTTCGGCGATGACATTTACAAAATAGCTTCCAATGTTCTACTCAGCAAACTGGATGCAGTCTATCACAGTGCCATCCGTTTTGTTACCAAAGCCCCTTATACCACCCACCACTGCGACCTGTATGCTCTAGTCGGCTGGCCGTAACTACATATTCGTCGACAGACCCGCTGGCTCCAGGTCATCTATAAGTCGATGCTAGGTAAAGCTCCGCCTTAACTCAGCTCGCTGGTCACGATAACAACACCCACCCATAGCACGCGCTCTAGCAGGTATTTCTCACTGGTCATTCCCATAGCCAACACGTCCTTTGGCTGCCTTTCCTTCCAGTTCTCTGCTGCCAATGATTGGAACGAATTGCAAAAATTGCTGAAGCTGGAGACTTATATTTCCCTCACTAACTTTAAACATCAGCTATCTGAGCAGCTAACCGATCGCTGCAGCTGTACATAGCCCATCTGTAAATAGTCCACCCAATCTACCTATCTCATCCCCATATTGTTTTTATTTACTTTTCTGCTCTTTTGCACACGAGGATTTCTACTTGTACATCATCATTTGCTCATCTATCACTCCAGTGTTAATTTGCTAAATTGTAATTACTTCGCTACTATGGTCTATTTATTGCCTTACCTCCTCACGCCATTTGCACACACTGTATATAGACTTTATTTTTTTCTATTGTGTTATTGACTGTATGCTTGTTTATTCCATGTGTAACTCTGTGTTGTTGTTTGTGTCGCACTGCTTTGCTTTATCTTGGCCAGGTCACAGTTGTAAATGAGAACTTGTTCACAACTAGCTTATTTGGTTAAATAAAGGTGAAATAAAAATTAAGAAATAAAAAATATGACTCCGGACGTAAACTGCAACTACCTCCAAATCTATTGGCCCAGTAAGCTGCCAGAAGGGGACACGACCAGAAAACATGGGTCAAGTCCCCAAAGGAGCTTTTACACCTGTCACATGTCCCATGAATATTTGGGTGTCATTTGGATAATCTGGTTTTACTGCAATGGAGCGCAAGTACATGGCTGAGCCGGGCACAAGAAGCACTCGCATCTCAAATATTTGAAACCCGGGGACCGATGCGTATCGGAGAATCGTTACATCCCTAGAACAAGTCCTCAGTTCTCTAGAGAACTCTCAGATCTCTTCAGGCCATGACCAAGGCTTGACAAACTGATAGCTGATTGACAGCTCTTCAGGCAACTAAGAAATAGATGCACTTCCTCAGTTAAAAAGCTAATTCAGTCTACTTTCGCAACATGTTTGGGTATCTACCAGGAAGTTTGAAAAGACAGGCTGAGTGGGCGGGAAGATTATATTCATGAGCTTGCCTTGACTGACACCCCTTTCAAACACCTATCTCAATCAACTTTGATGCAGTGTTGCAGTAAAATCATCTCAAGAAAATTTGGTGATACACAAAGCAACTTAAACAACATTGAAATTGCATCAATGGTGTAATGTTTTTTTTTTACACATCTCCCGTTTGGCATGTCTCTTATGATGCAGTTCACAACAGCACTGATGTAAGTGTTGACTTGACAACTGCAGCAGAGTTTTGAAGAACCCTTCCCTCTTGTTCCATGCTGGCTGAAGACCTACAGTAACTAGCCAGTAACTAGCTAACACCAGACTCAGATGAAGACCTAGCTAGCCAGTAACGAGCTAACACCAGACTCAGTTGAAGACCTAGCTAGCCAGTAACTAATAACACCAGACACAGATGAAGACCTAGCTAGCCAGTAACTAGCTAACACCAGACACAGATGAAGACCTAGCTAGCCAGTAACTAGCTAACAGCAGACATAAAGACCTAGCTAGCCAGTAACTAGCTAACACCAGGCTCAGTTGAAGACCTAGCTAGCCAGTAACTAGCTAACACCAGACTCAGATGAAGACCTAGCTAGCCAGTAAGTAGCTAACACCAGACAGATGAAGACCTAGCTAGCCAGTAACTAGCTAACACAGATGAAGACCTAGCTAGTCAGTAACTAGCTAACACCAGACATATGAAGACCTAGCTAGCCAGTAACTAGCTAACACCAGACTCAGATGAAGACCTAGCTGGCCAGTAACTAGCTAACACCAGACAGATGAAGACCTAGCTAGCCAGTAACTAGCTAACACAGATGAAGACCTAGCTAGCCAGTAAGTAGCTAACACCAGACAGATGAAGACCTAGCTAGCCAGTAACTAGCTAACACAGATGAAGACCTAGCTAGCCAGTAAGTAGCTAACACCAGACAGATGAAGACCTAGCTAGCCAGTAACTAGCTAACACAGATGAAGACCTAGCTAGCCAGTAAGTAGCTAACACCAGACACAGATGAAAGGGGAAACATATAAGGATATTTTCCATAGATGAATAGGGTAAACTTTTTATTATATTGGCTGACACCCTACAGTCAAGTTTTGGCACCGGTTGAGTAGCTATCGAGCTATATAAACCACGCCACCTCTAATAACACTCCTTCTCTGACGTTGGGTAGTAGGTCGTACTTATTTAAATTAGGTAAGAGAATATCATGTTACCATTGGTGTATTAAAATGAGAGAGTTAGGGTGATGTCTCCCTATCCCTTGAATAATCCCGCCTCCTGAAACCAAGTGTTTGACACGGGAGAGGGGATCAGTAACTTTATGATCAAACTTTATCAATGTAGAAGCAACAGTCATTTTTCAGACTTTGGTCATCATACTTTGATCTGGTTTCATCCAAATATCATCACATTTCATGAAAAACTTGATTTTGACTGTTCATGACCTTTAATGCACTAAAGCCTGTGGATTCCTCTCCTTTCCTGCCTAAGCAAGTCATTTCAGACTAAGTAGTTTCAGACTAAATCAAGATACTTGCTGCTTTTAAATCAGCATTTTATCGCAGAATAATTTTAATTTGAAAGAAATGGTGGTATAACTGGCCCTGGTCAGTCAGCTGACTGCTCTTCCCCCAGACAGCCTTCAGTTGGCTCAATGGAAGATCAATCAACTTTGAGTGAGTCTTTGTTTTCACTTTAGCAATTTTCTGCTGGTGGTATGCTAGACGCCTTGCTTAAGATGTAAAGAAATACACAGGAGTTGATGTACAGTACATGTAGTTCGCTATATACAGTAAAGAGACAACGTGGAGGCTATATACAGTAAAGAGACAAAATGGATGCTATATACAGTAAAGAGACAACATGGAGGCTATATATAGTAAAGAGACAACATGGAGACCATATACAGTAAAGAGACAACATGGAGGCCATATACAGTAAAGAGACAACATGGAGGCTATATACAGTAAAGAGACAACATGGAGGCTATAAAGAGACAAATGGAGGCTATATACAGTAAAGAGACAAAATGAAGGCAATATACAGTAAAGAGACAATATGGAGGCTATATACAAGGGGTACCGGTACCAGGTAAATGTGCTGGGGTACAGGTTAGCTGAGGTAATTTGTACATGTAGGTAGCTTTATACAAGGGGTACCGGTACCAGGTCAATGTACGGGGGTACAGGATAGTCGAGGTAATTTGTACATGTAGGTAGGCTATATACAGGGGGTACCGGTACCAAGTCAATGTGCGGGGGGTACAGGTTAGTCTTTTTCAGTTATTGTACCACCAACTGAATTTTGCTCTGCCAGGACAGCTTCAAAAGTCACCCCTCATATGCTTTTTACCAGTAAGCGTAGGGTCTCATGAGTCTTCTCAAGGGTTCCTTGTGTATAGGCCAATATCTTTTTGAGCTTCAATCTACCTTTGCAGCCTGGCAGAAAGCCTTTGTTGAATTGAAGCTGTTTAATGCAGGTAAAAAAACAAGTTTATGCTATTTTCTAAATAACATTAAAAAACATTCTGATGATTTGTGCACTCATTGATCATATCTGGGCATCTGGATTGACGTCAGGCTTTCCTACACAAAACGTGTTGACGAGTTAGTTAAGAAATTGAGAATTAAAATAGGCTTCGTGTACAGGAACAGATCATGCCTTTCATTAAATATCAGAAATAAATCATTCAATCATCATTTATTCCATAATCGACTATGGCAGTATGATCTAGACCAGGGGTGGGCAATTCCAGTCCTCTAGGGCCTGATTGGTGTTACACTTTTCCCTCCATCCCTCGCAAACACAGCTGATTTAAACTAATTGCATTCTGAACTGAAGATCATGATTAGGTGATTATTGGAGTCAGGTGTGTTAGCTGGAGCCTGGGGCAAAACTGTGACACTAATCAGGCCCTCGAGGACTGGAATTGCCCAACCCCTGATCTATATGAATGCAGCTTCCACTGTATTGAAGCCCTTAGACACAGTTTACCATAGAGCACTACATTTTAATAATAAGGGCGATAGGTTCAGCACACGTCACTGCATTTTGTATCAAAAAGTAGACTGTCCCTCTTTGAGGTCTTGTAGATCGATGCATTGCACTTTGTTTATGAAGCCCTCTCCCATAAACTCCCATCATACCTTACTACATTGTTGACGTACAGGCATATGGCTGCCGGACCCGGGCTCAGGGATGGCTAATATTGGAGATCCTGTAAAAGAGACCTTGGTCTCAGTGTGACTTCCCTGTTTAAAGAAATAATACTAATAAAAACAATTTTAAAAAACATATATAGTGCAATGCTGAAAGAGGAAGATGGGGGGGTTTCAATTGCTTCTGCTGAGTGGGACAATGACTGAGATCCATTGACCAACTCTATATCTCTCTCTCTCTCACTCTCTTTCTTTCTCTCTCTCTCTCTCTCTATACAGTGGAGAGGGTGAAGAAGGAGGCAGCAGAACAGGCTCGGAGAGCGGCAGAAGAGCAGATTCAGATTCAGCAACAGCTGATGGAAAAGATTGAGAAAGATCGAGAGATCACCAAACAGGAATATAAACAAGTGCTGGAGGCCAGACTTAAGGTATGGAAGGAAGGAGAGGGAGATGTTTTCTTATCTAGACTTTACCATACCATCTTCTTAGCTAGCCAGTTCAAATAATGACTGCAAATTATGACAATGTATTGACTGCAGCCAACTTGTATTCATTATAACAGGAAAATGAACACGTTACAAGATAATTATTTACAAGTTGCTGACAAATTCGTTAGCAACAAACTGCTCAATTCTTCAATGTTTGAGTGTAGCCTTCCACCAACTGCTGCTTTCAGATCTTGCCATAGGTTTGTGATGAGATTCAGATATAGACTCATTGCTGGTCACTCCAGTGTTTATTCTTGAACCATTCCTGGGTGCTCTTTGATGTGTGTTTGGGTTGTTGTCCTGCTGGAAGACCCACAACCTTCAACAGAGACCCAGTTTTTGGACGTATTGCACTGAAAAAACCTTGATAATCTGCTGATTTAATTATGTCTTGCATATGTTCAATACCCCCAGTACCAAAGGCAGAAAAGCAACCCCAAAGTATTATCAAACCTCTCCATCCTTGATCTGATTGAAGATGGTGCCAACAGACACAGTTGCCCAGTTTCTAGTTTCTAGCCAACTTTGCAATATTGTAAAACATTTTGTCGTACTTTATTTGCTCAGAACGTTTCTGGTATAATTTTCTACAACCGACAATAACTATTGAACATTAGATCACTCACCACAAATTAGACTTCTCTGCACCGGATCCTTTGTTTGGACTTCCCGAGGGAGCGCCATCCATCCTGGGTGTTCAACCGAAATGACACCTCCGGAGGAGAGGAAAGAGAGGTGGTGTTCTCGTCAGAAGGAAGGCAAACCGTCCACTGCTTCCCAATGTATTACTTGCCAATGTTAAGTCTCTGGACAATATGGTAGACGAGCTCATGATGAGGTTCTCCTTTCAGAGAGACATCAGGGACTGTAACATACTCTGTTTCACGGAATCATGGCTTTCTCTGGATATTATGTCCATTTAGCCAGCGAGGTTCTCCGTCCATTGCGCGGACAGGACAAAATAACTCTCCATGAAAAACAAAGACCAAGGGTTAAGTTTCATGATTAATAACTCATGGTGTGATTGTGGCAACATCCAGGAAATTAACCTCTTACATCCCTCCAATATCCAATTATAGGGCGTGGCGCGAATTACAAACACCTCAGAAATCCAAAAACTTCCATTTTTCAAACATATGACTATTTTACACCATTTTAAAGACAAGACTCTCCTTTATCTAACCACATTGTCTGATTTCAAAAAGGCTTTACAACGAAAGCAAAACATTAGATTATGTCAGGAGAGTAACCAGCCAGAAATAATCACACACCCATTTTTCAAGCTAGCATATAATGTCACAAAAACCAAAACCACAGCTAAATGCAGCACTAACCTTTGATGAGCTTCATCAGATGACACTCCTAGGACATTATGTTATACAATACATGCATGTTTTGTTCAATCAAGTTCATATTTATATCAAAAACCAGCTTTTTACATTAGCATGTGACGTTCAGAACTAGCATACCCACCGAAACTTCCGGTGAATTTACTAAATTACTCACGATAAACGTTCACAAAAAACATAATTATTTTAAGAATTATAGATACAGAACTCCTTTATGCAATCGCTATGTCCGATTTTAAAATAGCTTTTCGGTGAAAGCACATTTTGCAATATTCTGAGTAGATAGCCCGGCCATCATGGCTAGCTATTTTGACACCCACCAAGTTTGGCACTCACCAAACTCAGATTTACTATAAGAAAAATTGGATTACCTTTGCTGTTCTTCGTCAGAATGCACTCCCAGGTCTTCTAGTTTACACCCAATGTTGTTTTGGTTCCAAATAATCCATAGTTATATCCAAATAGCGGCATTTTGTTCTTGCGTTCAAGACACTATCCGAAGGGGGACGCGCCGGCGCATATCGTGACAATTTTTTTTTAAATATTCCATTACCGTACTTCGAAGCATGTCAAACGCTGTTTAAAATATATTTTTTTGCGATTTTTCTCGTAAAATAGCGATAATATTCCGACCGGGAGACATCGTTTTCGTTCAAAGACTGAAAATGTAAAATGGACTCTTCACGTGCACGCGCGCACCCGTTTCATTGTTCACAGATCAACCACTATCCAAATGCGCTACTGTTTTTCAGCCAGGGACTGCAGAGTCATCATTCCCCGTTCTGGCGCCTTCTGAGAGCCTATGGGAGCCTTAGAAAGTGTCACGTTACAGCAGAGATCCTCTATTTTCGATAGAGATGACAAAGAAGGCCAAGAAATGGTCAGACAGGGTACTTCCTGTACAGAATCTTCTCAGGTTTTGGCCTGCCATTTGAGTTCTGTTATACTCACAGACACCATTCAAACAGTTTTATAAACTTTGGAGTGTTTTCTATCCAAAGATACTAATTATATGCATATTCCAGTTTCTGGGCAGGAGTAATAACCAGATTAAATCGGGTACGTTTTTTATCCGGCCGTGGAAATACTGCCCCCTATCCATAACAAGCTAAGACCTTTTGTTCACAGAATCTGGAATGCCTCACTATCAAATGCTGACCCCATTACCTCCCAAGATCATTTTCAGCAGTTATTGTTACAGCCATGTATATTCCCCCTCAAGCTGACACCACGTTGATACCCAAGGATCTGTACGGGGCTTTGAACAAACTGGATACTGCATTTTCTGAGGCCACATTTGTTGCTGGTGACTTTAACATACGTAATCTGAGGAAAGTGCTTCTGGTAATGCAAACGAAACATTGCTTGACCCTTGACCCGAGACAGCTACAAGGCTCTCCCTTTGGCAAATCAGATCACGCCTCCATCCTGCTGTTTCCCACCTATAGGCAGAAAGTCAAACAGGAAGGACAATTTGGAATCTACGCCTCAGGACTGTTTTGATCAGGTAGACTGGGATATGTTCCTGGGTCTGGGTTGCTTCCCGATCAAAGAGGCAGAGCCGTTGACTGAGTTGCTGACGTTGTCCCCCACAGCTCATGAGGACTTTGGGCTCCCTGTCTCAATGGCCGACATGAGTAAGTCTATTAAGCTTGTTGACCCTCGCAACGCTGCCGGACCGGACGGAATCCCAAACCGCGTCCTCAGAGCATGCACAGACCAGCTGGCTGTTGTGTTTATGGACATATCTTCCAATCCCAGTCTGTTGTCCGCACATGCTTTAAGATGTTCACCATTGTTCCTGTACCCAAGCAAGCTAAGGTAAATGGAACTAACTGATTATTGCCCCGTTGTACTCACTCTGTCATCATTAAGTGCTTTGCGATGCGAGTCAAGGATCACATCACCTCCACATTACCTGACCCCCTCAACCCACTTGCATACCACCCCAACAGATCCACGGATGACACAATCACTATTGCACTGCACACCGTTCTATCCCATCTGGACAAAAGGTTTACCTATGCGAGAATTCTGTTCATCGACTACAGCTCGGCTTTCAACACCATAGTGCCCTCCAAGATCATCAGCTCAGGGCCCTGGCACTGAACCCTACCCTGTGCTACTGGGTCCTAGACTTCATGACAGGTAGTGAGGGTAGCCAACAACACCTCCGCTACGATGATCCTTAACATGGGGCCGCCCGGGGTGGGTCTGCGGGCTAGGCATGACTCCAACTCAATCATCAAGTTTGCTGACGACACGACAGTGGTAGGCCTGATTGCCAACAACAATGAGACAGCCTGCAGGGAGGAGGTTAGAGCCCTGGCAAAGTGGTGCCAGGAAAATAAGCTCTTCCTCAATGTCAATAAAACAAATGAGCTGATTGTGGTCTATAGGAGACACCAGCGAGAGCACATCGCCATCTACATCATCAGGGCTGCAGTGGAGACGGTCAAAAGTTTCAAATTCCTGAAATGTTCCCACCACATCGACACCGTGGTGAAGAAGATACAACACGTTAACAATGTTTAAGTATTGTTTTACCTACTTGATATGTACAGTATATACTGTATTCTCGACATAGCTTTTTATATAATTACTGCTGTACACATCTTTTCTATGTATTTACTGTCTATACACACCACGCATTTACACACACATTATATATATATAAATATATATAATATATATATATATATATATATATATATATAAATATATATAAATATATATATATATATATATATATATATATATATATATATATATATATATATATATATATATATATATATATATATATATTTATATATATATATATATATTTATATATATTTATTTATATATATATATATATATTTATATATATTTATTTATATATATATATATATATATATATATATATATATATATATATATATATATATATTTATATATATTTATATATATATATATATATATATATATATATATATATTTATATATATATATATATATATATATATATATATATATTTATATATATTTATATATATATATATATATATATATATATTTATATATATATATATATTTATTTATATATATATATATATATTTATTATATATATATATATATATATATATATATATATATATATATATATATATATATAAATAAATATATATAAATATATATATGCAACATGTAAAGTGTTGGTCCCATGTTTCATGAGCTGAAATAAAATATATTTTTATTACATCCCAGTTAGTGAGCATTTCTCCTTTGCCAATATATGCCACACCTGTCAGGTGGATGGGTTATCAAGAAGCTGATTAAACAGCATTATCATTACACAGGTGAACCTTGTGCTGGGGACAATAAAAGGCTACTCTAAAATGTGCAATTTTGTCATTTAACACAATGCCACAGATGTCTCAAGTTTTGAGGGAGTCTGCATTTGGCCTGCTGACTGCAAGAATGTCAACCAGAGCTGTTGCCAGAGAATTTAATGTTAATTTCTCTACCCAAAGCTACCTTTAACATTGTTTTAGAGAATTTGGAGGTACGTCCAACCAGTTTCACAACCGCAGATATGATGTGTGGACGAGCCCCATGCCCCATGATTGTGATCGATTATGGGAAAGGGGGATACAAAGTCAGTTGTACAACTGAATGCCTTCAACTAAAATGTGTCTTCCGCATTTAACCCAACCCCTCTGAATCAGAGAGGTGTGGGAGGCTGCGTTAATCGACATCCATGGCACCCAGGGAACAGTGGGTTAACTGCCTTGCTCAGGGGCAGAATGACAGATCAGCTCGGGGATTCAATCCTGCAACCTTTTGGTTACTGGCCCAACGCTCTAACCACTAGGCTACCTGCCGCCCAAGCTATGGACAACGAACACAATTGATTCATCCACCGCCATCACCTCATGCACGGCCCCATGTCGAAAGGATTTGTACACAATTCCAGGAAAATGTCCCAGTTCTTCCATGGCCTGACAGACATGCCACCCGTTGACGTCACCCATTGATCATTTTTGGGATGCTCTGTATCGACGTGT
Source organism: Salmo trutta (assembly GCF_901001165.1). NCBI lineage: Eukaryota > Metazoa > Chordata > Actinopteri > Salmoniformes > Salmonidae > Salmo > Salmo trutta. The sequence continues at coordinate 46,351,743 of NC_042980.1, forward strand.
ATGAGAGTGTGTTCCAGTTCCTGCCAGTTCACTATGCGAAGGAAATGTGTCGCCTGAGGCAATTGGTCACAGCAGATACTGACTGGTTTTCTGATTCACGCCCATATTTTTTTTTTAAGATATCTGTCAACATATGCATATCCATATTCCATAGATTAGGGCCTAATGAATTTAATTCAATTGACTGATTTCCTTATATGAACTATAACTCAGTAAAATCTTAGAAATTGTTCCATGTTGCATTTATATTTTTGTTCAGTATAGTTTCTGGACTCTGACATTGCTCGTTCTGATATTTCTTATTTTAATTTTTTTTATTGTATTTGTGTATCATCGATATTGTACTGTTAGACTGCGCCGTTTGAGCTAGAAACATAAACATTTTGCTGCAGCTGCTTTAAAATGAGCTAATCTGTGTACGCAACCAATAAACTTTGATCTGATTGAATTATAGTGAGGATGTTCTTTTATTTGAATGCTTCATTTGGTTGGTAAACTTTGGATGACCTCACTACTGAAGGACACACAAGAAAGCCTCATTGAACTTAGCAAAAAACCCACCTAAAACAAGCTTTAATCCTTGGAAAATGTTCTGTGGACCAATTAACCTTTTAGTGGCCCTTAAAATGACTGTGTTAGCTATGGCCATGTAGCAGCTCATAGCTTAGACAGGTAGTATTAATGACTGTGTTAGCTATGGCCCTGTAGCAGCTCATAGCTTAGACAGGTAGTATTAATGACTGTGTTAGCTATGGCCATGTAGCAGCTCAGACCTTAGACAGGTAGTATTAATATGACTGTGTTAGCTCTGGCCCTGTTGCAGCTCAGACCGTAGACAGGTAGTCTTAAACAAAATTGGAGTTCCTTGGCAATACCGATCAGAACGATACTAACTGATGACCAAATGAAACATTCAAGGAATAGAACACCCTCACTACAATCAAACATGGGGAGGTTTGATAATGCTCTGGGGTTGCTTTGCTGCCTTTTGTATGGGAGCCTTGAAGGTGTGCAAGACATTTTGAAATCAGTAGATTATTAAGGTGTTTTGGAGGGCAATGTTCAATCCACTGTCAAACAAAAAATGGGTCTCTGTTTGAAGGTTATGGGTCTTCCAGCAGGACAACAACCATAACACTTTTAGATATAGCGTTTCAAATTGTACGGCTCTTTAACTTATTCAAAATACAATATATATGTTTTTCCTTTGTATTATCTTTTACCAGATCTATTGTGTTACATTCTACTACATTCCTTTCACATTTCCACATACTTCAAAGTGTTTCCTTTCAAATGGTACCAATAATATGCATATCCATGCATCAGGTCCTGAGCTACAGGCAGTTAGATTTTGGGTTTGTTATTTTAGACGAAAATTTGAAAGGAAAAAAAGGGTGCGATCCTAAAGAGGATTACGATAGAAACACCAAAAACATTTAAATGTTCAGACTTAAACTGTTATTATTATTATTTTAAAACTACTACAATCATAGATTTTGTTTTAGATGGTTGAAGCAGGCACACACATTTTCCCTTAAAATCTAAGTTTTCTACTTGTTCATTTGTTTTCATTATTACATTTCAAGAGCTGAAGGACCTAACGGATAAAGGCTTTAAGGAAATAGGAGAATACATGGAGAAAAACAAAAACAGCATTCAAAGTAACGATAATCCAACTCCTCAAAATAATGTCTCCAAAATGTTGGATGGAGTTGGGACTTTTTGTTCCTTTGTTCCTGGCGTTGGCACTGCGATTGGGGGCGGTCTTATTGCCAGTGCCAAAGCTTTAGACTACGCATCAGAACTCGTAAAGTAACTGTCCAGTGTTTCCAGATTTCTATAAAATGTGACCAATTATTTATAAAAATGCGAGGGAAATATTTTCCTTAAAAATAATAAAGTAATTAGGTGATGCGGGTCTGTACAGAAACAGAAGGGTGCGAGTGTTTACCGGTCATTGTAAATATTCATGCAAGTAGACCACTGATTGGCCAGCTTAGCCAATGATGCAGGATGGCATCATTCTCTATGAGGAAATAGCCTACATTTTAAAACTGTCTGTTTGAGATACAAAGTTTGACGTTGTTTAAAAAATATATATATTCTCCAATTTATGCTTTGGCCACAATTACGAGTTTTGGATGAGTCAACAACAGTATTTCGGTATGAGGTAACAGAATATGCACGATTTCCACTGGACAGTTACTTTAAAGGGGCAACAGCCCAAATGCATACTGTACTTTGTAATAGAAACAAATAAGCTGCAATTGGCAGGCTGAAGGCCAGGCACCACAGGCTGTGCTTGGCCAGCTGAGGGCAGGCTGATGGCAAGGCACCACAGGCTGTGCTTGGCCAGCTGAAGGCCCAGCTGAAGGCCAGCTGAAGACCAGCTGAAGGCCAGGCACCTCAGGCTGTGCTTGGCCAGCTGAGGGCAGGCTGATGGCAAGGCACCACAGGCTGTGCTTGGCCAGCTGAAGGCCAGCTGAAGGCCAGCTGAAGGCCAGCTGAAGGCCAGCTGAAGGCCAGCTGAAGGCCAGCTGAAGGCCAGCTGAAGGCCAGCTGAAGGCCTTCTCAATAATGAGATAGGTTGATATTTTGATCCATAGTATTATTAAAAAGTAACATAAATTCAACTGGTAAACGTTGATTGTTGTATGATTAAGGGGGGAAATATTACCTTATGAGGGTGGTGCCTGGCCTTAAAGCCACAGTCTAATGAATTCTGTTTGATTTTCCTTTAAGTCCCTTAACTCTTCCAGCGTGTTTTCCTTTGACCTACTTTTAGATTTTTACTGTAAAGTGTATTGCAATTTTTAATAAATTATTGATTTGATAAACAAATTATTTATAATAATGTTACCCACAATTTCTTGATTATATCTAATCCAGTAATGATGAGTCGATTATTAACTTTAGAAATACGTTGACAAAGTTTTGCCAAAATGTCTAATTACCTCTAATCACTTAAATTACTTTATGACAAATAATGTAACCTTATTGTAAAGAGTTACCAAATATGATATCCTTTCAACATGTAAAAGATGACACAGTAAAGATTTATCATTAGAAAAAGTTTGATTTAATAAACGTTCTAACTGCAGTGAAAAGCAGTCATTTTGGGGCCACTCCAGCACTGGATAGCTACGCCGATCGGAATAATACATTTTCAAATGTAAACAAAATAAAATCTGCTGAGACATGTATTTCCTGTTTTTTTAAGGTATACAACAGACAAAGCGTACTAGGCAGAAATAGATTCATTTATATTAGTACACAACGTGTTAAAATATATCTATTAACGCATTATAGAACTGTGTTTTGTGACATTTTGTCAATATCCACTAATCACCTCTTCAATCCAGGATGAACAAATAATTGTTCATGTAAACACTGGGGTACTTAGGATCATCACATATTGTTGAATTAGTAAAAGCCACAATACCCTTCAAAAGCCTGCAGTACGACACTGCACTAAGCCTACACACACTCTCTCTCTCTCTCTCTCTCTCTCTCTCTCTCTCTCTCTCTCTCTCTCTCTCTCTCTCTCTCTCTCTAACAACTGTGAAAGGGTAAAGGTTTAGCTCTATCAGAAACTTGTCCTCTATCCAGGGCATGATGAACAGTGTATTTATGCAGGAATGGATACCATTATGTTAGTACACTAGCATCAATGTACTTCCTGGTCCTTTATTCCTGCTTGTTTAAAGACATGTTGGCACCATATCCATGCAACACCTCTTTAATCCAGGGCATAAAGAAAGGGATTTTCATGAACACATGAGGATATTGGGAATCATCACATCTCTCAGCATAATTAAAAGCAACGATACCCTGTGCCTTGTTGTTACAAATAAGCGGTCCCCCTGAATCTCCCTGGAACACAGAACAACAGGAATTAGAGAACAGACATACAGAAGTGTGATTGTGAAAGGAGAATAAGTGAACACTTCAAAGGCTATTTTAGTGGTCCAGTACAGTAATGTTACAGATAAATAACCACTGCTTATCTGATCAACTAAAATCTGTACTGGTTGTCCTCTACAGCATGTTGGTTCTACTATTAATATAATCATTTGATCCAAATTCAATTTAGATACCTGACAAAATCCTTTCCCTCCGGTAGTACGAGTGCACATCATTTGTTTTTTGTCAAAGTATTTCTGCCACACGCTCTTGCATTCAGAGTTATCCTCCAACGTCACTGCTACTTCCATCAAAACGTCTGAACCCTGTTTGTTGTTTGAGTTAGTCTTGCCCCAACCAGCAACAGAGCATTTGGGGGATGCTGGGATACGTTCATCCTCCTTTGGGAGTCCAATGACCGTCACATTCTCGGTTAGACGAGCTGTGGTCTTTAACTGTAAGAGGAAAATAAATAAAATCAGATAAAGTTATTATCTTCTATTTGTATAATTCAGAATTAACCTTGAATAAAACTGTATAAACATTCATGTCAGTGAAGATAATCAGTATCAATTGAATGCATTTCTTATAAGGCCCTGCATTCATTTAAAGTTGATACGAAATAAGTACATTAATATACTGTAGAAAGGAGACATTAGGGGTGTCTTGAAGATTACCTTCAGTAGCATGATGTCATAACTGATCTGCGTTGCATTCTCATGTAAGGGATGCCGATGATAATGTGACACCTGAATCTTTTGAAAACTCTTCTTCCACTTCTTTAAGTCATGGGCTCCAAGCACCACCATTAAAGGATAAGCACTAACAGAAAATCAAAAAGGGTCGCAAGACATAGAATGAAATAGAAGATGTCCTCAAGAGACGTAACAAGATGCAACAAAACATGCCGCATCTGGATTCATTTGTTGTCTATGACAAAGAAAGACTCACTTCCTTAAGCAGTGTGCTGAAGTCAGGACAAAGTCCTCCCAGATGAGCATTCCTCCACAAACATGGTGTCCTCTGTGTTGCAGAGAGACCATATAGGGCCTAGAGTGGGGTTTAGCTATCTTACCACCCACAATACCACTCTCAGAGGCTCCTTGGAAGGAGGGGGAAAGAGGATATCATGTTAACTATGTCTTCTGGGACATACAAGGAGCAAAAAAACAACATCATTTGTGTTCAATTTGGTTAACAATTAGCTACCTCCTTTACTGTCTGCTAACAAGTGATTATTTTCAGAGAATAATCTGCTATACCGTCCCACTGTAGCTCAGTTGGTAGAGCATGGCGCTTGCAACACCTGGGTTGTGGGTTCGATTCCCATGGGGGGCCAGTATTTAAAAAAATGTAATAAAATGTTTGCACTCTACTGTAAGTCACTCTGGATAAGAGTGTCTACTAAAATGTAATGTAAATGTTTACTGTCTGCTACCAAGTGATTATTTATAGAGAATAATCTGCTATACCTTCTTTACTGTATATTACCTAGTGATTATTTATAGAGAATAATCTGCTGTACCTTCTTTACTGTCTATTACCTAGTGATTATTTATAGAGAATAATCTGCTATACCTTCTTTACTGTCTATTACCTAGTGATTAGTTATAGAGAATAATCTGCTATACCTTCTTTACTGTCTGCTACCAAGTGATTATTTATAGAGAATAATCTGCTATACCTTCTTTACTGTCTATTACCTAGTGATTATTTATAGAGAATAATCTGCTATACCTTCTTTATTGTCTGCTACCAAGTGATTATTTATAGAGAATAATCTGCTATACCTTCTTTACTGTCTATTACCTAGTGATTATTTATAGAGAATAATCTGCTATACCTTCTTTACTGTCTGCTACCAAGTGATTATTTATAGAGAATAATCAGCTATACCTTCTTTACTGTCTATTACCTAGTGATTATTTATAGAGAATAATCTGCTATACCTTCTTTACTGTCTGCTACCAAGTGATTATTTATAGAGAATAATCTGCTATACCTTCTTTACTGTCTATTACCTAGTGATTATTTATAGAGAATAATCTGCTATACCTTCTTTACTGTCTATTACCTAGTGATTATTTATAGAGAATAATCAGCTGTACCTTCTTTACCAGCTGGTTCTTCGTAGATATATAATGTATAGAATAGATCAACTCACCAGTAGAGGAAAGGAGTTGGAGGAGGATGAGGAGGTACAGGTACATGGTGGTGGACTGGCAGAGATCTAGATGATTAGAGTCTGCAGGTTTCTTCTCTTTATACAAACCACATTTACAACCCCCCACCCTCCTTTCCCCCTCCATACCCCCACATGCACTTATTCATACTGAAAGTGAAAGCTGAGGTAAGGTGAGATGGAGTGGAAAAATCACACATTTTTAAGTTGGTTGTAAGTGGCCTCAGATGATTCTTACCAAAAAGCACCTTTTATGACAAAGTACACCATCCGTATGTCTCTTTAGAATGTCATTCATGTCATTCATGTCCCTAACCTGTCAGGACCTCAACAGGAACAAGAACATTAGAAATGCTTATCTTACTATACAATTCAACCGATAACCTTGCTTACTACTTCACTGAGCACTTTGATATGAAGAAGTTTTGACACAAATGTAACGTCTAACATGCGCCGAAATGGTTTGTGGTGTCATGACTGTCCTGATCAGGTCAGGTTACAGGAGACATTTACATTTAAGTCATTTAGCAGACGCTCTTATCCAGAGCGACTTACAAATTGGTGCATTCACCTTATGATATCCAGTGGAACAACCACTTTACAATAGTGCATCTAAATCTTTTAAGGGGGGGGGGTTAGAAGGAGACCACAACCCTACAGATTTTCTCTCAACCCCCAACAGAGGAGGAGAGATCTAGGGGTCTGAAGATGTGGGGGTTTTATGACCGCTCACGCCCATGATAAATCTTAGGCCACAGACAAATTCCTTTGTCCTCTCACTATGGAAAACCAGCCTCAGAACATTAAACATGCAATAAAGGGACTTTGGAACAATGGTTTCCGTCAACCACAATGGTGTTCATGACGAGAGATGGAATATGAAAATGTATGTAATTTTTGTGTTGTTATTAAAGGAATTAATAGATGATGTTATTACGAAAACATTGTAACTTTAAGAGTTTTCCCAGTATATGCCTGATGTTTATACAATACATTGTACGTTGTGTGGAAAATGTCCAAATCAAAGAGAATGTTTTGGTAAAGATGAAATGTGAAGTTAGTTGTCTAAAATTGGATTTGAGTAAAATCTAGACCTTGCCTCTTAACTTGGTACGCCCAGAGAATTGCCCTAAAGGCGGTAACGCCCACTTCTGACCCGAGGGTATAAGAAATGGGGGTTAAGAATAAATGAAGTGACCCAAGCTACAAGGAGGTCTAAAAAGTCAACAAACCCCAAAACGCAACACAAGGTTGAAGAAAAATAAATATTTTTCTACCCAAGCTATGGATGAGTAGCTGTGTCTAAGCGGGTGAATTCAAGCCGAACCACCTAGCCTCCACTCTCCATTGAATCGTGGTATCTACACTGTTTCATTCCTACGCTGTGAGCTCTGAGCTACATAGCTGTCTGTCCTCAGAAGACCCCTTTCAGAGCAAGGGCGAGGAATCAGACCACTAAGCCAAAAAGGACCCTGACATCATGAGGACAACCAGAGAGTTGCGCCGGAGAAGTGCGTCATTGAGAAGCCTTAATGACCCACGCGGAGTTTCCCATCTGAGACCTCCAACACGTAATTACATAATTATATTCTGACCCATAAGAGCGGCAGTTCGGGGCAAGGCTAGGGTTAAAATAAGCATAGCTGACAAATGCACCCAAATGTATATTTCTCTCGTGTACTTTCTCTTTTTCTCTCTCTTTTAAATCCCCATTTTGGGTAACACGCGCCATAGTGTGTTGGCCCGTTATACTAAGTCCTAATCAATAGCCTAGACTGTGTTTTGTGTATGTGTATCTTTTATCATCATTTTAGCTTTCTATGAAAATAAATAATCAACTAAGATTGGTGTGGTATGAAGTCATTGGTGGGACCCGGGTCCGTGCAGATTCCCGGATTATGCGAAGTTCAGAATGAGACTGTAGAGGAAATTGATTAATTAGCGACTGTTGTAAAATCGATATTCTGATATTCTTTGAGTTAATTTGGGAAATAGAAACTCAATAAAACTAATTTTCCCATGGTGCCCCAGGTAAATGAGTTAATAATTGCTTGATTAATTTAATCACGCAATCATAAACCGTTAATCATTCGATGAGCAACAGTCGTCACATTAACTAATACAACGTCACGACAGTAGTTATAAATGACCAGGTTGCAAAGCTGTAACACACACTGGGTATGTTGTGGGCAAGGCTTTTTCCTACGACCAATCACGTGAGTGAATTTTTATTCGACCAATCAGGTGAGGTGTTGTCTCTCTACATGTAGTCTACCTCCTTTCCAATTCCCACCTTCCTCATTCCACAGTAGAACCCTGAGGGTGAAGGTCTGGCCCAGACGTTTGAGATGGTGGATGTAGTTGGTTTGAGGTTGTGGTACCTGCAGGTCCAACAACAGGACAGGACATTGTCGTGTCTTTGGCTATGCCGGATTAAGTGATATGACTTGCTATTCTATAAAATCCTTTCTCTGTAATTAATATTACCTGATTAAGCTAATCATGTAAATGTAATTAACTAGAAAGTCGGGACACCACGGAAGAGTGTATCTATAGAGCCGTTATCTTCCGAATAAACTCTTAAAAACTTTAATATTTTACATCGATAGCCGTCAATATTAATCCTAATTTTATTTTCAGTCTCATAATGAAAGTTGTAAATTCTTGGTTATCTTCACGAACCCTGGCTAACAAGTTGAATCAGCAATACAAAATTGGGTTTAATTATTTATTTACTAAATACCTTACCTATTCACACAGAATTATATATACACAAAATACAAATTATGTCATGCAGAAAACGACCCTGGTGGACGGAGCCGACATGGCGGCTTGTTGCACAAAGAAAGGGGGTTGGCATTCTAAATTACCGCCCATTTGGAAAATGAAAATGCAATAAATATTTACTCTGAGCTGCGCTTCGGTAGATTGGTCGTAGATGCTGGCCGGGTTGGCCAACAGATCTTCCTGTCCTCGGAAGAATGTCAATGGTGTTAAAGTGGATATGTTGTCGTATCTTCGTCTGTGGTAGACTGGATCCGTCGTCCGTCCTTTCCTAGCCTACGTCTACAGCGGCCGCTGCCAACTCAATGGCTAGGAAGTATCACTTCTGTAGTGAATAAGTTCAAAGTTCATGCCATTCACAACCAAAGCTCACGCCGAGGTTGGCTTAGTTCTGTACTTGACATGTGTGTCCTTGTAACGCAGAGGCTGCAGACCTCAGGTAGTGGAACTCCTGGAGAACATTGGTCATTGTCTTATATAGTGGCGAGGGGAGGAGAAGGTGTGTTTCATCGTTTATAACCCCTGTCTCTTTACAGGGGCGGGCCACTAATCAAGCAGGGCACTTTCCTTATGAAAACCCAGTTGTCTCAATTGGAAGCTAAAATTACATTTAATCTCCTAACAAACAATTTCAATATCAAACATTTCAATTGCATAACAATTCCATGTGACTCTGATAACTAGAGGGTTTATACTTTCCCAGGTACAGTTTATGTCGTCCTGTCATCAGTCATAATGTCTCAGATGACAACCGAACTGACATCAATACTCATTAAGTTCCAAAGCATATTTCCATCTGTTTTTATTACCAAAATATGGTTCCTTTTCCCCATTTGTTTGATGTTCCCAGACTCTATATTTAACAAAGGCTATTCAACAGTCCTTCAGTAGGGTCAGAAAGAGAGGGGAAGGGAGAAAGGTATTTATGGGGGGGTCATAAACCTTACCCACAGGCCAACGTCATGACAACATGAAAACACCAAAACCCACAGACACACAGAGGAGAGCTGAGAGAAGGTGAGAAACACCATGCAAGACCTGCAAAAGTCACTGTAAAGTTGTTTCCGGTGAATGTATTGCCTAGCAACAGAGACCATGTGGAGCTGGGTGGGTTTTAGGGTCCTGTGTAACGGCCGTCGTCAGAAAGAGACCAAGGTGCAGCGGAGGATGTGTTCATCATAAAGGATTTAATGAATCGCATGAACACTACAAAATAAACAAAAACGACCAGCAACAGTTCTGTCCGGTTACACACTAAACAGAAAACAATCACCCACAAACCCCAAAGGAAAAACAGGCTGCCTATGTATGACTCCCAATCAGCAACAATGAACTACAGCTGTTCCTGATTGAGAGCCACACACAGCCAACCAAAGAAACAAACCAACATAGAAAATTAAACATAGAACGCCCACCCATGTAACACCCTGGCCTAACCAAAATAGAGAACTAAAAACCCCTCTCTATGGCCAGGGCGTTACATCCTGTCTATTTCTGAGAGGGTGTTGGTTCACAGAACAACAACAGGAAAAGCACAGAGGTGGTTGGTGGTTTCTCAATAACTAGGTGAGAGATAGACATATATGACAGGTTTCAGTGGAACAGAAGAGGACACGCCACACAATCTTACACACACACACAGGGTCAAAAGTCCATACTGTCATCTATGGTCATTTTGCTGTATTTCAGTCTGCATTTTAAATAGATTGAATTTTGTGTCACTGGCCTACACACAATACCCCATGATGTCAAAGTGGAATTTTGTTTGTTGAACATTTTAGTAATGAATAAAATTGTGAAGCTGATATGTCTTGAATCAATGAGTATTCAACCCCTTTGTTAACCTCTACGGGCCACGGGGGCAGTATTGAGAATTTTGAAAGAAATATGTGCCCATTTTTAACTGCCTCCTACACCAACTCAGAAGCTAGGATATGCATATTATTAACACATTCGGATAGAAAACACTCTGAATTTTCTAAAACAGTTTGAATGGTGTCTGTAAGTATAACAAAACTCATATTGCAGGCAAAAACCTGTGAAAAATAGATAAAAAAAAAATGAGAATTTTGTGACTGTACTATTTAGTGTCATTGTTTTAAAGATACCACAGTGAGAAAGGATTCAGTTCGCAACTCCTACTGCTTCCACTAGATGTCAACGATCTTTAGAAAGTTGTTGGAAGCATCTGTCATGAATACAGACCGAATTAGAAAGCTTACAAGTTGACACGTCATCACTTCATTTTTTGCGCCTGCGCATGAATCTGAGAAGAGTGCCTTTGTCATTATCGTTTATTCTAGACACTTGATAGGTTGTGTGAAAATATTACTGATGTTTCACGTTAAAAATGGAACAAAAGATTAGTGCTAAACAACGTTTGACATGTTTAAACAAACGTAAATAGATTATTTACTAGGTTTTCTTTAGCTTTTCGACGTGACTTTACACTGCCCACCTCATTTTGTGGGAGCCTACTGAACGCTAACTATTTGGACATAAATTATGAACTTTGTCAAAAGAAACCACATTTGTTCTGGACCTGGGATCTCTGGCAGCGCCTTCTGATGGAGATAATCAAAGGTAAGGGGATATTTAGAATGTTATTATCGATATTAGATGATGCTAATGCTAACGGTATAGCTTAGCTTAGCTTAGCATATAGCTTATTGTTGTTAGCATAGTACCCAGTTTATGCAAAATGTGATTTCCCAGTAAAGTTATTTTGAGATCTGGCCATTCGGTAGCAATTACGAGATGATAATATATTATTCTTTGAATGACAATATTATAATTTACCAATGTTTTCGAATAGTAATTCCGTGATTTGTAATGCTGGATTCACTGGGTGCATTCGAGCCGAAAAAAATTCTGAATTTCACCGCGACTGTAAATGCTGTTTTTGGATATAAATATGAACTTGATGGAACTAAAAATGCATGTATTGTATAACATAATGTCCTATGAGTGTCATCTGATGCAGATTGTCAAAGGTAAGTGCATAATTCTAGCTAGTTTTCTGTCTGTTGATGCCCTTCTTTGAATTGGCTAAACATTACACGCAGCTATTGTCAATGTACTCTCCTCACATAACCTAACTTTATGCATTCTCCGTAATGCCTCTGAAAATCGGACAGCGTGGTTAGATTTAGGAGATATATCTTTCAAATGGAGGAAAATAGTTGATTATTTGATTTTTTGAAATGATTACTCTTGCAGTTTTGAATTCCCCGCCATGGTCACATGACAATGAATCCCAATACCGGGATAAGATCGGGATAAGATCCTCAACAGGTTTTAAGGCAAGCCTAAATAAGTTCAGCACACACAAAATCCAAGAGGAAAACCTGGTTCAGTCTGCTTTCCAACACACTGGGAGATGAATTCACCTTTCACCTGAACAATAACCTAAAACACAATTCCAAATCTATATGGGAGTTGCTGACCAAGAAGACAGAGTTAAAGTTTTTTCTTAAATCAGCTTGAAAATCTATTGCAAGACTTGCAAATGGCTGTCTTTCAATGATCACCAATCAACTTGACAGAGCTTGAAGAATGTTTTTAAGAATAATGGGCAAATATTGTAACAGTCTAATGAAGTATACCCCTGGATTTACAGCATAATGAAGTATCCCCTGGATTTACAGCATAATGAGTCTACCCCTGGATTTACAGCATAATGAAGTATCCCCTGGATTTACAGCATAATGAGTCTACCCCTGGATTTACAGCATAATGAAGTCTACCCCTGGATTTACAGCATAATGAAGTATACCCCTGGATTTACAGCATAATGAAGTCTACCCCTGGATTTACAGCATAATGAGTCTACCCCTGGATTTACAGCATAATGAAGTCTACCCCTGGATTTACAGCATAATGAAGTATACCCCTGGATTTACAGCATAATGAAGTCTACCCCTGGATTTGCAGCATAATGAAGTCTACCCCTGGATTTACAGCATAATGAAGTCTACCCCTGGATTTACAGCATAATGAGTCTACCCCTGGATTTACAGCATAATGAAGTCTACCCCTGGATTTACAGCATAATGAAGTATCCCCTGGATTTACAGCATAATGAGTCTACCCCTGGATTTACAGCATAATGAAGTATACCCCCGTGTTAACATGCTTATGAAGTATACCCCTGGATGTACAGTATAATTATGTATACATCTGGATTTACAGTCTAATGAAGTCTACAGTATACCACTGGATTTACTGTCTAATGAAGTCTACAGTATACCCCTGGATTTACAGTATATTGAAACACTTTATTACCCTGGATTTACAGTCTAATGAAGCACCCACCGTCTCAAACTGCTGGACGCAGTCTTCCCCTGGATTTACAGTCTAATGATGTATACCCCTGGAAATACAGTCTAATGAAGTCTACATCTGGATTTAAAATCTAATGAAGTATACCCCTGGATTTACAATCTAATGATGTATACCCCTGGAAATACAGTCTAATAAAGTCTACCCCCTGGATTTTGAATTTATTGGTACAACTGTCCTACCTTATTGTCAGATCACATCACTTCAGAAGATAAATCTTTTCACGCTTAATTTTATGGATTAGTAGACTAAACAATTTCAGCAAGAGACCCTGCATTCTGTTACATTTTCCCAGACTAAATAAGTGGTATGCTTTGGGAAATGATCTGGATGTTTGTGACATTTAATTCATAATTGTATAGGGGTAAATGAAAGGATTGACGCACACAATGAGTAAGCATTGACAATATTTTAAAATCACGAGTTAAGAAATACAAATATTTTCTAATAATATTATTCTAAAGTACATTAATGTATTTTTACAAATATTATATCGGTTCAACATGTAAAATATTAACCAATGTGTGACAAAGATTTGGCTTTAGAAAACGTTACATTTCATAGTAAAAGCAGTAATTGATAAAAAAAACGGAGAATGTGGTACATGCCATTACCGTACAGCTACACCAATCAAAACTGAAAGAAAAAAGTATATACAATATGCAATGTGCCTTATTAAGCAGACAGGTACAGGTAATTACCAACATAAAGTGTCTTAATGGGGCGTTGGGCACCACGGGCCAGAACAACTTCAATGAACCTTGGTATAGATTCTACAAGTGTCTGGAACTCTATTGGAGGGATGTGACACCATTCTTCCACAAGACATTCCAACGTTTGGTGTTTTGTTGATGGTGGTGGAAAACGATTGTCTCAAGCGCCGCTCCACAATCTCCCGTAAAGTGTTAAATTGGGTTGAGATCTGGTGTCTGAGACGGTGTCTGAGACGGCCATGACATATGGTTTACATCGTTTTTCATATCTCATCAAACCATTCAGTGACCACTCGTGCCCTGTGGATGGCGGCATTGTCATCCTATGTAGGATTAGCCATGGTAGCCGAAATAATGGCCTGCCCAGCATTTTTCTATATATGACCTTAATCATGATGCTAATTGCTTAATCAACTCAGGAACCACACCTGTGTGGAAGCGTATGTTTCAAAATCATTTGTATCCCACATTTACTCGTGTTTCCACTATTTTGACAGTTACCTGTATATTCGTACACAACATGTTAGGCATTTATGATATCTATTTATGCATGCATTATTTTTTTTTATATATATATATTTTTTAAAGCTATCCATTAATCACCTCTTCAATCCAGGACTTAAAGAAGGAAATGTTTATGTACACACGGGGGAATTTACGATCATCACATTTCAGTGGATTACGAAAAGAAGCAACAATACCCTGTGCCACGTTCTTGTTCTTGCAAATAACAGGTCCACCTGAATCTCCCTGGGAAAAGGCACATGAAAACAAACATTTGTAAGTAAGTAGTGTATTGTACATACTGCTGGAACAGGAAAAGTAGATCTCATCTTTTTCCAACTAACACCACTATCATTCCGTGTTGTTTCAAACTGTACTTGTCAAATTATTTGATTCAAATGTTTGTTATTTACCTGACAAAAGCCTTTCTGTCCATCATCAGTGCATATCATTTGGCTACTTATAAAGTAATCTTTCCACTTATTTACGCATTCAAAGTTGAACTGCATCGTGACTTCAACTTCCATCAAAACATCTGCAGCACCAGATGTTTTATCTGGTTTAGTCTTGCCCCAGCCAGAGACAGAGCACTTGGTTCTGGCTGGGATATGTTTAACTTTATCGGGTAGTCCAATGACCTTCACATACTCGTTCAGAAATGCATTGGTATGTAACTGTAAAAGAAAAACATTCTATGAATTAAAGGTACATGTAAATATAATATCTATAAGCATCACTTGACCAGCTAAGGTGGAACAAAGAGCCAAAAGTGGCTCACTAGACAGATATTAATGTTGTTGATGTCTGTAAGCAGGACATTGTGTATGATAAAGTTATATTAGTGAGTTTACTGTCCTAACAAAAAAAACATTAACAATAGAGAAAAGAGAAATGAAATATGTCTGAGACATACCTTCAGTAGCATGATGTCGTAACTTAACTGAGTTATATTCTCATGTAAGGGATGCCGATGGTAATGTGACACTTTCCTCTCTTGCCGACTCTTCTTCTCTTCTTTGGTTAGGTTGTGAGCTCCAAGGACCACCGTTAAAGGATAAGCACTAAAATAAAACAATCAAAACGAGTCACATTAAACAACAAGATAGTCAACATTGAGTTATTACTCAAACATGCCCCTCAAGAGACATGTAACATGATGCATTTGATGCATGATGCGTTATTGACTCACTCTTTCAAGCAGTGTGCTGAAGTCAGGACAAAGTCCTCCCGGATGAGCATTCCTCCACAAACATGGTGTCCTCTGTGTTGCAGAGAGACCATATAGGGCCTAGAGTGGGGCTTAGCTATCTTACCACCCACAATACCACTCTCAGAGGCTCCTTCGAAGGAGGGGGAAAGAGGATATCATGTTAACTATGTCTTCAGGGACACACAAGGAGCAAAAAAACATAATTTGTGTTCAATTAGGTTAACAATTAGCTACCTCCTTTACTGTCTGCTACCAAGTGATTATTTATAGAGAATAATCTGCTATACCTTCTTTACTGTCTATTACCTAGTGATTATTTATAGAGAATAATCAGCTGTACCTTCTTTACTGTCTGCTACCAAGTGATTATTTATAGAGAATAATCAGCTGTACCTTCTTTACCAGCTGGTTCTTCGTAGATATATAATGTATAGAATAGATCAACTCACCAGCGGAGGAAAGGAGTTGGAGGAGGAGGATGAGGAGGTACAGGTACATGGTGGTGGACTGGCAGAGATCTAGATGATTTGAGAGACTGCAGGTTTCTCCTCTCTATATATACCACCTTTACATAATCTACCCCCTTCCATACTACCCACATACACACAACAAGAAGGGTCTGGTGGTCTCTTTCATACTGAAAGTGAAAGCTGAGGTAAAGTGAGATGGAGTGGAAATATCACTCATTTTAATATGTCGATTGTCAGTGGTGAGTGGTCTCAGATGAAGCAAAAAGTAACTTTTTAAATAAAATAAAAAACCATCTGAATGTCTGCTCAGATATCCTCCTTTTCTTTCCAGTCATGTCCCTAACTAGCCTGTCAGGTCCTAAACAGAAACAAGACTAGGATGTTTTAAAATCCTTCACTTTATGTCAAACTGAACCAATAACCGAGCTACTTTCTTAGACTATGAGTTTGAAAAGCATATTTACACAAAAATGATTACAAACGTTATTTTGCTTTCGACCCACACTGAGTATACAAAACATTAAGAAAACGTTACATGATGTTGACTGACAAGGGGAAAGCTATGATGCCTTATTGATGTCACTTGTTAAATCCACTTCAATCACTCACAATAACATCTGCTAACCATGTCTTTGTGACCAATAAAATGTGATTTGATTTGAGATGAAAGGAAGGAGGCAGATTAAAAAAGGATTTTTAAACCTTAAGACAATTGAGACACGGATTGTGTATGTGTGCCATTCAGAGGGTGAATGGGCAAGACAAAAGATTTAAGTGATTTTGAACGGGGTATGGTAGTAGGTGACAGGCGCACCGGTTTGAGTGTGTCAAGAACTGCAACGCTGCTGGGTCTTTCACGCTCAACAGTTTCCCGTGTGTATCAAGAATGGTCCACCACCCAAAGGACATCCAGAAAACTTGACAGAACTGTGGGAAGCATTGGAGTCAACATGGGCCAGCATCCCTGTGGAAAACTTTCAACCGTAGGTCAACAGCACAGTATGTCGAAACTACAGTACAGTAGGTCAACAGTATAGTACCATAGTTCAACAGTACTGTAGGTCAACAGGACAGTACAGTAGGTCAACAGGACAGTACAGTAGGTCAACAATACAGTAGGTCAACAGTACAGTACAGTACAGTAGGTCAACAGTACAGTACAGTACAGTACAGTACAGTACAGTACAGTAGGTCACCAGTACAGTAGGTCAACAATACAACAGGTCAAAAGTACAGTAGGTCAACAATACAGTACAGTACATTACAGTAGGTCAGCAGTACAGTAGGTCAACAGGACAGTATGTTAACAGTACAGTACAGTACAGTAGAGTAGGTCAACAGTACAGTACAGTAAGTCAACAGGACAGTATGTTAACAGTACAGTACAGTACAGTAGGTCAACAGTACAGTAGAGTACAGTAGAGTAGGTCAACAGTACAGTAGGTCAACAGTACATTAGGTCAACAGTACAGTACAGTAGGTCAACAGGACACTAGGTTAACAGTAAGGTAGGGCCAGTAGTAAGGATTGTCTGTGGGTCAGCTGTTTTTTTCCTTGACTTGAGGAAGGACTGATGTAGTAAATCATAGATGCATCTGTCCTGTAGGACACAACAAATACAAACACACAAGTCACTTCTCAGATACAAGTAGACAATCCAAGGTAAAGTGACACAGTTATTAAGTTTTCTAATTGTTTTGAAATGACCATAAATGTTTGGAAACAATCATACTGAATATTAATACGTCACGTTGGGGGTAATATTTGAAATTGGACTGAACATTATTCTTCTCTTATTCTCAATCTGACAAGTAGATTTGTGCTCACCTTCTGTGGTCCCAGTCCAGAAAACAAAACCAGGTTTTCTTTAGACGCAGTGATGATCCCCTCTAAGGACTGAAACAGACCAAGACAACAGAACATCTTCTCTAAGGACCTAAGGACTGAAACAGACCAAGACAACAGAATATCCTCTCTAAGGACTGAAACAGACCAAGACAGTGGAATATCCCTTCTAAGGACTGAAACAGACCAAGACAATGGAATATCCTCTTTAAGGACTGAAACAGACCAAGACAGTGGAATGTCCTCTAAGGACTGAAACAGACCAAGACAATAGTACAACACCTTATAACCACTTCTCAGCCAACTCAAGACAATATATTGTGACAGAATGTTATTAAATACGATAAGAATAATATAGTCTCTTCCAGAGAAGTTGAACAGTAGGGTAATGGGGTCAATTCATGGTGGTCAGTCAGTCGCCTGTAAAAGCAACAACACACGTCTCATTAAAATATGTGATTTCCTGTAAAAGTACTGTAGAAATGACTGTGCTAGCTATGGCCCTGTAGCAGCTCAGACCTTAGACAGGTAGTAGTAATGACTGTGTTAGCTATGGCCCTGTAGAAGCTCAGACCTTAGACAGGTAGTATTAATGACTGTGTTAGCTATGGCCCTGTAGAAGCTCAGACCTTAGACAGGTAGTATTAATGACTGTGTTAGCTATGGCCCTGTAGAAGCTCAGACCTTAGACAGGTAGTATTAATGACTGTGTTAGCTATGGCCCTGTAGCAGCTCAGACCTTAGACATGTTTTATTAATATGACTGTGTTAGCTATGGCCCTGTAGCAGCTCAGACCTTAGACATGTTTTATTAATATGACTGTGTTAGCTATGGCCCTGTAGCAGCTCAGACCTTAGACATGTTTTATTAATATGACTGTGTTAGCTATGGCCCTGTAGCAGCTCAGACCTTAGACAGGTTTTATTAATATGACTGTGTTAGCTATGGCCCTGTTGTAGCTCAGACCTTAGACAGGAAGTCTTTCTCCACATGTTTCTTCACCAGGATGATAGTGTTTCCTCCAGGATGAGAGTGTTTCCTCCAGGATGAGAGTGTTTTCTCCAGGATGAGAGTGTTTCCTCCAGGATGATAGTGTTACTTCCAGGCCAGGATGATAGTGTTTTCTCCAAGATGATAGTGTTTTCTCCAGGATGATAGTGTTTCCTCCAGGATGAGAGTGTTTTCTCCAGGATGATAGTGTTTCCTCCAGGATGAGAGTGTTTTCTCCAGGATGAGAGTGTTTCCTCCAGGATGAGAGTGTTTCCTCCAGGATGAGAGTGTTTTCTCCAGGATGAGAGTGTTTCCTCCAGGATGATAGTGTTACTTCCAGGCCAGGATGATAGTGTTTTCTCCAGGATGATAGTGTTTTCTCCAGGATGATAGTGTTTCCTCCAGGATGAGAGTGTTTTCTCCAGGATGAGAGTGTTTCCTCCAGGATGAGAGTGTTTCCTCCAGGATGAGAGTGTTTCCTCCAGGATGAGAGTGTTTTCTCCAGGATGAGAGTGTTTCCTCCAGGATGAGAGTGTTTCCTCCAGGATGATAGTGTTTTCTCCAGGATGAGAGTGTTTCCTCCAGGATGATAGTGTTACTTCCAGGCCAGGATGAGAGTGTAACCTCGAGGATGAGAGGGTGTCCTCAATGATGAGGGTGACACCTCCGGGATTAGAGTGTTACCTCCAGGATGAGATTTTAAACTCCAGGATCAGAGTGTTATCTCCAGGATGAGAGTGTTACCTCCAGGATGAGAGTGTAACCTCGAGGAGAACAGTGTTATCTCCAGGAAGGTCTGGCCCACCTGTAGAACACTGAGGGTGAAGGTCTTGTCCACCAGTAGAACCTTGAGGGTGAAGGTCTGGCCCAGCAGTAGAACACTGAGGGTGAAGGTCTGGCACAGCAGTTTAACACTGAGGGTGAAAGTCTGGCCCAGCAGTAGAATCCTGAGGGTGAAGATCTGGCACAGCAGTAAAACACTGAGGGTGAAGTTCTAGCCCAGCAGTGGATTCCTGAGGGTGAAGTTCTGGCCCAGCAGTAGAACCATGAGGGTGAAGGTCTGGCCCAGCAGTAGAACCCTGAGGGTGAAGGTCTGGCCCAGCAGCAGAACCTGGAGTGTTAAGGTCTGGCCCAGCAGTAGAACCCTGAGGGTGAAGGTCTGGCCCAGCAGTAGAACCCTGAGGGTGAAGGTCTGGCCCAGAAGTTTGAGACGGTGGGTGTAGTTGGTTTGAGGTTGTGGTACCTGCAGGGCCAACAACAGGACAGGACATGAAAACACCAAAACCCACAGACACACAGAGGAGAGCTGAGAGAAGGTGAGAAACAGCATGCATGACCTGCAAATGTCACCGTATAGTTGTTTCCAGGAAATGTATTGCCTAGCAACAGAGACCACGTTGAGCTATGTGGGTGTTAGGGTCCTGTCTATTTCTGAGAGGGTGTTGGTTCATTGGAAAAGCACAGAGGTGGTTGGTGGTTTTTCAACTAGGTGAGAGGTAGACATATATGACAGGTTTCAGTGGAACAGAAGAGGACACGCCACACAATCTTACACACACACACGCACAAACACACACAAACACACACAGACACACACACACACAAAACACACACACGTACACGGTCAAAAGTCCAAACATGAATCTATGGTCACGCACACACGCACAAATGTCGGCCTGAGGAAGAGAGTGCACATAGTCTACACACTTCTACAAATTCCAAAGGCACACTCCTCACAAACTTCAGAATGGGTTTGGTTCTGAGACCGCTCATACCCCAGACACTCTGTCCCCTGGTTCTGAGGCCTCACACCCCACAGTGTAAGTATGATGACAAAGTCCCAGCAGGCCCAACGTTTGCCCCTAGTCTTGGACCCTGCTTCAAACTACAAGTCCCAGTCTCAGTCCCTGTCCCTGCTGCCCCCTCTGGACAGCCCATCTCACTGTGGAGTTGAAGGGACTCGTGGAGGAGGTGCATGGCCTTTGCTCTGGACGATAAACTCTAAGAAGGATAGTGATTGGCCAGCAGACTGGGGTGTAGGTTGAGCTGTGGTCTTAGAAGTGGTTGATGATGAAATTAACCTCTCTGGGCTAGGTGGGACGAAATCGTCCCACCTACTCAACAGCCAGTGGAATCCCGTGGCGCGTTATTTAAATACCTTAGAAATGCTATTACTTCAATTTCTCAAACATATGACTATTTTACACCATTTTAAAGACAAGACTCTCGTTAATCTAACCACACTGTCCGATTTCAAAAAGGCTTTACAACGAAAGCAAAACATTAGATTATGTCAGCAGAGTACCCAGCCAGAAATAATCAGACACCCATTTTTCAAGCTAGCATGTAATGTCACATAAACCCAAACCACAGCTAAATGCAGCAATAACCTTTGATGATCTTCATCAGATGACAATCCTAGGAAATTATGTTATACAATACATGCATGTTTTGTTCAATCAAGTTCATATTTATATCAAAAACCAGCTTTTTACATTAGCATGTGACGTTCAGAACTAGCATACCCACCGCAAACCTCCGATGAATTTACTAAATTACTCACGATAAACGTTCACAAAAAACATAACAATTATTTTAAGAATTATAGATACAGAACTCCTTTATGCAATCACTATGTCCGATTTTAAAATAGCTTTTCGGTGAAAGCACATTTTGCAATATTCTGAGTAGATAGCCCAGCCATCACAGGCTAGCTATTTAGACACCCACCAAGTTTAGCCCTCACCAAAGTCAGATTTACTATTAGAAAAGTTTGATTACCTTTGCTGTTCTTCGTCAGAATGCACTCCCAGGACTTCTACTTCAATAACAAATGTTGGTTTGGTTCAAAATAATCCATAGTTATGTTCAAATATCCTCTGTTTTGTTCGTGGTTCAAGATACTATCCGAAGGGTAAAGAAGGGTGACGCGCCGACGCGTTTCGGGACAAAAAAAATCTAAATATTCCATTACCGTACTTCGAAGCATGTCAACCGCTGTTTAAAATCAATTTTTATGCCATTTTTCTCGTAAAAAAGCGATAATATTCCGACCGGGAAACCCTGTTTACGTTCAAAGAGAGAGAAAATAAAAACATGGGGTCGCCTCGTGCATGCGCCTCAGTCTCATTGTCCTCTGATAGACCACTATCAGAGGCTGCAAAGACATCATTCAGCTTTTTCCCACCTATGGGAGCCGTAGGAAGTGTCACGTTACAGCAGAGATCCTAAGTTTTCAATAAAGAGAGTCAAGAAGCCCAAGAAATTGTCAGACAGGCCACTTCCTGTAAGGAATCTTCTCAGGTTTTTGCCTGCCATATGAGTTCTGTTATACTCACAGACACCATTCAAACAGGTTTAGAAACTTTAGGGTGTTTTCTATCCAAAGCCAATAATTATATGCATATTCTAGTTTCTGGGCAGTAGTAATAACCAGATTAAATCGGGTACGTTTTTTATCCGGCCGTGTAAATACTGCCCCCTATCCCTAACAGGATAAACTGGCCTGCCATAGAGGAGGGCTAGAACATCGGCTTCAGCTGCAAGAGAACAAGGTGTGTGGCTTTGTTAATCATGTAGGCATGCAATTGTCCTCGTTTGACATATGTTTGTTGCTATACTCTACATTCATTAAAGCATAGAGGTAAAAGTAATTCATTGTATTTAGATGTTAAAAAAAAAAAACCTACATGAGTCGACTACACTGAACAAAAATATAAAAGCATAAATAAATATAAATGTAAAGTGTTGGTCCCATGTTTCATGAGACTAAAATAAAAGATCCCAGAACTTTCCATACACACAGCTTATTTCTCTCAAATTTTGTGCACAACATTTGTTTACATCCCTGTTAGTGAGCATTTCTAATTTGCCAAGATAATCCATCCACCTAACAGGTGTGGCATATCAGGAAGCTGATCAAACAGCATGATCATTACACCGGTGCACCTTGTGCTGGGTACAATAAAAGGTCACTCTATAATGTGGTTTTGTCACACAACACAATGCCACAGATTGCAATTGGCATGCTGACTGCAGGAATGTCCACCAGAGCTGTTGCCAGAGAATGAAATGCTAATTTCTCTACCATAAAACGTAATTTTAGAGAATTTTACATGACATCGTGTGGGCAAGCGGTTTGCTGATGTCAACATTTTGAACAGAGTGCCCCGTGATGGCGGTGGGGTTATGGTATGGATAGGCATAAGCTATGCATAATGACCACAGTTGCATTTTATCTATGGCAATTGAGATCCTGAGGCCGGTGTGTGTGGGCGAGAGAAAAGAGCAGAAACACACCATTAAGAGGGGCAGAGACACCATTCAAACAGTTTCAGAAACTTCAGTGTTTTCTATCCAAATCTACTAATAATATGCATATTCTAGTTTCTGGGCCAGAGTAGTAACCTGTTTAAATTGGGTACGTTTTTCATCCGGCCGTGAAAATACTGCCCCCTAGCTCCAGGATGTGACGTTTGAGCTAGCGTGCGCTAATGTGATTAGCATGACAGTTGTACAGTGGGGCAAAAAAGTATTTAGTCAGCCACCAATTGTGCAAGTTCTCCCACTTAAAAAGATGAGAGAGGCCTGTCATTTTCATCATAGGTACACTTCAAATATGACAGACAAAATGACAAAACAAAATCCAGAAAATCACATTGTAGGATTTTTTATGAATTTATTTGCAAATGATGGTGGAAAATAAGTATTTGGTCAATAACAAAAGTTTATCTCAATACTTTGTTATATATCCTTTGTTGGCAATGACACAGGTCAAACGTTTTCTGTAAGTCTTCACAAGGTTTTCACACACTGTTGCTGGTATTTTGGCCCATTCCTCCATGCAGATCTCCTCTAGAGCAGTGATGTTTTGGGGCTGTCGCTGGGCAACACGGACTTTCAACTCCCTCCAAAGATTTTCTATGGGGTTGAGATCTGGAGACTGGCTAGGCCACTCCAGGACCTTGAAATGCTTCTTACGAAGCCACTCCTTCGTTGCCCGGGCGGTGTGTTTGGGATTGTTGTCATGCTGAAAGACCCAGCCACGTTTCATCTTCAATGCCCTTGCTGATGGAAGGAGGTTTTCACTCAAAATCTCACGATACATGGCCCCATTCATTCTTTCCTTTACACGGATCAGTCGTCCTGGTCCCTTTGCAGAAAAACAGCCCCAAAGCATGATGTTTCCACCCCCATGCTTCACAGTAGGTATGGTGTTCTTTGGATGCAACTCGGCATTCTATGTCCTCCAAACACAACGAGTTGAGTTTTTACCAAAAAGTTATGTTTTGGTTTCATCTGACCATATGACATTCTCCCAATCCTCTTCTGGATCATCCAAATGCTCTCTAGCAAACTTCAGATGGGCCTGGACATGTACTGGCTTAAGCAGGGGGACACGACTGGCACTGCAGGATTTGAGTCCCTGGCGGCGTAGTGTGTTACTGATGGTAGGCTTTGTTACTTTGGTCCCAGCTCTCTGCAGGTCATTCACTAGGTCCCCCCGTGTGGTTCTGGGATTTTTGCTCACCGTTCTTGTTATCATTTTGACCCCACGGGGTGAGATCTTGCGTGGAGCCCCAGATCGAGGGAGATTATCAGTGGTCTTGTATGTCTTCCATTTCCTAATAATTGCTCCCACAGTTGATTTCTTCAAACCAAGCTGCTTACCTATTGCAGATTCAGCCTTCCCTGCCTGGTGCAGGTCTACAATTTTGTTTCTGGTGTCCTTTGACAGCTCTTTTGTCTTGGCCATAGTGGAGTTTGGAGTGTGACTGTTTGAGGTTGTGGACAGGTGTCTTTTATACTGATAACAAGTTCAAACAGGTGCCATTAATACAGGTAACGAGTGGAGGACAGAGGAGCCTCTTAAAGAAGAAGTTACAGGTCTGTGAGAGCCAAAAAATCTTGCTTGTTTGTAGGTGACCAAATACTTATTTTCCACCATAATTTGCAAATAAATTCATTAAAAATCCTACAATGTGATTTTCTGGATTTTTTTTTCTCATCACAGGCCTCTCTCATCTTTTTAAGAGGGAGAACTTGCACAATTGGTGGGTGACTAAATACTTTTTTGCCCCACTGTAAGTAACAGCAAACTTTCCAGGACATAGACATGTCTTATATGGGCAGAAAGCTTAAATTATTGTTAATCTAAATGCACTGTCCAATTTACAGTAGCTATTACAGTGAAAAAATACCATGCTATTGTTTGGGGAGAGTGCACAACAACAAAAAAACGTTTATCACAGCAAATGGTTTGATACATTCACATCTGAAGGTAAATGATGTACTTACATTCAATAATCTTGCTCTGATTTGTCATCCTGAGGGTCCCAGAGATAAAATGTACCATAGTTTTGTTTTGTTTGATAAAATCAATATTTATATTTAAATGTAGGAACTGGGTTCTACAGTTTGAACCCCTGCTGTCTCTGGGTCCACATCCAACCCCCCCCCCCCCCCCCCCCAGATATCTAGATGTGTGAAAATGTGTGTATAAGCTACTGATCCATCACATATGACATTCCTGGGAGTGTGTAAACTTACATTTTGTGTTACCATATCATTTTTGTATGTTTTATATTGTTATGTACTTGAAAATGTATCAATTTGGAAAATTTGGGCAGACTTGATACAAAATATTGTCCAGTATTGAAGTGGTTTATGAAGTATTGATGAAGCAGATGTTAAGGTACAGGACTGGAATATGTTCCAGGATTCTTCCTATGGCATTGAGGTGAGGAGTACACCACATCAGTCATTGGCTTCATCAATAAGTGCTTCGATGATGTCGTCCACACAGTGACCGTACGTACATACCCCAACCAGAAGCCATGGATTACAGGCAACATCCGCACTCAGCTAAAGGCTAGAGCTGCCGCTTTCAAGGAGCGGGACTCTAACCCGGAAGCTTATAAGAAATTCCGCTATGCCCTATGACGAACCATCAAAAAAGCAAAGTGTCAATATAGGACTTAGATCGAATCGTACTACACCGGCTCCGACGCTCATTGAACAGTCGTGGCCAAAAGTTTTGAGAAAGACACAAATATTAATTTTCACAAAGTCTGCTGCCTCAGTTTGTATGATGGCAATTTGCATTTACTCCAGAATGTTATGAAGAGTGATCAGATTAATTGCAATTAACCTCTTTGCCATGCAAATGAACTGAATCCCCCAAAAACATTTCCACTGCATTTCAGCCCTGCCTCAAAAGGACCAGCTGACAGCACGTCAGTGATTCTCTCGTTAACACAGGTGTGAGTGTTGACGAGAACAAGGATGGAGATCACTCTGTCATGCTGATTGAGTTTGAATAACAGACTGGAAGCTTCAAAAAGAGGGTGGTGCTTTGAAACATTGGAATCAAGCGCCAGGACCGTTTCCTAAGTTGATTCAGCTGCGTGATCGGGACACCACCAGTACAGAGCTTGCTCAGGAATGGCAGCAGGCAGGTGTGAGTGCATCTGCATGCACAGTGAGGCGTAGACTTTTGGAGGATGGCCTGATGTCAAGAAGGGCAGCAAAGAAGCAACTTCTCTCTAGGAAAAACATCAGGGACAGACTGATATTCTGCAAAAGGTACAGGGATTGGACTGCTGAGGACTGGGGTAAAGTCTTTTCTCTGATGAATCCCCTTTCCGATTGTTTGGGGCATCCGGAAAAAAGCTTGTCCGGAGAAGACAAGGTGAGTGCTACCATCAGTCCTGTGTCATTCCAACAGTAAAGCATCCTGAGACCATTCATGTGTGGGGTTGCTTCTCAGCCAAGGGAGTGAGCTCACTCAAAATTTTGCCTAAGAACACAGCCATGAATAAAGAATGGTACCAACACATCCTCCGAGAGTAACTTCTCCCAACCATCCATGAACAGTTTGCCTACAAACAATGCCTTTTCCAGCATGATGGAGCACCTTGCCATAAGGCAAAAGTGATAACTAAGTGGCTCGGGGACCAAAACATCGATATTTTGGGTCCATGGCCAGGAAACTCCCCAGACCTTAATCACATTGAGAACTTGTGGTCAATCCTCAAGAGGCGGGTGGACAAACAAAACCCCACAAATTCTGACAAACTCCAAGTACTGATTATGCAAGAATGGCCTGCCATCAGTCAGGATGTGGCCCAGAAGTTAATTGACAGCATGCCAGGGTGGATCGCAGAGGACTTGAAAAAGAAGAGTCAACACTGCAAATATTGACTCTTTGCATCAACTTCATGTAATTGTCAATAAAAGCCTTTGACACTTATGAAATGCTTGTAATTAAACTTCAGTGTTCCATAGTAACATCTGACAAAAGTATCTAAAGACAATGAAGCAGCAAACTTTATGGAAATTAATATTTGTGTCACTCTCAAAACCTTTGGCCCCGAATGTATGTGGCAGGTCTTGCAATCCATTACAGACTACAAAGGGAAGTACAGCTGGGGGCTGCCCAATGACACAAGCCTACCAGATGAGCTAAACTACTTCCATGCTAGCTTTGAGGCAAATATGCATGAGAGCACCAGCTGTTCCGGATGACTGTGTGATCATGCTCTCTGCAGCCGGTGTGTGTAAGACCTTTAAACAGGTCAACATTCACAAGGCCGCAGGGCCAGAAGGATTACCAGGACATATACAGTGAGCATCCGCTGACCAACTGGCAAGTGTCTTCACTGACATTTTCAACCTCTCCCTGTCCGAGTCTGTAATACCAACATGTTCTAAGCAGACTAACATAGTCACTGTGCCCAAGAACACGAGGGTAACCTGCCTAAATGACTACCAACCCGTAGCACTCACGTCTGTAGCCATGAAGTTCTTTGAAAGGCTGGCCATGGCTCACATCAACAGCATTGTCCCAGAAACCCTAGACCCTCTCCAATTTGCATACTGCCCTAACAGATCCACAGATGATGCAATCTCTATTGCACTCCACACTGCCCTTTCCCACCTGGACAAAAGGAACACCTATTTGAGAATGCTATTCATTGACTGCAGCTCAGCATTCAACACCATAGTGCCCTCAAAGCTCATCAACAAGCTAAGGACTCTGGGACTAAACATCTCCCTCTGCAACTGGATCCTGAACTTCCTGACGGACCACCTCCAGGTGGTACGGGTAGGTAACAACATATCCGCAATGCTTATCCTCAACACAGGGGCTCCTCAGGGGTGTGTGCTCAGTCCCCTCCTGTACTCCCTGTTCAATCGTGACTGCACGGCCAGGCACAACTCCAACACCATCATTAAGTTTTCCGATGACACAACAGCCTGATCACCGACAACGACAAGACAGCCTATAGGGAGGAGGTCAGAGACCTGGCCGTGTTGTGCCAGGACAACAATCTCTCCCTCAATGTGATCAAGACGAAGGAGATGATTGTGGACTACAGCAAAAGGAGGACCGAGCACGCCTCCATTCTCATCGACAGGGCTGTAGTGGAGTGGGTTGAGAGCTTCAAGTTCCTTGGTGTTCACATCACCAAGAAACTATCATGGTGCAAGCACACCAATACAGTCGTGAAGAGGGCACGACAAAACCTATTCCCCCCTCAGGAGACTGAAACGATTTGTCATGGGTCCTCAGAACCTCAAATGGTTCTACAGCTGCACCATCGAGAGCATCCTGACTGGTTGCATCACTGCCTGGTATGGCAACTGCTCGGCCTCCGACCGCAAGGAACTAAAGAGGGTAATGCGTATGGCCCAGTACATCACTGGGGCCAAGCTTCCTGCCATCCAGGATCTCTATACCAGGCGGTGTCAGAGGTAGACCCTAAAGATTGTCAAAGTTCCAGCCACCCTAGTCATAGACTGTTCTTTCTGCTACCGCACGGCAATAGGTACCGGAGCACCAAGTCTAGATCCAAGAGGCTTCTATACAGCTTCTACCCTCAAGCCATAAGACTCCTGAACATCTAATCAAATGGCTACCAAGACTTTTTGCATTGCCCCCTCCCCCCTCTTTTACGCCGCTGCTACTCTCTGTTATTATCTACGCATAGTCACTTTACTAACTCTACCTACATGTACATATTACCTCAATTACCTCAACCAACTGGTGCCACCGCACATTGACTCTGTACCGGTACCCCCTGTATATAGCCTTGCTATTGCTATTTTACTGCTGCTCTTTGACTACTTGTTAGTTTTATTTCTTATTCTTATTCGTATTTTTTAAACTGCATTGTTGGTTAAGGGCTTGTAAGTAAGAATTTCACTGTGAGGTCTACACCTGTTGTATTCGGCGTATGTGACTAATGATTTGATTTGATTTATTGCCATGCTTCACCTGATCAATCTGAAACTTTGCCACAGACAGCTGCCATCTATTGGCCAAAATCTAAATTGCACCTAAACTGCAGTAATACATTATGGCCTTTCTCTTGCATTTCAAAGATTAATAAAAAAAATGTTTTAAAAAAGCATGTTTAACTTTTACCAGATCTAATGTGTTATATTCTCCTACATTAATTTCACATTTCCACAAACTTCAAAGTGTTTCCTTTCAAATGGTGTCAAGAATATGCATATCCTTGCTTCAGGTCCTGAGCTACAGGCAGTTAGATTTGGGTATGTCATTTTAGACGAAAATTTTTAAAAAGGGTACGATCCTTGAGAGGTTTTAAATGAATGTGAATAAATTATGATTAATAAGTGATAAGCAGTAATGGGCAGTCACTACCATCATGGGACTTGTATTAACTGTGTTATCCTGTTTTCTCACAGCATTCAACCTGAATAATGCTTAGTGCATTTCCAATAATCGAAACTGAAATCCGTGATAATTTTTTCATAATCGAAACCAAAACAGATCGCTCAGCATTTCCTGGCTGCAACACTATTTGCAACAGCCTGCTACCTTCAACCTTCAAACTTCCTAGCCAGCAGATCCGAACTGCTTGCTTGGAGCTGCACAAGGGTCGAACAGCATTTCAGTGTACATTAAGGCGCCGCCGGAGATATGGCTCGGAAAAGGTACCTCAATCCAGGGATGAGAAATGTATTGTACACCGAATTGTCCCATTATCCCAACAGTTACACCTAGAAGACTGAACAACTCGATTTAGCCAAATACAGGAGTTATTCTGTCATTCATTGCAGGAAGTTATCTAGCAAGCTCAGAAACTTTTCTTGTCATCTGACTTTTGTTTGACTGCCTTTACAAAGTTTGTATTCGACACCGGTGAACTCAGGGGCGCTCTGTGGGCCCTGAACGTGCTTTGTTTTTTAGTTTGTTTTTGAAAGAGAGCCTACTGCTGAAATTAGCTAATTTAATTGAGGAACATGATAACGCTCAGAATTTATGAACGACCTGTTTCTCAATTCACAACAGTGTTATTAGCGATCAAAGATAGTTACACAATCATTACTAAATGACAGTTTATCTGAGGTCTGTAGCTCAAATCATTCACAAGCAATTGAAGTTTGAAGGTTCAAATGTCTGGCGAATATCCAGTCTCAAACCAATTTTACCAGGTGTCAAACTGACAAAGGCAAACATTTTAACAAGGCATGAGTCAGGACATTATGATCATGGAGTAATCGATTCCACAATCTGTCACCAGAGGGAGCAAGAGTTCTACATAAGATATAAGGATCCTCAACTTGAATCTAATATTGTCTATTATATTGACAAGATAGTCAAATGACCCCTCTAACAATGGAATTACACGTCCTCAAAGATGGGAGGAGGCGGGATCAGTCTAGCCAATGAGAGGGCAGACAGGTGTGTGAACAACAGGCCATAGAGATAGATCACTCATCTTTGTATCTGTGCCTTCATTGCATCTGTGGCAGCATGGGCAGCGCCATTGAGTTAGTCTCTATTTTCTTCTTCTTCATTGGCTCTTACCTTTGCCTTGATTCACCAGTGTCATACAGATCATCATGGTATTTGTAGTTCCTTATGATAGCCACATTAGCAGCTAATTAGCATGTCATTTTTCGAGGGTGTAAAAACAGGCAAATATATTGATAAAAGTCACCTTGTCCTAGAGAGATTTACATGGTTATCAAAACGGCACACCAGGGTAAACCTAAACAAAACACAACCCTTATTTTAAGTGTTTCTAAAAATCCCTTATTGGAAAAATGAATGGTGGAAAAAAACGATTGGAACCATTTCTCTGTTTGACTGCTAGGTTTTATGGATATTATGACTCATACTGTGGTACTCTATTCCCTATCATCTGAATGTTGTTGTTATTTTTTGTTGTTGTAGAAGAATACATTTTAGAAAAATCCCTTGGGCAAAGACAGCTCCGTAACAGGTGTGTGGCAGCATCTCCCCTGCGCTGCTACTAGGACAGAGAGACGCATACCAAAACGGTATGATTGTGTAACCTTTGCTGAAGGATAATGAAGTGTGGAGCCCCATGGCTGTCACTCTGTGGGTGTGAAACCTCAGACGCATGAGTCAGTCAGGGGCAAGAGAAGCACAGGGTGATGGATGACTTCCAGATGGTAGGGCTATGAAAAATGCTCTTCCAGTATTGCTCATCACTATAATAGTGTGGTTGGCCCAAAACACAAATGTTCAGTACATTTTTTTTCTTGATTGATAATGGGACAGTGTCTATTATTGAGTTTAGGCCACTGTGTAATCTGGGAACATACTCATTTTATTTTACGACCAATACCGGTCCAAAACAAACTATTAACTCTGTATCAATGACACAAGCCACATGCCCATCAACAGTGCAGTTTGAGTTGAATCCTTGGTGTTCGCCGTGCCCTCGGTGACCACTGGTGTATCTTGCACGTCGGCACTGAGCCTGACAGAGTCTCACTGAGCCGCACTGAGCCTGACAGAGTCTCACTGAGCCGCACTGAGCCTGACAGAGTCTCACTGAGCCGCACTAAGCCTGACAGAGTCTTACTGAGCCTCACTGAGCTTGACAGAGCCTCACTGAGCCTGACAGAGCCTCACTGAGCCTGACAGAGCCTCACTGAGCTAGACAGAGCCTCACAGCCTGACAGAACCTCACAGCCTGACAGAACCTCAATGAGCTAGACAGAGCCTGTATGAGCCTGACAGAGCCTCACTGAGCCTGACAGAGCCTCACTGAGCCTGACAGAGCCCCACTGAGCCTGACAGAGCCTCACTGAGCCTGATAGAGCCTCACAGCCTGACAGAGCCTCACTGAGCTAGACAGAGCCTGTATGAGCCTGACAGAGCCTCTCTGAGCCTCACTGAGTCTCACTGAGCCTGACAGAGCCTCACTGAGCCTGACAGAGCCTCTCTGAGCCTCACTGAGCCTCACTGAGCCTGACAGAGCCTCACTGAGCCTGACAGAGCCTCACTGAGCCTGACAGAGCCTCTCTGAGTCTCACTGAGTCTCACTGAGCCTGACAGAGCCTGCATGAGCCTGACAGAGCCTCTCTGAGCCTGACAGAGCCTCACTGAGCCTGACAGAGCCTCACTGAGCCTGACAGAGCCTCTCTGAGCCTGACAGAGTCTCACTGAGCCTGACAGAGCCTCACTGAGCCTGACAGAGCCTCTCTGAGCCTCACTGAGCCTCACTGAGCCTGACAGAGCCTCTCTGAGCCTGACAGAGCCTCTCTGAGCCTCACAGTCTCACTGAGCCAATGGGCTGACGTCAGCGCCACCATCAGGCGCCTGTCTCTCTGATAAGTGCATGCTCCATTAGATCACACAACAATCCCTCACTTTACTCCCAACAGGAAGACAATGGAGGGAGAACAACTGATTCCCTTCACCAGTCTGACATGATGCCACAGATAGCCCCCTCCTCCACTCTACTCTCCCCCATCCCCATTTCAACTTCCATCCTTCCATCCTTCCATCCTTCCCTCCTTCCCTCATTCCCTCATTCCCTCTATTCCTCTCCTTTTTCTCCCTGGGGGTTAGTTGAGCTGAGTAAGGAAAGAAAGTGTGTGAGTTGTTTGTGTTGTGTTTGTCGCTGACATTCCTTTTATCGACCATGTCTTCTAGTTTGTCTAAAGGGGAGGAGTTTGATTGTGAATAACACAGTCAGGGCCTCAGGGCCAGTCCCTCATATAGTTAACACACTCAGGGCCACAGGGCCAGTCCCTCATATAGTTAACACAGTTAGGGCCACGGGGCCAGTCCCTCATATAGTTAACACACTCAGGGCCACAGGGCCAGTCCCTCATATAGTTAACACAGTCAGGGCCACAGGGCCAGTCCCTCATATAGTTAACACAGTTAGGGCCTCAGGGCCAGTCCCTCATATAGTTAACACACTCAGGGCCACAGGGCCAGTCCCTCATATAGTTAACACAGTCAGGGCCTCAGGGCCAGTCCCTCATATAGTTAACACAGTCAGGGCCTCAGGGCCAGTCCCTCATATAGTTAACACAGTTAGGGCCACGGGGCCAGTCCCTCATATAGTTAACACAGTTAGGGCCACGGGGCCAGTCCCTCATATAGTTAACACAGTCAGGGCCACAGGGCCAGTCGCTCATATAGTTAACACAGTCAGGGCCTCAGGGCCAGTCCCTCATATAGTTAACACAGTCAGGGCCACAGGGCCAGTCCCTCATATAGTTAACACAGTCAGGGCCTCAGGGCCAGTCCCTCATATAGTTAACACACTCAGGGCCACAGGGCCAGTCCCTCATATAGTTAACACAGTCAGGGCCACGGGGCCAGTCCCTCAGATAGTTAACACAGTCAGGGCCACAGGGCCAGTCCCTCATATAGTTAACACAGTTAGGGCCACAGGGCCAGTCCCTCAGATAGTTAACACAGTCAGGGCCACAGGGCCAGTCGCTCATATAGTTAACACAGTCAGGGCCTCAGGGCCAGTCCCTCATATAGTTAACACAGTCAGGGCCACAGGGCCAGTCCCTCATATAGTTAACACAGTCAGGGCCTCAGGGCCAGTCCCTCATATAGTTAACACACTCAGGGCCACAGGGCCAGTCCCTCATATAGTTAACACAGTCAGGGCCACGGGGCCAGTCCCTCATATAGTTAACACACTCAGGGCCACAGGGCCAGTCCCTCATATAGTTAACACAGTTAGGGCCACAGGGCCAGTCCCTCATATAGTTAACACAGTCAGGGCCACAGGGCCAGTCCCTCATATAGTTAACACAGTCAGGGCCTCAGGGCCAGTCCCTCATATAGTTAACACACTCAGGGCCATAGGGCCAGTCCCTCATATAGTTAACACAGTTAGGGCCACAGGGCCAGTCCCTCATATAGTTAACACAGTCAGGGCCTCAGGGCCAGTCCCTCATATAGTTAACACAGTCAGGGCCTCAGGGCCAGTCACTCATATAGTTAACACAGTTAGGGCCTCAGGGCCAGTCCCTCATATAGTTAACACACTCAGGGCCTCAGGGCCAGTCCCTCATATAGTTAACACACTCAGGGCCACAGGGCCAGTCCCTCATATAGTTAACACACTCAGGGCCACAGGGCCAGTCCCTCATATAGTTAACACAGTCAGGGCCTCAGGGCCAGTCCCTCATATAGTTAACACACTCAGGGCCTCAGGGCCAGTCCCTCATATAGTTAACACACTCAGGGCCACAGGGCCAGTCCCTCATATAGTTAACACAGTCAGGGCCACAGGGCCAGTCCCTCATATAGTTAACACAGTCAGGGCCTCAGGGCCAGTCCCTCATATAGTTAACACAGTTAGGGCCACGGGGCCAGTCCCTCATATAGTTAACACAGTCAAGGCCTCAGGGCCAGTCCCTCATATAGTTAACACACTCAGGGCCACAGGGCCAGTCCCTCATATAGTTAACACAGTCAGGGCCTCAGGGCCAGTCCCTCATATAGTTAACACAGTCAGGGCCTCAGGGCCAGTCCCTCATATAGTTAACACAGTTAGGGCCACGGGGCCAGTCCCTCATATAGTTAACACAGTCAGGGCCTCAGGGCCAGTCCCTCATATAGTTAACACACTCAGGGCCACAGGGCCAGTCCCTCATATAGTTAACACAGTCAGGGCCTCAGGGCCAGTCCCTCATATAGTTAACACAGTCAGGGCCTCAGGGCCAGTCCCTCATATAGTTAACACACTCAGGGCCACAGGGCCAGTCGCTCATATAGTTAACTGGCCCCATCGTGTTGGTGTACTGCCATCCTATATAGTATTCTACTTTATAACAGGGCCCATAGTGTTGGTGTACTGCCATCCTATATAGTATTCTACTTTATAACAGGGCCCATCGTGTTGGTGTACTGCCATCTGCTCTTCTCTACATTTTCCCTTCTCTTTCTCTCTAGTTAATCATTTCATTCCTTGTCTCTTTTGTGTTTCACCTTATTTACTTCTAGAAGAACAGAGAAGACCACTCAATTGGAAAGATGAATCCATTACACTGGTATTTTATCTTGAAATATCTCTTAACCAGCAACTCAGCTTGGATAGCTGAAAACATAGCTGAAGGCATAACGCACACTGTCCTGTCTCTCTCTCTCTCTCTCTTTCTCTCGATCTGTATCTGTCTGTCTGTCCAGTGTGAACAGATAGCCGTTAGTCCGCTCATTGCTGTGCTTCTGTCTGTGTGTATTTCAGTGGGTTTGGGCCTTTGCTGTTTGTGTTTCTCCTGACTGTTTAATTAACAGGACTGGAGGTTTGAGGGACATCTGCTGTCAGCCTGCCGCTCTGGGTGCTTGACCCTCAAGAAGTGGGGGTATGCGGGGGCCGTGTTAGGGGGGTAGGGAGGGTGGCCAACACCGTGCCAGAAAAACGGCGCGGCCCGCGGCCAGATGGTACCAGGCAGCGTCCCCTCCGTCGGTAGCTCTGTCCGTAGGCACGCTTGTGACCTCTAAAAATACCCAAAGAACTGATATGACCCTAATGTCTATCACTGGCTAAACAGACCTGTCAGAGAGAGAGAGAGAGAGAGAGCACTAAACCTGGATATCACATACACACACACACACACACACTTTTGTTCATTAATAACACTGTACCCAGGACATCAGATCAACCTTGAAGGAATCTTATTAGACCCAGAAAAGGATGTTCATATAGGTAAGATATAGAAAACCTTGCAGAGAGCCTATCCAACTGACAATCTCTTAGAAAAATTACATAAAGTATTTGAACCAAGACTTTAAAAAAAAACTGATGTTGGCAGTTGGAGGGAAAGTTTGAGCTTAACTAACAAAATTTGAGAAAATACACTCATTATAAACTAATGTGTAGAATTTGTTACACAAGAGACAACATCTGCAAATTCTACAGCGCAACGGCAGAGTCATGTCTTATAAGTGTAAAACCAGTAATGACTCAATAATCCATGCTTTCTGGGAATGTTATAAAGTCTGGAAGTAAACATATTTTTAATCTGTCTGTCTGCATATGTTATGGCATGGCATATGAGGGTGTAGTTTTTTTATTAGATTTTTTATTTCATCTTTTTTTTAACAAGGTAGGCTAGTTGAGAACATTTACCACTGCGACCTGGCTAAGAATAAAGCAAAGCAGTTCGACACATACAACAACACAGAGTTACACATGGAATAAACAAACATACAGTCAATAATACAGTAGAAAAAAAAGTATATATACAGTGTGTGCAAATGAGGTAAGATAAGGAAGATAAGACAATGAAATAGGCCATAGTGGCGAGGTAATTATGATATAGCAATTAAACACTGGATGTGCAGAAGATGAATGTGCAAGTAGAAATAATGGGGTGCAAAGGAGCAAAATAAATAAAGAAATACAGCATGGGGATGAGGTAGTTGGATGGGCTGTTTACAGATGGGCTATGTACAGGTGCAATGATCTGGAATGATACGGAAAAATATAATGATTTTTTATTGAAATATTGAAATACCATCCCAGCTAGGACATAACGTTCTGAGATCCATCCCAGCTAACACATAACGTTCTGAGATCCATCCCAGCTAGTACATAACGTTCTGAGATCCATCCCAGCTAGCCCGGTCAGAATCAGCTGCTTGAATGCAGAGGGGAGATGATGTTGTGCTGTTATTTCTTTGCATTTCCGTCTTGCTCCGGTAAACAGTGAAATGCTTACTTCCAAACAATGCAAAATAATATCACAAGGAATAAATACACAATGAGTAATGATAACTTGGCTATACTGTATTCACAGCGTACCAGTCAATGTGCCAGTCGATGTGCAGGCTTATGAGGTAATTGAGGTAAATATGAACATATAGGTAGGGATAAAGTGACTCGGCAGCAGGATAAACTTCAGCAGCAGCAGATGTGATAAAAAGTGTTAGTGCAAAAAGGGTCAATGCAAATAGTTAATTACATAGTTAACCAATAGCTACCATGACTAACTATTTAGCAGTTATGGCTTGGGGGTAGAATCTGTTCAGGGTCCTGTTGGTTCCAGACCTGGTGCATCGGTACTGCTTGCCATGCGGTAGCAGAGAGAAAAGTCTATGACTGGGGTGGCTGGAGTTTTTGACAATTTTTAGGGCCTTCCTCTGACACCGCCTGGTACAGAGTTTCTGGATGGAAGTGAACTCAGCCCTAGTGATGTACTGGGCCGTACGCACTACCCTCTGTAGCGTCTTGCGGTCGGATGCCAAGCAGTTGTCATACCAACCGGTGATGCAGCCAGTCAATATGCTCTCAATGTTGCAGCTGTATAATGTTTTGAGGATCTGAAGGCCCATGCCAAATCTTTTCAGTCTCCTGAGGGGGAGGAGACATTGTCGTGCCCTCTTCATGACTGTGTTGGTGTGTTTGGACCATGATAGGTCTTTAGTGATGTGGACACCGAGGAAGTGAAGCTCTCGACCTGCTCCACCACAGCCCTCTGTTTCCTGTCGTCCACAATCAGCTCCTTTGTCTTGCTGACATTGAGGGAGAGGTTGTTATCCTGGCACCACACTGCCAGGTCTCTGATCGCCTCCCTGTAGGCTGTATCATTGTCTTTGGTGATCGGCCCACAACCGTTGTGTCGTCTGCAAACTTAATGATGGTGTTGGAGTCGTGCACGGCCACACAGTCGTGCGTGAACAAGGAGTACAGGAGGGGACTAATTACTTACCCCTGAGGGGCCCCCATGTTGAGGGTCAGCGTGGTGGATTTGTTGTTGCCTACCCTCACCAACTGGGGGTGTCCTGTCAGGAAGTCCTGAGTCCTTCGCCTTGTGATGAGCTTGGAGGGCACTATGGTGTTAAACGTTGACCTAAAGTAAATGAACAACATTCTCACATAGAGTTGAAGTCGAATGTTTACAATTGAAGTCGGAAGTTTACATACACCTTAGCCAAATACAATTAAACTCAGTTTTTCACAATTCCTGACATTTGATTCGAATAAAAATTCCCTGTCTTAGGTCAGTTAGGATCACCACTTTATTTTAAGAATGTGAAATGTCAGAATAATAGTAGAGAGAATGATTTATTTCAGTTCTTATTTCTTTCATCACATTCCCAGTGGGTAAGAAGTGTACATACACTCAATGAGTATTTGGTAGCATTGCTTTTAAATTGTTTAACTTGGGTCAAATGTTTCGGGTAGCCTTCCACAAGCTTCCCACAATAAGTTGAGTGAATTTTGACCCATTCCTCCTGACAGAGCTGGTGTAACTGAGTCAGGTTTGTAGGCCTTCTTGCTCGCACACGCTTTTTCAGTTCTGCCCACAAATTTTCTATAGGATTGAGGTCAGGGCTTTGTGATGGCCACTCCAATACCTTGACTTTGTTGTCCTTAAGCCATTTTGCCACAACGTTTGAAGTATGCTTGGGGTCATTGTCCATTTAGAAGACCCATTTGCGACCAAGTTTTAACTTCCTGACTGATGTCTTTAGATGTTGCTTCAATATATCCACATAATTTTCCTGCCTCATGATGCCATCTTTTTTGTGAAGTGCACCAAACCCTCCTGCAGCAAAACACCCCCACAACATGATACTGCCACCCCTGTGCTTCACGGTTGGGATGGTGTTCTTCGGCTTGCAAGCTTCCCCCTTTTTCCTCCAAACATAATGATGGTCATTATGGCTAAACAGTTCTATTTTTGTTCCATCAGCCCAGAGGACATTTCTTCAAAAGTATGATCTTTGTCCCCATGTGCAGTTGCAAACCGTAGTCTGGCTTTTTTATGGCGGTTTTGGAGTAGTGGCTTCTTCCTTGCTGAGAGGCCTTTCAGGTTATGTCGATATAGGACTCGTTTTACTGTGGATATAGATACTTTTGTACCTGTTTCCTCCAGCATCTTCACAAGGTCCATTGCTGCTGTTCTGGAATTGATTTGCTCTTTTTGTACCAAAGTACGTTCATCTCTAGGAGACAGAATGCGTCTCCTTCCTGAGCGGTATGACGGTTGCGTGGTCCCATGGTGTTTATACTTGCGTATTTTTTGCTTGTACAGATGAACCTGGTACCTTCAGGCGTTTGGAAATTGCTCCCAAGGATGAACCAGACTTGTGAAGGTCTTGGCTGATTTCTTTTGATTTTCCCATGATGTAAAGCAACGAGGCACTGAGTTTGAAGGTAGGCCTTGAAATACATCCACAGGTACACCTCCAATTGACTGAAATTATGTCAATTAGCCAATCAGAAGCTTCTAAAGCCATGACATCATTTTCTGGAATTTTCCAAGCTGTTTAAAGGAACAGTCAACTTAGTGTATATAAACTTCTGACCCACTGGAATTGTGATACAGTGAATTATAAGTGAAATAATCTGTCCGTAAACAATTGTTGGAAAAATCAGTTGTGTCATGCACGAAGTAGATGTCCTAACCAACTTGCCAAAACTATAGTTTGTTAACAAGACATTTGTGGAGTGGTTGAAAAACAGGTTTTGCTGACTTCAGAATATTCCAGTTCTTCAGATCACGTTGATGGGATAGTCTTGAGTGGCTCTTATCTTGCACGCCGGCCTCTATAGCGCCGTGATTTGTGCCTTGTTCGAGATGTATGTCTTTCGCCTCTGACTCATTGAAGTCGAAGTTGTTGTCCAAATCGAGGTTAGTGATCGCTGTTCTGATGTCCAGAAGCTGTTTTTCGGTTTTCGATGATAAAAACATTCTGTACAAAAATTGTTAAAGATCACCAGAAAAAAAATACACAAAATAACCCCAATTGGTCAGAATCTCGTAAAACGATCTCTATTCCCTCCACCGCGGGAATAGGCAGTCATTATAAATAACAATTTGTTCTTATTAACTGACTTACTTAGTTAAATAAAGGTTAAAAAAATAATAATGAAAGAACAACTGTACAGGGTTGATGTGTCAACGTATTTTAGGTGTTGCTCTATCGGCTATTCTCATTGACCGTGGAGACAAACTGTTAGGGTTTTATCAACAACTCTCTGTCCGTTGTGATCTACTGGGGAGACAACATTTTCCCAAACTGGAGATTTTAAACGCTGACGGAGGATCCTCCTGGTTTATCGACCCCCTCACCGCTTGCCATCCTACAGAACTAGTTCCCGGCTGCGCCTCACAAAAGGACAATTTGAAATGAGACAATTAAGATTTTACTTTTGATTACTTGTTCATAAGCTCTAGATGTTTTAATAGAATAGCCTGAAATTGTTTTGTTTTTTTCAGCTCAGATTTACTCAAGAGGTATAGGCCAACAACTCAGCACAGGCATAGCCTATAGGCTTAGTATTTGTATTGTGTAAAGATATTTTTATGTATTAATTTGGGATCACAGTGCGGCCCGTACTGAGGTCCCTGTACCGAATGGATCAGTAGAAATACGTATACAGTTGCACTCCTAAAAGATATAAGTTCAGAAAACATCCAAGGAACCAAATGTGTTAGCCGGGCATCCTGGATTCCTCTTTTGTGACGAAAGTGAACGTGACTAGGGCACAGCGAGAGTTTTAAAACTGTTCAAGGTGTCAGTTCAATACCGTAGTAGTACAGCATGGGATTCTGGATAGAGAGGACCCCAACACTTTTTTCTAAGTTGACATATTACCATAACATCACATATTTTGATTATTGTCGTTTTGAAGAGCTACCAGCTACATTGAGATTCAACAGAAAACCTGGTATCCTCTTTATGAAGTTTGTTGACCGGAGATGTTGAAGAACTCACGTCTTTTTTTCCCTCCACTCTCTCCCACTCTAAGCTACTCCTCTCCCAGACAGACACACGAACATACACACAACATGACAGCCCTGCCATGTCCTCTCTCTGCCATCCGGCTAAGCATATCAAAGTAGCATTTAGTGACTATTTAGCACTTGGCCTGTACTGCTGTGTTCCCTGTCTGAGCCCCCCTCTCTCTCTCGCTCTCTCTCTCTCTCTCTCCCTCTCTCTGTCTACCTCTCTGTCTGTCTCGCTCTCCCTCTCTCTCTCCCTCTCTCTCTTCCTCCTCCTCTTTCCCTCTCTCGCTCCCTCTCTCGCTCCCTCCCTCTCTTTCCTCCTCCTCCTCCTCTTTGCCCCCTCTCCCTTCCCTAGCGGTGTGAGTGTTGGCAGTGTGCCTGGCTGGCTGTCAGTCTGCCTGCCGCTGTAACCACCACCACCACCTCCAGACCCACTGCCCCCCCCCTCTCCTCTCCCTGCCTCAGCCCCATGCCGCGCGGGCTGTGTCGAGCTGTCAGACCCCGGCTGCGACCTGCCAAGCGGCAAGTCCCGGCCAGAGGGGCAGAGGGGCAAATGGTCGGGGCGCCGTGGGTTGCGCCTGTTCTCCCTCCGCCGTGCAGTGGACCCCCACGACAGATTGGGTCTCCAGCTGGCCGGGCACCAGGCCTACTCTGGCCCCACGCTGGGTGGACACATGCCCCCAAACTGGTGCCCCCCGCCTGGGCACGCCTGCACATTCACACAGTGCCACCGCCACCAACACACCGACATACACACCAACATGCCTGCTTATTTGTCTTCACTCAGCTGATCACCAGAATGGTCAATCTTCCTTTTCTCCTTCGTTAGGTCACATTCCACAGTCTGTCTTGCAATCTAGTTATCCATATTGCATGTATTTTGTGATGTTCAGCCCTATTGTGTACATTTTTCAAAAGGTTTGTATGTGTGTGTGTGTGTGTGTGTGTGTGTCTGTGTGTGTGTGTGTGTGTGTGTGTGTGTGTGTGTGTGTGTGTGTGTGTGTGTGTGTGTGTGTGTGTGTGTGTGTGTGTGTGTGTGTGATAATTTCCTGGTTGCATCATCATCTACCTACTCTACTCCTGACTCTAAAGAAGGTCTATTCTGTCACTCACCCCTAAATCTCCTGTTAGTCACCCCAAACCTCCTATTAGTCACCCAAAACCTCATGTCAGTCACCCCAAACCACCTGTCAGTCACCCCTAAACCTCCTGTTAGTCACCCCAAACCTCATGTCAGTCACCCCAAACCACCTGTCAGTCACCCCTAAACCTTCTGTTAGTCTCCCCTAAACCTCCTGTTAGTCACCCCAAACCTCATGTCAGTCACCCCAAACCACCTGTCAGTCACCCCTAAACCTCCTGTTAGTCACCCCTAAACCTCCTGTTAGTCATCACTAAACCTCCTGTTAGTCTCCCCTAAACCTCCTGTTAGTCACCCCAAACCTCCTGTTAGTCACCCCTAAACCTCCTGTTAGTCTCCATTAAACCTCCTGTTAGTCACCCCTAAACCTCCTGTTAGTCACCCCAAACCTCCTGTTGTTCAGCGGGTCGAGAGTTTCAAGTACCTTGTTGTCCACATCACCAGTGAACAATCATGTTCCAAACATACCAAGACAGTTGTGAAGAGGGCACGACAAAACCTTTTCCCCCTCAGGAGACTGAAAACATTTGGCATGGGTCCCCAGATCCTCAAAAGGTTCTACAGCTGCACCATCGAGAGCATCCTGACCGGTTGCATCACCGCCTGGTATGGCAACTGCTCAGCATCTGACCGTAAGGAGCTAAAGTGGGTAGCGTGAACGGCCCAGTACATCACTGGGGCCAAGCTTCCTGCCATCCAGGACCTCTATAATAGGCAGTATCAGAGGAAAGACCATAAAATTGTCAGAGACTCCAGTCACCCAAGTTATAGACTGTTTTCTCTGCTACCACACGGCAAGTGGTACCGGAGCTCCAAGTCTAGGACCAAAAAGCTCCTCAACAGTTTCTACCCCGAAGCCATAAGACTGCTGAACAATTTATAAAATCGCCACAAGACAATTTACATTGACCCCCACCCCCTCCCTTTTAAACACTCGCTGTTTGTTTGTTATCTATACATAGTCACTTCGCCCCCACCTACATGTACAGATTACCTCAACAAGCCTGTACCCCCGCACATTGACTCTGTACCGGTGGCCCCTGTATTTAGCCTCGTTATTGTTATTCTCATTGTGTTACTTTTTATTATTACTTTTTATTTTAGTGTACTTGGTAAAGGGGAGGCAGGTAGCCTAGTGGTTAGAACGTTGGACTAGTAAATGAAAGGTTGCAAGATCGAATCCCTGAGCTGACAAGATAAAAATCTGTCGTTCTGCCCTTGAACAAGGCAGTTAACACACTGTTCCCCTGTAGGCCGTCATTGAAAATAAGAAGTTGTTCTTAACTGACTAGTTAAATAAAGGCAAAATATTTTATTCTTCTTGAACTGCTGGATAAGGGCTTGTAAGTAAGCATTTCACATAAAAGTCTATACTTTTTGTATTCAGTGCATGTGACAAATTAAATTTGATTTGATTCACCCCGAAACCTCCTGTTAGTCATCACTAAATATCCTGTTAGTCTCCATTAAACCTCCTGTTAGTCTCCATTAAACCTCCTGTTAGTCACCCCTAAACCTCCTGTTAGTCACCCCTAAACCTCCTGTTAGTCACCCCTAAACCTCCTGTTATTCACCCCTAAACCTCCTGTTAGTCACC
Organism: Salmo trutta; assembly: GCF_901001165.1. NCBI lineage: Eukaryota > Metazoa > Chordata > Actinopteri > Salmoniformes > Salmonidae > Salmo > Salmo trutta. The sequence goes on from NC_042980.1 coordinate 46,395,429, forward strand.
CCTAAACCTCCTGTTAGTCACCCCTAAACCTCCTGTTAGTCTCCATTAAACCTCCTGTTAGTCACCCCTAAACCTCCTGTTAGTCATCACTAAACCTCCTGTTAGTCACCCCTAAACCTCCTGTTAGTCACCCCTAAACCTCCTGTTAGTCTCCATTAAACCTCCTGTTAGTCACCCCTAAACCTCCTGTTAGTCATCACTAAACCTCCTGTTAGTCACCCCTAAACCTCCTGTTAGTCACCCCTAAACCTCCTGTTAGTCACCCCTAAACCTCCTGTTAGTCTCCATTAAACCTCCTGTTAGTCACCCCTAAACCTCCTGTTAGTCACCCCTAAACCTCCTGTTAGTCACCCCTAAACCTCCTGTTAGTCACCCCTAAACCTCCTGTTAGTCTCCATTAAACCTCCTGTTAGTCACCCCTAAACCTCCTGTTAGTCTCCATTAAACCTCCTGTTAGTCTCCCCTAAACCTCCTGTTAGTCACCCCTAAACCTCCTGTTAGTCTCCATTAAACCTCCTGTTAGTCACCCCTAAACCTCATGTTAGTCACCCTTAAACCTCATTATTGTCACCCCTAAACCTCCTGTTAGCCAACCCTAAGCCTCCTGTTAGTCACCCTTAAACCTCATTATTGTCACCCCTAAACCTTCTGTATGCTATTCATAACTACTATTATCCAAGTGGAGGTGTAACACTGGGACTCTCTTCTCTCTGTTTGCTACAACACAACCCAGCCTTATTAGGCACACTACCATACCAAACCCGAGGCGTAATTTTTCCTCAATTCCCAGGATGCCATTGTTAGCTAGCTACACTACCCCCCCACCCCCTTCTCTCTCTCTCTCAGTTTGTCTCTCTCTGTTTCTCACTCTCGCTCTCCCTCTCTGTCTCTATCTGTGTCAGTCAGGTGAAATTCCCAGTTTACCTTCGTTAGTTACACTAGCCAAGCCTGTTTCCTCCTTGTGTCCCCAGCCGTGGGCTCCCAGGGGCAGGCAGGGGCCTGGGGAGCCAGCCTGTACCCAGTTGGTCTACGGCCTGTTCTCCAGTTGTGACAGGGAGCGTAGCCTTATGATGACAATTAGGGACTGTTAGAGAACACTGCAGAATGGGACGGGAGAGTTAGAGGGGAGGAGACAGAGAGAGATAGAAGGAGGGAGGGAGGGAGGGGGATGAGGGAGGAGGCAGAGAGAGATATAGGGAGGGAGGGAGGGAGGGAGGGAGGGAGGGAGGGAGGGAGGGAGGGAGGGAGGGAGGGGAGGGGAGGGGAGGGGAAGTTGGGCAGGTGGTGAGAAAAGCAGGACACAATTAAGAAATATGGAGAGAATAGCAGCTGATGAGGATGGGCCAAGCTCAAGGGGATTGGCTGGAAGAGGAGGGGGAGAGGAGGGGTGCGTTTACACTGTAACTTAAACTCAGTAGGGAGAAGAGGGGTTCCATGTCAAATGAACAGTTTGGTAATCTGTCTCCTTCAGTCTCTTCTTTCTTCTACCCACTTGTTGTTTTAGCTTGTTTGTTAGCATTTACAAACAGTCAAATGTTACCCAAAGTGATGCTATAAGCAGCTCAAACAAGGGCCTTCACCCCCAAAAGTTTTCTTAACACCGTAAGTCTTGATACTTCCGTGTCATTCTCAACTGACCCGTTTTAGTATCTTTTAGCATCTTTAATCCACTATCTTTACGGTGGATTAGATGCCAGGACTCACTACCAACGACATACAACGATGCCCAACAACACACAGCAACGCCCAACAAGACCCTTCTATCTTCCTCATGGCCTACATCCCTGCAGGACGTGTTTTATTGTTGTTAGTTTATTAACCCTACGCGTCCCAACGCATCGACCTATTGTCTCCCGCCGAGCCAGGGAGGGGCTAAGACCCGGTTGCCCTCCTGTATAAGGACTAGAATCGATAGCCATCTAAGCATCAACAACAACATCAGTAACAACATAAAACCCCCGAACACACAAAGATGGCATCCACCGCAGTGAACAACATAATTCGTCCATTGTGGGGCGTCTCACATGCCGTATTGTATCGTGCTGGTGGACATCATTGCCTCATAGCAGCTGTTGTCGAGGGAAACGGGCCTGAGTGTCAGCTGCTGATGGGGACGGAGGGGTGATGCAAGCAGGGTTACATCAGAGTCAGAGCTGATCTTCGAGCTGGGTTCAGGCTGCATGGTATAGAAGGTCATGGCTGATCTTAGAGCTGGGTTCAGGCTGCATGGTATAGAAGATCATGGCTGATCTTAGAGCTGGGTTCAGGCTGCATGGCACAGAAGGTCATGGCTGATCTTAGAGCTGGGTTCAGGCTGCATGGTATAGAAGGTCATGGCTGATCTTAGAGCTGGGTTCAGGCTGCATGGTATAGAAGGTCATGGCTGATATTAAAGATGGGTTCAGGCTGCATGGCATAGAAGGTCATGGCTGATCTTAGAGCTGGGTTCAGGCTGCATGGCATAGAAGGTCATGGCTGATATTAAAGATGGGTTCAGGCTGCATGGTATAGAAGGTCATGGCTGATATTAAAGATGGGTGCAGGCTGCATGATATAGAAGGTCATGGCTGATATTAAAGATGGGTTCAGGCTGCATGGCATAGAAGGTCATGGCTGATTTTTGAGCTTCGTCCAGGCTGCATGGTATAGAAGGTCATGGCTGATCTTAGAGCTGGGTTCAGGCTGCATGGCACAGAAGGTCATGGCTGATCTTAGAGCTGGGTTCAGGCTGCATGGCACAGAAGGTCATGGCTGATCTTAGAGCTGGGTCGGTAAGTGACGTTGTGTTGTGACCTGTGATAGTTGCTTTAAGGGTTAATCACTGAATCAATAACACACAGTCACTACTACCTGTGACTTCACAACCCCTTACTCTACCTGCAACAAACACACACACACACACACACACACAC